>NC_141992.1:158946590-159256737 GCF_049901715.1 Pseudonaja textilis | reverse complement strand
TACTGAAGAACTACTACTTAGATACGTATCCCAAAGGTTTAGAGATGTCTGAATACAAGGCTGGATGTGTACTTAAATTACCATATATATTTCTTTTATTCAATATAAACATGTGATCTTATTACTGTTTCATATTATCTATTTTACATGTTGTATTCTAATATGTCCTAATAGAAAAACAATACGGTATTACTATTACTACCAAATGTAGAATGCACTTCATAAAACATTAAATTCATAACCTGGAATTCTTTAGTCAGTTCTGTAAAATAGTTTTTTCAGAATTTAAAGGAGTCCAATGCTTTAGAATAATGGAAGAATTTCATATAGGTGGTCATCAATTTATTATCAATCACCTAATGACTGTTCAAAATTACAAGAGACTCAGGAAAAATTACTTATGATCCATCTTTTAAGTTACTGCTGCATCACCCTGGAGGTCACGTGATTGTATCTCAAGCAGTAGGTAATCTTATGAATGGTTGCCAAACGTCCTGCCATCATGTAATCACCATTTGCAGTCTTCTCTACTTGCTTCCTCAGGAAATCAACATCACCGGAAAAGACTTTTGTATTTACTGTTCAGAAAAATTGCATTTGCTAGCTTTCTAGCCAGAATGCAAAGTTTCTGAAGGGTAAAAAAGCTAGCACCCAGAAGGCAAGAGCTTACTTTCCCCAGGCCAACACAGCAATTTTCTTCTGCATAATGAGGGGAGAAGAATCATCTTGCTGGCCCAGGAAAAGGCAGTTCAGATCCTCAGGATCCAAGTTTCCTTTCTCTGGTTCAGTCTGGCAGTTCCCTTTCACACATGGAAGACAGGGGAAGGTTTGCGGTAGACTGGAGAAATGAAGCTTGGCTCTTTGGGATCCAATCTTTGTTTTTCCAGCACAGCACAGGATTTCCCTTCTGCGCATGGAGGAGAGCTGCCTGCCCTCTTTTAGCAGGCAACTCTTTCACTCTGCCTGCTTATTGACCACTACTATGAGGGCCTGGTTAGCAGTTGTTGAATGAGGCGGACACATAGGCACCTCACTAAATGATTCCAATGAATTAAACCAAAATTCCAGGCCTAACTGTAATTGTAAGTTGAGGAGTACCCCATGCCATTATAAATGAATAATAGAGAAAGGGGTCCTCTATTATTTATCTGATATTAACTCCATATTTTCAGAGGAAAGCACAGTATCATACATCTCCACCTAAGAAGTGACATATAATGACTGTGTCAAAGTTAATTTATTTGTATAATTAATATGCTGGTTGCACTGCTTTCCTATATAATGTAATACTGTTATAATAATACATAACGGCTTGTGGCCATCTCTTACTGGAAATTGACATAAGAAAATATACTAGTTTAAAGGCCACATATTAAAGATTTTTTTGGTCAGAGTAACAAAAAAGATTTTTTTTAATAATATCTGTTGAGACAATTAGGGTGTGTTCAAATCTTACTTCATACAAATAGCCAATTGGAATTACCAATATACGTCTTATTGCTAACATTAATAGAAAAATTCTGATTTAGTTCTTGAAAGTAGGATTTGGAAAGCACAAAATTCAACAGGAAACTATGAGAGTAACTCAACTTGCATGAGTGACAATTATTAAAGCACTTAGCAGAGAATACTGCTAATCCTCCATTTTCTTTCCAACCCATAGTTAAGCAATGTTCACCAGAAATTACATAAGTGATATGATCATATCTCACATGTGTAGAGCCATAGGGGGAAAAAAGCAGACTCTTTGTTGGGTCTGCTTAAAAAAAAATCAAGAGAACTTGTAGAGCAGTATGAAGCAAATGTTAGTCTGATTTACTGGAGGCTTTTCAAGTAGGTATGCTTTATCAGCTCTCACCAAAATGAAAATTGTATACATTAAAGAGAAGGTCCCCAGTTAATCAAAGAACTTCAGCTTAAAATTACATCTAGGAAAATGAAATTCTGCAATCTAAATGCTAGCATCTATTTTTAAAGATTATGCCAACAGAAGTTGGTTTATTTATATTTCAACATACAGTACAAAAAGAGACAAATACCAGTTCTCATAATACTAGAAAATATAATTGTTGGCAAATTATCTGGAAAGTCCTGAGGATGTTTGTATTCAATTCACATTAGTAAAAAGTAAGATAGTCTTAATTCAAACAATATTTTGGGTGGAAGTGACCCAACAATTTACATTTCCGCACTTCCCCATTTTGTGCAGCATTCCTCTCAATTTCCTGATCAGTGTTTTTTCCCAGCAAAGCAAAACTGTTGTGAATGAGCAGAGATAACTGGGAATAGCTTCCAAAGTAGCCCCTCCTAAGCACTCTGAAGAACAGTTTAAAGGATTTTTACAACATTAAAAAACCAAGGAAGTTTCATATGTAAAGTACATTTACTAACCACATTTCAGCATATAAGGCATAATAGCAACCTAGAGATAAAGCTAAGTAGGAAATAGAAACCTCACTCAAAATCAAGAAACAAGCATGCAAACCTACAGCTTGCGTCCTACTTTGCATCCAGAAGAGTGCAGAAGTGAACAACTTTTGCGAGGCTGAGGGCCAATTGGTTTTTTAAGTGTTGCATCATGAAAAACACTGCTACATGTGCAGAATGAGGATAAAAAACTGGGTGGGACCAAATGTAAATTTAATTTTAATTTTAAATGCAATACAAAGTTAATATGATTACTTCTCACATCTATGAACATTTCTCAAAGTGGAATATTAAAATTCCAATTCTGTGGCAACTTTTGTAGGGTGTGCCTATTTTTAGGAGGTTGTATATGGCCCAAAGAACAACATCTGTTCATCTCCTATTTGGAGTTTATATGTTTTCAGTTTTAGGAATGAATCCATTTGTATCTTTGTACTCAAAAATTGAGGAAATTATTTGAGAAAATTCTAATCTTTATTTTAAAGTGTGTTATGTTTTTGTAATCTAATTCAAGTAGAATAGAATATATTAACCACAACAGTATGAAGATGCAGCTGGGAGTAAGTCTGTATGTAATGGGAATTATGTATGCTATGAAAATAATATAAGATTATTGCCAGAGTGGCACCATAATTACACAACTTACATTCTTAGATTGTTTTTTCTTTTGGAACTAAATATACATGAATCATATAGTTGGCATTTTCATGGATCAGAAATTGTTCAAATATCAACCTACTTATATACAAAGGCTTCCATTTCAGTTGATCTTGGCATACTTTAGAAGATCAGACCAACTGAAACAATTACAATTTCATGGTGGCTCTAAGAATGCACCCTGGTGAAATATGAACTAAATAATATTTGGCTTTCAGATGCCAGTCTGTGGATTATTCACAAATTTGTATTTTGGTGTTTTGGGCTTGTTCATATTTCTCCACTGATGGAGGAAAATATGTGGAATGGTTTATCTGTAATCATATAGTTACCACATGTTAGAAATAAAACAACATCCATCAAGTAGTAGCAATTAAAGTGCTGCAGGAACATTTTGCTTCTGTACCATATTTAATTCAGAAAACTTTAAAACATGTTGGAGAAGGGAAGAAATAAAACACAAGCCTATTACCTTCTAAACCAAGTATTTCCACAATCCTTTGAAATAGAATACTTGCAGTTATCCACAAATAATGTTACATTTTTGCAGTAGTCTAGACTTTTACACCATAAAATTTTCTTCTGAACTAAGCAAAGAAGCTTTTCTTTAAAGAAAAAAACAGTATATTCTGCTGACCAAGTAAATACATTGTTTTCAGTAACAATGTTACATATTTAAGACTGATATCTTCGATGAGATCTCTGACAGTTTATCAACAAACATGAAATGTTCTGTTCTTGATGAGATTAACATTAGACAGATCAGTTTGAAATGTTCTGTTCTTGATGAGATTAACATTAGACAGATCAGTTTTTCAATAAAAGGTTTATCAAATAAATGTTCCAACAGAAATCTGCATAATGGAATGAAGATAAGAAATAAGAGCTTTTAACTTCTTAATAAGACTTAAATAAAAAAAAATCGAAAGTTTCAGGATTTATTCCACATTTTCAAGGTCCAATTAGTGCCACACCTAACAGATGCTATATATAAAACACAAGAGAAGAGCTTAAGCAATTAAGTGTTTTTCAAATTAGTTCTGACTGAATGGATGTTAATAAATATAAGAAAAATAACTTAGATTTCACAAATAATTCAGAGTGTTGTATTTTAAAGCATTTTTGTAATTTCATCCATTCATAAACAAAATAGGAACCTACAGTTGGATGGGCTTTAGCTGAGCTAATGGCATGCAGCAATACTGCTTCAAAGTAATATTCATACACTATCCAATACCCAATTGATCACTTCTACTTTGTTTTTTTTCTGATGTTTTACATTTCACAGTGTTCTCAAACACATTAAGAATTTTTCATTTTCAGAAGCTTGCTCCAGAGCATGATACTCTTAAAAGGAGAAAGTGATATTGATGCATCCAGTTGTGTTATTCAATCGTTCTTACCTTTTCAGAATTCAGGGATAAGCAAAGCCTCAAAGACAAGGCTCATTCTCAGCTACAGTTTTATCCGTGCTGAAAATGGAAGCAATCTTAATGACTCTTATCTAACAGAACATGCCAGATATGCTAATGTGTCTAGGGGGAGGGGCAGAAAGAGGGAACCCTCTTACCAAAGATACATGCCATGCTATTATTAAAGATGTTTTACAACTATGGGTAACAGCCAAGAGTCTCTACCAAAGCAAGAAATGTAATAATAGTGTTGTTGTTTTTTAAAGACAGGGATGTCAATTTATATCCTTAGTGTCCCCTGTTCTTTTAGAAGCTACTGTACAGCCTACCTAGTTTCCAAACCCGGTATTAAGAGGATTTTTAATGTATTCCTGACACTCTGACCTCTACTGTCAAGCTTCCACCAATCAGGGGCTGGCATTTCTTACAAAGCTCCATCAATCTGGTGATTTAACATCACACAGACTGCAGCTTAATCTAGAGGATTCCATTTTTCCTCCTGCACACCAAGGCAGTGCACCATTATATAAGCCTGTTTCTTTCTTCTCTCCCAGCTGCCTCTTCTACGATCTTCCAAATGCCCGCCTTACAAAAGGACATGGAGAAAAACATCAGCACTCATACTACAGCCGTGTGTGTGTGTGTGTGTGTGTGTGTGTGTGTGTGTGGGCGCGCGCGCTCATACACGAAAAAATGCACTCACTCCAGAATGCGGATCTTATTTTCTTCATGCAAAAAAAGAAAAAGAAAATAGGAGGGGGAGCTGGAAAATAGAGAAAGCGCCTCTATAAGAGGGAAAGAATATTCACAAGAGGTTTTTCACGCAGACAATGCAAGGAGCTCATTAAAACTGCTAAACATGCTACACGAGGAGACACGCTAGATTAGGCTTCGGTGCCCCGCTGTTTTTATTATGCAACGTCCTGCAACCCTGCTCTTTTTCCTCCCGACACTGCAGCAATTCTCCAAGGGGGTCAGTGGGGTGTGTGTGTGTGTGTGTGTGTGTGTGTCTACGACGCGCACGCCCAAACTCGCACACGGGGGTGGGGTGGGGGGTGAGAGAGAGAAAAGAGAGCGGGTTACCTGTAGGAACGCTCCCCTCGCACTGTATGCTTCCTGAAAGGGATGATGGTGCCGTTATCCTGGATGATGTCGTTGTTGTTCTCTCCATTTGGGGACAGCGCTTGAGTAGGACCAGGCATTGGAGCGCTCCCAAAAGCAAGCAGCCCAAAACCTGGGTGCCTGGGCGAGGAGAGGCTGGGACGGGCTGGGCTGCTGCTTTTCCCTTTACTACCGATTCTGTCCGATTCTCTCTTCGCCGCCGTCTTCTTTCCCCTCCTTTCTGGTCGGTGACGTCAAATAGCCGGGAGCAGCACCCAGGCCACGTGACTGGCTCCTCACCATAGCAACCGGCTAACTCATCAGCTCTCCTCGATTCACGCAGAGGGCTTGAGCGCGGCCACACGGAGGCAGCCAAACAGGCGCAAGGGGCGGGGCTAACATCTGGCACGTAGAGCCCACTCGGCTTGGCGCCCCCCCCCCCCCCCGCTCCGGGCCTCGCTTCCTCTCCGATTTCGCTCCAGCCGCGCGCTGTGTAAATGCGGCTGCCGATACAAAGAGCCAGCCTTAGGAAGAGGGAGGCATAGAAGAAGAGCGGCTGCGCACGCTCCAAAAAGACATCCCTTCAGTACTGTATTCGGCTTAGCGGGTTTTTTTTTGGTGGGGGGGGGGGTTGCCTTCACGCCTCACCCCCGTTCGTAAAATTTTACACCAATCATTCCTGCCTTTTCAGACAAGTCGGATCACAATCAAAACATGCGATCGAGTGCTCGAAGAAGCCGAGCTTTAGAATTACGAGGTTCTCTTCACCGTACCATAATCGTCCCGGATGAAGCCTGGAAAATGTGCACAGCATGGGAAGTAGCTCTCAGCAGATAAAGCGAGGGAGATGGCGGGCTAAAGGCAAGTTTTCTACACAGTTATGTTTAAATGGCGATTACACTAGTCTCTTTTGCTTTTTCCATTAAGGCGACTTATTGAATTTTCAGGCAAAGAACAACATGATAAAAAGCTCTTCCCACACCTAAGTATGGAGACAAGCAAAGAAGCATTTCGTATTCTACCCTTCCTTGGCAATAATAATTTATTACAATTATAGCCCTAGCAAACAAAATGAAAAGCCTTTTGTTCATAGCTTCATAATCCACTAACATCTCCATCCTCACCATAGCAAATTATCTTTGGCCCCATGACTGAAAGCAGTATCAAAAACACTGAGATGGCATCAATAAACTAGATATTAGAATTGTGGACATAAATCCTAATAAGGTGTTTGTATGGTATAATCCTCATCACTGTCATCATAAAATCACTTCTCAGACACTTATTTATTAACAAAAAAAGAGTAAAGCAATGCTGCTAAATTTTTACAGTATTAAAGATCTGACTATAAGTCTGCATGTGTTGTTAAACATTTTTCATTTTCCTCTTATATATTCTTAGCAGGAAAAAGAGTATCTAAAAACTCCTTTCTTAAAGGCTTTTGAAATCACCTTGAAAAGTTTAAATGCATTTTAAATACCTCAGAGTATTCACTGAATCTTTTTGATGGCTTTCTTCCTTCAGAATATGCATGAAGAGGAAGGCAGTTAAAGTGTTTTGTAAAAAGTAACAGATCTTAACAACAATCTTGTTAAGTACTCTAAATAACCTACACTCCTTTGGTCTCAAGTGTCCCTGCCTGCCAATTGTTTTCATCTATTTACCATAAAGTAATAAATAAAGCTTTGATTTTATAATGTTTTAAGCAGGGAGAAGAGTATCCACCCAAATTACAATTTTTTTTGAAGAGCTATTCCTCCAAATAATAGATAACTTACTGTGGATTTTACAAGATTAATTTAGGGCATGTGAGCAAGTTGGAGAGCTATGGAGCTTTTCTGAGTGATAGGCTTAGGAATTTCAGAAGAAAGGACCAAATAAACACAATTATCATTTATTTTCTATGAATTCCTAATATCTGCGCCTACCATATTTTCTCCAAAGCTGCCTAGGGTGAAGTTCATATCATTACATACATGTTATGTAACCTGTTTCAAGGATGCTTTACAAAAAATAAGATTTACAGACAACAAAGAGCTAAATTAAAAAATTGTGCTAAGTAAAATCCAAATAAATTATACCACATTTAAAACGATTTGTAAATCAGTGTGAAATAGTTGAAGACAAAGGCTACCTGCCCATATATAATTATGAAATAATTTTGCCAAAATGATCCTTATCCTAATTTTGAAAATCTAGATCACTATATCATATTAACTTGGCTCTTTATTTGTTTTAACCTAACGTATTTCAATATCAGTCAAGGTAGATGGCATCATCTAGGCAACACGGGCTAATATAATTTTTTTTAAAGAATTGGATCTGGATAGTACTTTGAATGGAAGATCATCAAGACATCCTAGGTTTATAGTGTAGACTAGAAAGTTGAAAAATACCCTAGAAGAAGAATTACTTTTACATCATTGCCTTTTATTTCCATCTCAGTTGTGATATGGGTTTAAGGAAGCCTGACTTCAAAGGAATTGAGAAAAATCTCCTTATTTTTGGTGGAAAAGAAATGTATCACAAGTGACGCCAAACCCACTCTAATATTTGATGTGGGGGGGGGGAAGCATGTATTAATTTTTTTCTTCTATTCAAGAAAATAGAAAGTGGCTGGCCCAAGGTCATCCAATGGTCATCCAGGCTTCCTTAAAACCATATCCAATGGGCTTTGTGTCTAAGGTGGGACGAGAACTCATAGTCTCCTGATGCTTTAATCACTACACCAAACTGGCTCTTTAACTATTCTTTATTGAGAAGGTGCAAATATTCTTGCCAAACAAATAATTAAGCCAAACATTTTCAGAAATGTGCTATAATCTGCTCTAGTTATCCACATTCATTACATTTATTAAGAAATATTGACCAACCACAATCATATTCTACCACATCCATACTTCTTTTTAAAAAATAGAACAGTAGACCATTATACAATGAGTAATGCCAGTTCTCTGGAAATTGATTGAATTTCTCAGTCAGGATAACTGCTGTGCTACAGTGTATGCATAAACGTTGACACTGCAATCAATAGCTTTTTTTCTCAAATAAACACTGAACTTCTCATCTTTCTTTACAAGTACACCTTTATAGGCATTTTCCTCCACATTTATAGTCCTGTATCTTGATTATGGAACAAATAAGGGAAAAGACATATCTTTTCATATCAGATGGTCAAATTATTTACTACTTCTTGCTTTGATTCTCAAATGCATAATGTACTGGCTCTACCTACTCCAGGATCCTGAATTCTGTCCAATAATGTCTCTATTTTTAATGTAAAAGCTCATCTCCACTCAGTGTTCCTGACCCTACCCTGAATAGGAACTACAGGATCATAAAAATGGAATTTTTAATGTAGTATTGATACATCTTTGCACATTATTTTAGCTATATTATATTTTATATCTGAAGGATTCCTCAAAAGCACTTTCACTCTTCAGTTTTTCAAAAAGTTTCAGGATGCAATCACACTCCCTTCAAATTCCACTTTTTTAAATTAAACTTTTGGTAAAACTTTTTGGTTTTCATGCTCTTTGTAATTCCACCTACCTATTAACTAATCTAGTTGAAGCAGTCCCATTCTGCTTTTCTATTTACTTTTTATTTTAAAAGTTTTTACTTTTCTTGCATTTTCTCTGAGCCACATTATGCCATATTATATTATAATTTGCCAAAGGCATTTATCTCTCTTCACGTACTCTGCAAAGTATTACATATATTTACCGTGCTATGTAAACAGTAAGGCAATAATAGTTTACAGCAAAACTGTCTAACCATTTGGCTTGCCTGGGCCACATTGACTGAAGTAGAATTATCTTGGATGGCATATAAAATATTTAATATAGTTAGTGTATAAACTTTCTTTTTTATATATTTTTATTATCTTGCAGGGCTGCACTAGCTGTCCAGGGCCACATGCAGCATGTGGACTGCAGATTAGACATCCCTGTTATACAGTAAATATTTAAGTATCATTATAGATGTTGGGTTGTACAAATGTTTTATCTTTCTTTGAGAAATGTACTTTTGATACTTTCTTGCACCATTAAATAAATAACATGACTGCAAAATAACTTAACGGATACATTAAAAAAAAAAACTTGGAAACTATGCTGAGATAATAGTTCTGGATATTGTAGCTACCTTTTAAAAATTGACATTTCAATATTTACTTCATTGAGCCCATTAAGCAAATTCTAAAAATACTGTATATAATTGTAGTATTACATGTTAAATTTGTTTCAGTTCTGAAAAAAATCAAGTATATTTCCAAGGAGACCTATTCTCAACATTAGCTGTTTTATTCCGTGTTTGGAAAATAAAGGTATAGAACGGGGGTAAAATTAAGGTATAGAACGGAGAAAAAACAGCATACATTTTTTCTTTTTTAATAGCAGTTTTGCCAGAACTATTCTGAGAACAGAGAGAAGAAATGATATAAGTTCCATATGGATAGCAGACATTTTAGCCTGGCTGACATTCACTGCTTGGAAACAATGCACACATTACAGATGTACTTAATTTTACCATCATCACAAGCTGCTACAAATATACTAAGTCATTTAGTAGGATTCTATCTTCCACAGCTATAGTTGTTACATCCCCCTCAAAGCTCCACTTCCATTTATGAACCAACTGACAAAAGAACATAGACTGAAAGCAAGTAGTTAGAATATTGTTTGGTTCTTTTAAACAAATCAATAAGTAGTAATTTTTTGGGTTTTGGGAACTATGTCTAAAGAGAGTGCTTTGCATTCATCCTCCCTCCACCAAATGAAAACAAAGAAAATGTTTCTTAAATAGAACAGTGCAATTTAAAAAAAATATCAATAAACTCAGTATCTTTAAAACATGCTTTAAAAATATCTTTCTCCCAGTATTTTCCTTTCTTTCTGCATAATGGGTAATTCTCATCAGAACAGAAGAACCAGATTCAAATAATATAGCATTAAAATTAAAAGACACTAACATATATTTTGTTAGCGTAATTTGTTATTCCAAGAACAACTTTGAGAATTTTTACACTAGAATATTTTGTGTGTGTGTGTGTGTTTTTAAACATGGCTGAGATTGTTACAGATATACATCCCATGGTGTTGCTACAAAGTTCTGTAAGAAAAAAAGAAAGAGCACATTCAAATGTGTTTCACTCAGTTTGCAAACTAAGTACAGTATTTTTTCTTTTTTTTTGACTCAAGGGTCTCCTATGTCACAGCCATTTCTTTTCCTTTTGCATTAATGATTATCAGATGCTCACATAAATAACAGGAGAGAGGCTCAAAGGACATTTAGTCTGAAAATATTTTGTGAACAACAGTGGCCCTTCTGTTCCTCTAGGCACTGTTCATGTATCCAGATGCAAGAGTCCCAGGTCTGAATTTGCCAAGAACAAAAAGGAGGATGAACAAATGAACTGCCAAATAATACTGAGAAAGCTATTCACAGTTCCCATTCTCTCTTTCCTTGTCTCTCACACATATTGTTGCAAACATTCTGTGAAATGTATCTCTTAATCTTGGTGTGGAGTAATAAAGAGTGCTACAATGAGACCAAGTCAAATAAAATAAATAACAAACTCATTAAGTTGATCGGGATGGTTATTATTTCTCACCCCATTTGACAGAGTTGTTAGGAATGTAAACCATTACCACTCTGAGTTTCTTATGAGAAAGATGAGATCATTAAAGCCATTTAAGAAATGGTATTTAAGGAGGATTTAAACATTACAGCAGCAAAGAGAGAATGGCAAGCTCTACCAGGAATAAAAATGATGAAGGTTTCATTTCCACTGTGCAACTTTTCCTATTCTTTTGGGATACAGTACTGTCATTTCCTTGTAAATTTTACCTATTCTATTACTGAGCAACCTATCTCACAACAAATGTATCCTCTATATGAAAGGGATTGGCATCAGGAGAGAACAAAAGAATCACTTCCCCTGCCAGGATTCCTGCCTTTTGCATATATTAACATTCAGTTTGTTGTTTACGTTAGTACTACTAGGGAATGTCTCATGGCAGGGGTTCTAAAAAGATACAAGCAATAAAAGAGAAAGCGGAAAAGGTAATTTCTGGGTTTTCTCCCCCCACCCCAGTGCCGCCAGATTGTTGGGACAGCAGCAAAAGCTGAACTGACTTGAGAGGCAAGAGATCAAGAAGGGATGACTGAGAGTTTGATCTCCTCACAAAATTTCCCTCCACACTTTCACTTCTTATCATCTAATTTAGAATGTTAGCTCTTTGGCTTTATGGAATTGAATTTTAATTAATTTGAAAAAAAACCCTCTGCTTTTGGGACATTACTAACTGGAATAGTTTCAATCCTCCACAAATCATTTGAACTTTATCTTTAGCCATCTTCATTTCTGCAGGCTCCAAACAAGGAGAGTAGGTAAGGGATAATATGAGCCAGTCAGCTCTCCCTGTTGCTGACCTAAATACACAAAGAAAATAAATTGCCAGCATCCTGCTGCCATCCAGGTTTTCAGTAAATTCTGCGAGCAGCTGTTACAGGAAAAAAGTGCCTTGGTGTAAAAGCATCACCCATTTCGATCAAAATGACTGCAGTTGCCATTATGCTGAAAGAATGCATGGCAGCTCTTTTGCAAACAAAAACTTTCAAAATGGCTTTATCCGTGGTTGTAAGTTGCTGTGTAGCCTCTGTGGGAGGGAGGGAGAAATACGAAGGTATGGTTTGCTTCAGCTTAGGGGTTAAGAAGTGATTGAAGCAAGAACTGGGTATATATTACTTATACAAAAGATCAGAAAAAAATCAGTGCACAGTTTTTGAATCTTGTTTTTTAATTTGTTTGTAAAATTAAGAAGAAACTGACTAGGATAGGATCTGGTAAAGTTACTAAAATTCCTTCCTTAGCAGCAGTGGCTGTTTGCATCCAGAAAAAATCAATAGAAGGGGGGAAAAAACCCTTTTTACAAATCCAGCATCACAGAAGATGAGGACCAGGTGCTTTATTCTTTTGGTTGCAGATGAACCAGTACCGACTCTTTAAGGTCATATGACCTTGAACACTAATAAAAATAAATGTAGAAAACAGAGTGTAGAAAACAGAGTGGAAAGTTTGACGTTGTCCAAAAAGGCAGTATTATTAGAAGGAATTTTCTTATTTTCTAAATAAGCCTAAAAATATCAAGCAAACTGTTGATCATACCAGAACATATCACATGAAAAGTTTTGAAGAAAAGCGGATAACTTAGCATTCAAGAAGATCTGAGTTCCATAGAAACAGGTTGCCTATTTAAAAAAAAAAGTATTGTAAAATATGCTGTTAGTTCCTGAAGAACTACAAGATAAGATCAAGCTAGAAGCCTGGATATGATAGATAATACAAAAAAGCTGTAGAAGGCCCTTGAGCTGAAGAAAGTTAAAGAAAGATGTGCTTCAGATGAAACACACAGTTGTAGCTTCTTTAAATGAATATTTATTCAGCTCAATCTATAGAGCCACTCATCTCACATAATAATTCTGGGTGGCATACATAGAAACAATTAAGAATACATAAAAACCATTAAATCAATCAATATAAATTAAAATCAAAAGAAGATAAATAAAAAATGCAGGAAAACACACAGACAGTGCAATCTGTTGACTTTCATATAACCAACTAACAGGCTCCACTCTACCATGGAATCCCAAGCTAATTAACAGAGCCATGTTTTAAGGACCTTCTGGAAGGTCAAAATACTATATACTAACACTATTACCATTATTAACTTAATTTCTAACAATATGATTCATTGTCTCTTTGAGGTTTTCTTTACATTTACATTTCAATAGCACAAACAAGTTCTGGCAACATATTGGTTCTGTGGTGTCCCCATGATAATGCCTTCATCTTGTTCTCAGCCCATGAATGAGAGAGGGTTAACTGTTCCTTAACAATACCAGTACTTCAGTACCATTTTCTTTCTTCTTTCAATACCCATTTTTAAACTATGAAATCATTCCTGGATAACAGCATTGCCCAGGACTGAGGCAAAGGAAACTAGATAATCAGGAGAGCCAAAACATGTTTGGGAATCATACATTTGCCATTAAGTTTTAATAATGGGTGAAGATACAAGATATACACAAAATTGGGCTTTTCCCTTAATGAAATTCAACTTTTAAGTTTAAACATAATAGTTTTTTTATTACTTGAATAAAGTAATATTTAATTATAATTATTACTAGTTTGTATTATTACTTGAATTATTTAAACTGTGCAGATAGTTTGTTTTATTCTAAGAAGTGAGAATTATTATTAGTCAGGTAGCATAATTACTAATTTCTCAGCAGTAATTTCCGATTGCAGAAAGAGGCAAAAGTGCATTATATAAAAGGTTCAGGCTATCTTAAAGCAAGGCCCTAAAAAGGCTCTGAATTTATCTTACTACCACAAGACACATGTACCAGAGCCCAAAACAAACATTCAAATAAACTTTTATTTATCATTTTCATCAAGGGAGAATATCTATCTCTAAGTTTTTAACTAAAAGAAATAATTTGTAATTAAAAATATCCAATTGATCATTATGCTTTGCAATTATTTTTGGACAGGTGACTCGAATCAAGATATTTGCACATATGATACTAAGGTTAATATTACTGTTAATAAGCATTAGATTGTGAGAGATCGGTATGTAGTAAATTTCATATATAAATCCATAAATTATGAATGTGTTATCTATATTAAACACTAATGACTTCACAGATCAGCCTATCAATTGAAAATATTGTAGCTGTGCTATTCTCTGACAACAAAAATAATCAGAAGTCTGGACTTCCGGTTTGAGCTTCTTCAGCAACAGACCGAAACCTCATCTCTGCGAGGCTTCGATATATGCTCACCACTGGAACGCCCCGAGCCAGCTCGTTTCGGGGCTAAGCCACCCCGTAGAGGTGGTGAAGAGGGGGGAGACTGCCAGCAGGGTTGAGGAGAGCCGCATCTCTCCTTCCCAACTGGCCATTACTCCCTTTCCCGAAGGCGGTTGCAGCAATGGTCAGAAATGGCCACCACAAAGAAAAACTCCACCGGAAAAGAATGTGCAGGAGGAAGATAAGAAGAGAAAGTTTTGGTTGACTGGGTCAAATAGCAAAAGCAACAAATAAGGTACCCTGGAATTGAAACTATTAAAAAACAATAACATTGTTCCCTAAGAAGATTTTTAAGCTGTGGAGGAGAGAGAAAAGGGAAAAGATTTGGTTTTCTCCTTTTCCTGTACTGACAGCTAAGAGACTTAAGCAAGAAATTGGAAAAAAAATCCACTTTGACATCAATAGGCATTTAATGCTGAGAATAAAAAGTCAAAGGGATAATAAAGATTTTTGAATAATTAAAAGCTTTTGAAAACAGGAAAGGAGAGAAAAAGAATAAAAGGGTAGGATCTGGAAGGGAGGAGACTGCCTGGAATTAAAAAGAACTTACAGCAAAATCTCAACAAGACTTCCAAAAGATATATTCTAACTGAAATATCGCAACAAAAACCCCAGGAAGATAAAGTCGAAAAAGAAATAAGAAGATATAACTCGGGACTATCAGGATTACTTGATGATTTCTGGATTCTTGGTTATTGTTTTGAATGACTAAAATCAATCGGGTGGTTGTTTAAAACTGTTTAAAATGGCTCCACTTTTAGAAGAACTGAAAATGGAACTTAAAAAGTACAAAGAAGATGCGCAAGAAGGGAGAGGTTCTTTTGGCTTTGTATTTCAGTTTTTAGAAATGGAGATTTGGAATTATGAGAAACAACAAGAAATGCCTGCAGAACAAGAAGATTGTGACAAAGAAGAAGCCATCTTTAATGAACAAGAAATCTTAGATGGGGGAAAAAAGGAAAGGGGGGAAAGAGAATGGAAAGTTTAAGATTGGGAAAAACAACTCCCCCCGCAAAAAATAGAGTGAAAAATAAGTATAAAATCAGAAAGCAACAGAAGAGGGAAATGCAGAAGAGAGAATTAGAACTAGAGAGACAAGGGGATAAAAAGGGGAAGGGAGAAGATGAGAGGGAAGAAAGAAGGGAAAAGAAGTTATAAAGGACAGAAGCAAAATATAGAGAAACAGGGCCTATTTAGAGATAATGGATGAAAACTTAATGGAAAAAGGGATTCTGCAAAGGTACATAAGATAGTATGGTTATATTAGAAGTAGAAATAATTTTAGAAAATATGAAACAATATGATTAAAATGTCTGATAAAATAGCTATCGTAATTCATTGGAATGCTTGTCAATAAATAAATGTAACAAAAGGTATATTTAATGATTTATAAAACATATGTGAAGAGAAATAAGGGAAAAATTAATTATGGAGATTATATGTGTTTTTAAGGAAGTATGATATTTAATTGAAAAGAAGTGTTAAAGATGTTAAGATTTTAATGATTATTAATGATAGAACTGAACTGGAATGGAATGAGGGTTTATAATTACATATATTTACAATCTTTCTTTTTTTTTAAAGAATATAGTGTGTATTATAAGAATGTGCCAAGCAGAATTCGATTGGAAGTTATGTATTATGTATTATATTGAAGGTCATAAACTTAAGGTATATATTGAAGGTTAAATAAGAGTTGAATGGATGTAATTAAAAGATATAAAGGTGTCATACTCCAATTTGTAACTACAGGAGAAAATTTGTTTAATGAGAAAAGAGAATATGAAATTGAAACAGAACAGACAAAAGTATAAATATAATGATTTGAATTGAGATGAAATAATCAAAATAAAATTGAGAAAATTAAAAGAGGGGAAAAACCATATAGAAAATGTAAAATACTATAAGATATGGAATATAATACAAAAAGGAGCATGAAATTGAGTTTTGTGTCTGTATAAAGAAATTCAACCCGGGACCATGCTATTTTCAAAAAAGATGTTTTACTTGTATTTTGTGTGTGAAAACCCAAATAAAACTTTATTAAAAATAATAATAATCAGAAGTCTGGTAATACCTTTTATATTACAGATAATGCTTGACTTATAACCATTTGTTTACTTTATTATTATACTGGCACTGAAAATAATGACTGATGACCATTTTCAACACTTACAACCATTTGAATTTTGGATACTTGACAACTGCCAAATATTTATGATGGTAGCAGCATCGCAGGGTCATGTGATCACCTTTTGCAACCTTTTGACAAGCAAAATCAATGGGGATCCAGGTTCATTTTACAACCATGTTATTAACTTACTAACTGCAATGATTCACTTAGCAATTGTGGCAAGAAAGGTCATAAAATGGGGCAAAATTCACAACTGTCTTGCTTAGCAACAGAAATTTTGGGGTCATTTGTGGCTGTAAGTTGAGAAACACCTATAATTGATTTCATTAAAAGGACATTAGGTTCTGTATGCTGTAACTGACTTCATCAGATGAGACTAGCTAATCTGTGCATCTGATGAAATGAATTGCAGCTCACAAAAGTTTATGCCTTTTTAATAAAATCTGACAATGAGAAAAGATACTACCAGACTCTTGATTTTTTTATCAATGGAAGAAAAATATACCATATTTTAAACCTCAGAAATACAAAACCAATTATGAGGGAAAAATAATTTAAATGCATTAGCATGGATTAAAGTCAATAGAGATTCTCAGTCATCCAGGTCATGGTTGTCCTAGAGGTGAAATGGATTTTTCAGAAATGGATTTCCAGAGCAAAAAATTCAGACTATAGGAACCAGGAACACTACTCAGGTGACCCTGAGGACACAGATAAACCTCCAAGTGCTTCATCTAAATCAGGGGTCTCAAACACAATTTACCTGGGGGCCGCTGGAGGCAGAGTCTGGGTGAGGCTGGGCCGCATAATATACTTTATATTATACGTTATATTTATATTATACACTAATATTATATTTTCATATCACGGTGGGAGCCACAGGATATCGTCCTGCGGGCCGCAATTGGCCCGCGAGCCATGAGAATGAGACCTCTGATCTAAATGGAAGCAAATGACCAGTTATCTACAAGGAATATAAATCCTTACATTCTCCACTATTCTGTCAGAGCTGAAAAAGCTACTTGGATGAGAAGCAAAACATATTCAAAGAAAAAACAAGAAAGTCCAGTTGCCTCTTGAAAGAGCACCTTTGGGACGATCAGCAGCGATGCATATTTGAAACTTATTTTAACAAAATCTTTCCAAATCCTGTCAGAAAGGCACTAAGGAAGAAAAAAATTCTACATCTTTACAATTCATCTTGGTGCTTCTACCAGAGAGATGCTTTCTTTTTTGCAGATATGCTTGAGCTCTTGTAATAATGGCACAGAGAAAAGTCCTTCCAAGGCAGAAAAAAAGAGACTGCTGCCTAGAGATGAGTGGAACTCAGATTCTTATGGTCTTTCATGAATAACTCATATTTAAAGATGAATAGAAATAGATCTATTGCAATTAGTTGGTTGGAATCCAACCCCTAGGCCTGGTCAGGGCAATTCTGCCAAAAATACAGCTTCTTTAAATTACACTGAAATCCATGAAATCATTGATTGCTGAAGATAGCTTTCTTCCCTAATTTGTACTTATTCTTTGAAAATCTTTAAGCTGGGTTGTTCTATATAAAAAGTAGAATCTCTTTACATTCTAAAGGGGGAAAAAAACCCTTACTGCCCTTCCTTTCTCCACAAAACAAGTTCTGTCCTGAATCTTTGGTATGATTATTTTTATGGTTATATTAGACCTGTAATGTAACTAAGAGAATCATTTTGAGAAATTAGAAAAGTAATATTCCTGTTATTAAGGACTGGATTCAAGTGATGTGTGATTTAAATGTTTTTGAAAAGGCAAATTTATCTACAGTACTAATAAAAAAAAAAGATTCATTTTGTGGGGTGTTGATTTTTATCTTGTAAAGGTAAAGAATAATAATTAATGTTTAGATTTTTTTTAATGGTGACATAGAGATACAATAGGTTCCCCTCTTTTCATAGTTTTTTAATATATTTTTCCTGATTTTCTTGTATTTTGTGTTTTTCTATTTTTTTCTGTACAGCTTAAGAAAAATAAATAAAAATACACATCACTAATCTTTGATTAGATAATATTAGTTATTTTGATGTTTTGTCATAGCATTTTACCATTTTTAATTTATATAGTTCAGTATATATTAAATGGCCTCTTTTCTAACAAAATAAAGCGGCTGAGATATATGCACCATAAAGAACAGAAAAAATAACAGAGTAGGAAGGAACCTTGGAGGTCTTCTAGCCCAATTCCCTGCTGAAGCATGAGACCCCATACTAGTGGTGGCTAACCTTTTCGAAACAGGAGTGCATGCGCACCGGAAACCAGAAGAGCAACTTAGCTTCCCAAGCACACACATGCGTGCCAGCCACCTGGTCTTTTGATTTTTAACACGCATGCACACATGAAGTCCAGTTGGCTGGCGTGCACATGTGCTCTGGGGAGCTGCTCTTCTGATTTTTGGCACTCCCGCATGCGCAAAGACTAGCTGGCTGGCACGTGCTCCGAGGAACTGCTCTTCCGGTTTCCGGTGCTCCTGCATGCATGAAGACCAGCTGGTTGGCGCATGCATGTGCTCTGGGGAGCTGCTCACCCGGTTTCCGGTGTTTCCGTGCACATGAACCCAGAAGAGCAACGGGCGATGGCCAGCGTGTCCAGAGATGGCTCTGCGTGCCATTTCTGGCATGCATGGCATATGTTCGCCATCACAGCCCTATACCATTCCAGACAAGTGGATATCTAGTCTCTTCTTAAAAGCTTCCAATATTGGAGCACCCATAACTTCTGAAGACAAGCTGTTCCACTGGTTAAAATAGTTCTTTTTAAAAAAATAAATTTTATTAATGAAACAACAGAAAGAAAAACATTGAAAAACAATGAACATGGTGCATACATCCCGACACACCTACTTGTCTTACATCCTCAAATAATACGTAAAACAAAAAGTACAAATGTACATAAATACATAAATATTAATCATCACTGATACATTTACTCCTTTCTTTTTTAAACCAGTGGTAAAACTTCTCCCAGATTTTGTAATAATCGGATTCAGTCCTATCTTAATTCTTGAGTTACTCTATCCATTTCAGTGCACGTCCAAGTTTTTCTAATTATTTCCATCTCATCTGTCATATCATTACCTTTCCATCTTTGGGCAAGGGCTAATCTCGCAGCAGTAGTGACATGGACTATTAAATATATTATCTCTTTATTATATTTTCCCACATTGTGTCCCAATAGAAAAATTTCAGGTCTAAATTCTATTTTCTGGTTAAAATAGTTCTCATTGTTAGGAAATTTCTGCTTAGTTCTAGGTTGCTCTTTCCTTGATTAGTTTCCATCCATTGTTTCTTATATTGCCTTCTGGTGCTTTGGAAAATAGGCTGACCCTCTGCTTTGTGGCAGCCCCTTAAATATTGGAACAACACTATCATGTCATCTCTAGTCCTTCTTTGTACAAGACTAGACATACCCAGTTCTGATCATTGTTCTTCATGTTTTAGCTTCCAACCTCTTAATCATCTTTGTTGCTCTTTTCTGCATTCTCTCAGGAGTCTCTACATCTTTTTTTTTTTTTAATATGGTGACCAGTACTGGATGATGGAAGGACTCATTCATTTAATGAATTAATTCAATATCATCCAATCTTTTGGATTGGAGCAAAACTTTTATGCTGTGGATAATAACAGTACAAGATTGCAAAGAACAAACAGGGGTTCCTTAGGTATTATTAACAATTAAGTTTTTAAATGTTCTACATCAAGAAAAACAAAGTTTTCAAAACTGAATCAGGGGACTATAAACCTGCTTCATTAAAAATTAATCATTTATCTCTATTAATTCATTTCAATAAAACAGAATTGTAATAATTACTGATCATTTGTTTGATTACTTCAGTGTTTACAATAGTTTGAAGGCTGGATGTTTATTGTACTCTTGTTAAAATTTGTAACAGACTTTTTCAAGCCCCAAATAAGATCTTGCTACTTCTATAGCAACACCAAGATTCTTGGGCTGAAGAATAACTTTTTCAGAGACTTTCTAGACATTGCCACCTTGTGGATATATTTTTATATCACTTCTAATGCAGCTTACTGAATATTTAATTGCTGTAATGCAGTATTTATTAATGGGGTAGTTTAAATTGATGATATCTTTTTCCAATATCTTATATTTATTAGTTAATCATTATGAATTTACTATAGCACTGAACTGTTTTATTGATTGTGTAGATACATACGCATCAACATTGATTATAATATTGATGTTTTGGGATAATTGTTTTATGCTTTTGGTCAAGTACTTTAGACTCCATATCAAGAGAACAATGTATATAAATATGACATTTAATTTATTGTCTGCTAAGTAGTGCAACAAGTATTTGGAACTTACTTTGTATATTCACTCACTTGTAGTGTCTGCTTAGATGAACTCTTTCTTGTAGCAATTTGATACTAGAAAAGAAAATATAGCAATTTTTAGTTTAATAGAAAATAGAAAAAATATCCAGTACATTGCCTTTCTACATCCTGATTATAACAACATTAATTTAATCTTGTTTTGGAATCCTCATATCTGAGTAAGATAACTGAAAATTGGAACAAAGCATCACTTTTTCATGCCAATGAGGAGGTCTCACATCCCTCAGGATAATGAGGATGATGATGCAATCCTTACACTACAGCTGATAGAAGCTATTAAATAAAACACCCCTAGGGCATTTCATTGCATCTGTTTAAATGTTGTGTCATGCAATACAAAATGTCCAATCACTATCACAAAAAAAACAGATGCTTCTCCTAGAATGTTTTTAGAGATACTAGGGCTGCAGATCCCAGAATTTTCCCAGAATTACGTAGGCTGTGGAATTCTGGTAACTATATTCAAGCACTTCTAGGAGGCACCAGGTTGGAAAACGCTTTCAGGAATAGTAAAATTAACACCAAACCAAAGAACAAAACATGCTAACAAGGCCCTCCCAGAATTAATTCATAGTAATACAATGCTGCTAAGAAAATATGTAAATTAACATATGCGGTCATAATTATGTTTGTTGGGATGGCCGAGATCTATTGTAGACTTTGAGGGACTGCTAGGAGTTCATATGTACAATAGAAATTGTATTTGAAAGGTTTGCTTAATAATTCTAAATCTCTCTTGTCATATTACGATAAGCACAGAGAGATATTGAACACAGTGGTTCCATTGATTTCATTATAAATACTGCAAGTGTTTACAGGGAACTGTAGATGTACAATTCTATTAAAATAAGAGAGTTTCAGAATGAATGCACAAGATTGCAATCTTTGGTACCAAACCAAATACTATAAAGTTTGTATTGATATGTCATTTCCCTCTGTGGAAGACAGAAAAGACCATTACTTATAATAGTTGTTTCATTTAATAGGAAAATGTATACCCTACCTAGTACTTCTCAATCACACACACACATGCACACACACACACACACACACACACACACACACACACCCCACATATACATATACATATACATATACAAAGAGAGAAATATGAAGAACAGTTGCAGGAACTGGGTATGGCTAGTCTAGAGAAAAGAAGGACAAGGGGTGACATGATAGCAGTTTTCCAGTATTTGAGGGGTTGCCACAAAGAACAGGAGGTCAACTTATTTTCCAAAGTAACAGACAAGAAACAATGGATGGAAAATAATCAAACAGAGGAGCAACCTGGAATTAAGTAGAAACTTTCTAACAGTGAGAACAATTAACTAGTAAAACAGCTTGCCTTCAGAAAAGGTGAGTGCTTCATGACTGGAGGTTTTTAAGAAGAGACTGGACAGTCACTTGTCTGAAATAGAGTCTCCTGTTTGAGCAGAATTGGACTAGAAGACCTCCAAAGTCCCTTCCAGCTCTATTCTGATTGATTGATTGATCGAATGTATATAAAATGTATATTGTAATATATTCCACATATAAAATATGTGTTTTCATTTTCCACCAGCTGAACCCCTAATTTGAGGCTTAACAGTTACACAACAGCAAGGGAAATCCTCTATCTCAATTGTCACATGCATTTTGTTTCCACCCAATCGCAACTCCCAACTTAGTGAAAAAATGGCTCAGAGTTTAAACACAACTGATCCACTATGCATCGGAAGACAAAGATATACTGTATTTATGATGCTGCAATGTGTGAATTGATTCATATGTCATCATTAATTTCTAAGGATTGTCTATACTGAATTGGAATCCGCCAAATTGTTAAACAATGAAACCTGCATTGGATTTTATATAGCAAAATTGCAAGGTGATCAACGAGCAGTTCTGAAATTTCAGCGTTTATGAGGAATAATCTTTTTATAAGCAGCATGGAAAAGAGTCTTAAATTACTGTCAGTCTAGAGCTCAGGGACACAGATAAGATAAAGAATTTTCTTTCCCCTCTCTCTTGCAAAGGTCACCAAACCTTGCAGCACCAGAATCCATCTTTAGAAAAATGAGGATATATATGCATAGTTAGGAAGACTATAAGACTTGAAACTAAATGACCCCAGCTCTCAAATATTGTGGCTTTTATTCGGTATAACTTTGCGTTTTGCATTTCTCCTTCAGGCCAAAGGTTTGCTCCATGAGCAAGACCACATAGCAGCTGATACTATAGGATCATACAGTACTCAGCTACAATGCTTATATGAGAAAAATAGGGCAGCTTTTGCAAATCTCTAGTCAGGTTGTGCAGTTTTAATGACAAAAATATTGTGGTCTTGGATTTTAAAATATATATTTCAGCATAAATATTTATAAACTGAATATCACTTCACCAACTTTGTCTTGGAATAAATTATGCAACTAATTATTTAGTTAACTAGTTAGAAATAGTTATCACAATAAAATTGAGTATTCTTGAAAAGACATTTTGATTTAGTTAACACATGAAACTATAAACCAGTTCCTAGTGATATTTAACATAATTTTTTTCCCAATAGCTGGCAACACTTGGCTGACCTTGCATAGTATGAGCAGTATAGTGGGGTCAAGACAGGTTAGTATTTGTAAAAGGTAGCATAGGAATCCTAGGACTGAAGCTACTCAAAAAAATATTTTATGGAAAAAAGCCATGGAGGACCAATATGAACTTCATCCTTAGCTATGCATGCTCACTAAATGACTGAGCTGAGCACTGTCTCAAATCACTCTATCATACACTTTATCTTATGGTGGTGAAAAAATGGCAGACAGCATGCTACAAATGCCATTTTGAGCTGCAGAAGGAAGTTGGGATAAAAATGAGTCAAACAAACTTACCAAGAAAGCACTTGGACATGTCGAGGTTACCAGGAATATTTGACTTAAAGCAGACTCTCTTTTCCACCCACAACATTCTATTTTACTGATATCACTCTAAGTACCTAATGCTCCCAATTAGTGCACATTACTTGCATGAAAACTTCCTATATTCACCCTCTCTCTATAGTTCTCTTGATGCACCTTAAAATAGCATTTGCCTCTTTGCAGATAACCCTGATAGCACATAACATAACACAAAGGACAAAATGTGTAAGTTAAACATAACTATAAGTATCCAGAATAAAAATAGCTGTAACAGAGGCAACTTTTATCAAATCAACTGGAGCTGAATCTTCATTGAAAGAATACAGTTTACACATGCTAACTTGTTGTGCTGACTTGTATCTAAGGAAGACAAGTGGTTCCAAGTGCAAGGACCACAAAGACCTTTTGTTTGGTCTACCTTCTATGTATTATTAAGGGGATGAAGTTTTTAAGTCCCGCCAAAGATAATCAGATCCAAATGGCAACATTATACATTTGCCAAATGTTTTTCTGAAATCAAGCAATTTTATATATAGAGAGCACAATATATTTCATAGGAAAGAAACTACTTGAATCAAAAAATGTGACAATCTGTCAAGATCTGTTCTCTTCATATCCATGGTAACTAATGGTAATTAAAGTTTTAAAGATGTTTACAGATCAATTTGCTTATGATTTGTTTTGGAATCTTCCCTGATGTTGATGTCAGACTGACTGGTTTATAATTGCCTGGGTCCTTCTTTCCTCTTTTTAAAGTGAGAATGTTTGCTCTCTTCAAATCACTTAGTACTTCACCAGAACTTAATAAATGGGTTGATCTATCAACTCTTACTCCCACATAAAATGGGTTTTGCTGTATGTCGGCTATGATTTTAAGGCTTTGCATTTCAAATGATTTGGATGGCACTCCATTGGGAAGGATGATACAGCCCATTTAAGTCAAATGCAAAACTTTGGTCATGTGGTTTTAGTGTCATCCTAATTAAAAACCAACTATTTGCAGTACTCATAATCTATTGAGAGATAAATTGTTAAGGACTCCCAAAGCAGCATTTATTTCTTTTATTGGGTGGAGCACCAACTTTTCTTACTCTGCAACCACAAACTGTTTAGTCTATGTTGATTCATATGAAAGAAATATGATTAAAAGAAGATAGTTTGCATTACTTAGGGGTTAAGACATTTGAAATAATGCCTTTTCAAAATAAAAGTTAAAATTACCTCAACCACAATGGGAAGAATATATGTCAGATAAAATAAGGTTAATAGCAAATGCAATTTTTATTTGTGAAATTAAATGTGTAATTAAAGTGTTAGAAAAACTAACCAGCAAATCAATGATATCTACTTAAAAATGTCAATTTTGATGATCCTTTTATTCCTCTGCATTATTTTCTGGTACCATTCTATATGGCTGTAAACTTTTCAAGTTTATAATCTTTACTATTATTATTTTAAAAGGATCACAGGACCCCTCAAATGTCAAAGTAGGCCTGTTTAGTGGAAACATGCTAGTCCCTTTGTTTCTGATTATCCCAATACACAAGAATACTTTTGAAAAATCCAGCCATCCTGTAGTTTATTAAACTGCAAACAAGAACATCTGACATACTATTGAAACTTCTCTGATATCCTGCCTCTTATTTTCTTTTCAGAATTTCTCACAATATTTATTCATATTCAGAACTAACAGACACTTATAACTTTCCCTTTCTATATACTTTACATATTCTGCAAGTTGGGGTGTGATGCTAGTTCACTTCCTCATGGTGCACCCTGGATAGCACAGAAGTGTGAACCAAACGACAAGCAACAATTGGCAGCCAGATTACACTGACATTGAAGAATTGGCAGTTAACAACAGTTGGTAGTCAGACATCTTTGTACAACTCCTGGCTCTCTAAATACATGGGAAGAGATAAACAAAATGGCTTCCCATCCTGAGCCACATTGCACCCCCAGCTCTACAAAGGCAGGAATCCTTAGTGAAGGGAGTACAACAAAATTACAACTCGCTCAACAGCTGTCTTACAACTTTGACACACAATGGAAAGGCAAATGGGTTGCTGAACTCCCAGATATAGGCAGTTATGTAGATGACCCTACACAAAAGGTGCCAGATTTTGACCTTACTCACTAGCATTAGTTAACTCTGAACAGGATCCGTACCCAACATGCTGTTTGACAGGACTCATTTTTTAAGCGGGATCTTGGTTCTACCCCTCAGCATGACGGTGGTGCTCCTCGACAAAATATCCATTTTAAATATTTGAACTACTATAAGTCCATGTATTTGCCATACGCTAAATAAAATAATAATTCTGCAAGTCTCCACTGATAGGTCCTAAGGATTAATAAAGAGATGAAGTAACACTAGATTATCCTTCAACAATATTGTCTTCTGTCCCTGTGCAGAACAATGTTTTTTCCGCATTTATCCGATAAGCTGTTTCTCTCTTCTTAAATCTTTCCTCAATAGCTTTTCTGACTCCACTCTGATTGATCTATACTGGATTTATTTCTACTAGAATAGTTTATTTACTTCATAATCAAATCCAGATCTTTCCTGCTGTCATTCTCTGCTTAGTTTAAAAATCTACCGGGCAAGCACTCTGGTTCAGTTCTGCATTCTGTAGAATGTCTAGCACGCTTTGCTGATGAATTACTAATAATAACCTAACCTTGAACAGCACAAGCAACAGACAGATGGTTGACTGTAAAAATAAAATATTTTTAACATGCATTTTAACATTAGACTTCTGTATTACTCATGCTGGGAAGAAAAACAGTAACTCAGCCAGAGTTTATAAAGCACAGCAATTTAGAAGAACAATTGTATTCCAAATCACACCTAGGTGGACTTCTTTTGAATATTACCTGTTGCAATCTATATGCCTTCCTGGCACAGTACAGCAGTAGATGAAATTTCACCTTATTTCCTTTACAAGAATATTTCACTAAACTTCTAAAATCAAAGCATAAAATACTGCCAAAATAAGTCTTGGAAAGGGTTTAGTTTTGCTTAATCTAATGACTTATTCCTGCCTAAGTTACTATTAATATTCCTTTGGAATAGAGTGAGGGGTTGTATTCCTTTTGAATACAAATAGGTAGGTCTCTCCATCTGCAGTTTTCCTGTATCCCATTCCCCCACAAAATTTTGTTTTAAGAGTCAACAAAGATCTTCTGAGAGGGAATAACAGCTTTAGGAGAAACAACAGAATGGACAATAACTTCACCAAGGTTGAAAACCTCTACCACTTAACCAAAAGTAAGCCTTATAGCAATAGCAATAGCATTTAGACTTATATACAACCCCATAGTGCTTTGCAGCACTCTTGGGGTGGTTTACAATCTAAGCATTATTTGCATATTGCCCCAAACAATTTAGAATCGAAGGCTGAATCCACCTTGATCCCCATCAAGATCGAACTCCAGGCTATTGTCAGAGTTTGTCTGCAATACTGCACTTTAACCACTGCGCCATCTGAACTCAATAGGAGTTTATTCTGGACAGATACTGTATTTATATTCCATCTTCCCACAGCTCACTCCATGATAATTCAAGAATATCTTCAGCCTCCAGAAGGGGTTTCATTGAAAACAGATGATTCAACAGAAAAGGCAGAACTTCAAACATTCTTTCTGTGAATCATTAAAATAACCTTTCTAGGAACAGTAACGGTCTTTTTTCGGTCTTCTTTAAATTTTATCTGAAGCATTCACATCTACTAAGTGGTAAATAGGGAACAATAGCTATGAGAGCTATACAGAAAAAAGGTCCAGAAATGGGATACAAAATACTAAGCAGTTTTTGAATGACCGCATATGTAAAAAAAGGTTTGATCCACTTTATGATTTGTAATTCATATTACAATACTGTTTCCAAAACAAGTATGAAAAATATGGGACATTAAATAGAAAAGTTTTGGCATTCCTTTCTCTATATTTCCTTTGCTAATCTACTGGGCTTTCCTCAAAGTTTGTTTATGCTTTGAAATTAATTCCTTCCTTTAGAAACATACTGTATTTCTTCCCTTAAAAACTATTTGATATATATTTAAAATGAAGTGTGTTTTAAAATACAATATATTTAGCCCCAGCTATGATACTGGTTTATAGAGTTCAAGGTTTTCAAGCAAAATTTCCATTTATTTCAAAATTTATTCTTCTAAATAAGTGGATGACTGTTACAAACCCTACCATTAATTGGGAAAGCATCTCTCTCTCCCACAGCACCCAATAAGAAAAAGATTGTAATCACATCTAGTTATAGCAATAGTACTTGCTTTATATACTGCTTCATAGTGCCTTACAGCCCTCTCTAAATGGTTTACGGTGTCAGCGTATTGCCCCCAACAATTTTACCAACCTTGGAATGATGGAAGAATAAGTCAATCTCAAGCCCCATCAGGATTGAACTTCAGGCTGAGGGCCTGGACATTTATGAATATGGGGCTGCCACAGAGAGGAAGGAGTCAAGCTATTTTCTAAAGCGCCTGTAAGCCAGACAAGGAATAATGGATGGAAACTGAACAAGGAGAGATTTAACCTGGAAATAAGGACAAACTTTCTGACAGTGAGAACAATCAACCAACGGAACAGCTTGCCCTTGGAAGTTGTGGGAGCGCCATCACTTGAGACTTTCAAGAAGAGATTGGACTGCCATTTGTCAGAAATGGTGTACAGTCTCCCGCTTGGGCAGGGGTTGGACTAGATGACCTACTAGGTCCCTTCCAACTCTATCTGTTATCTTTATATTTTGCAGTTTTTTACTTATTACATTTAAAAGTGTCTAGGCATATGAAGAGTTTACTATGCCCATTAATACAATAGTACAATCTATTTTCTGCCATGGCTTTGTGAATGACTGATGTACTGATAGGCTAAATCCTGTAAACCAAACATTAAATGTATTTTTAATACCCGCAGATACAAGAGCACCAACAGTGTTAGTGAAAGTAGAGGCAGAAACTTAAATCCATTTATTCTGATTCTGCTGGCCACGTTTGCTGGTATTATTCTGTGGATGAACAACTAGGCTATTTTTCCTGTTACTCTGATATTTTTTTTTTAAGAAATAGATTAGTGGTGAAAATATTAGTACATTTCTACAGTATATTCTAAATGCAGAAATTAGAAACAATATAGTTCATATTTTCACAACAAGAATAGAGACATGTGTATTTTATTTCTAGCTGCTGCAACCATATGACTCAGTTGTGTACAGAGCATAAAACACCAGGGTATAATTATAACAGGTATAATGCCAAAAAATAAAACCAGCAGTATAATTGGAAGAACTATATAAACATGCCTGTCAGATTCTCAACTAATTGAAAGGAGTGTCCCACAGAACTCCCACTTAACTTGCTTTTGGAAGGCCAACAGGGTCTAATTTAACTTAGCAGAAAAAGCCATTCCATGATTATGGAAAAACACTTTCTCCTGATATCTGTCCCAATGTCATAATACAAAAGAACACATACACACACACCCCACCTTTTTTTTAGATGCATCTATTAATTCTACCCTGAATATACGTTGGCACGAAGTCAAAAGCAGCACTTTTACATTCAGAAAATATCTGAAGCGAATGCTGGCCATGAGTGCTTATGGAAGATAATACCATTTTAATCTGCATTTGAACCAATTGCAGCTAACCTCATGCAGACAGCATTGCAATAGTCTATCCAAGTAATGAAGAGAGCACACGTTATTGTTGCAAGATCTTTCAACTCAAGGTGCAACTGTAATGAGTGCTTGGTTGGCAAATGCACTCCTAGTTACCACCAGTAGCAAACCAGGATACCAAAAGTATGGGCTTGCTCCTTCAAATTCAATGCCACTTCTTTAAATGAAACATCACAGCCTTGTTGGATGAACAGCAATTTTGTCTTGTTTTGGTTCAACTTCAGCCTGTTTCTTCCCATCCAGACCTCAAAGGCACGAAGCACTGGACAGAACTTCATCAGCACTCTCAGTGCAACCCACTGTTGGATGGGAGTCTAGGTGTTTTGCCACTTTAATGGGTGTTGGAGGAAGCAAATTAACTGGCACTATTTTTGAAAAGTTGCAGGCCAGTTATAGTAATAAGATAGGATCAATTATGTTATATATTTGGGGAACATAAAGCTTATATTTTCTGTTTTCAAATCATAGTTAATCTGTTAGGCATGAAGTAGGATGTTGCTGTATCTTGAGAAAAGGTCACCTTAAAATAGATATATCTCTTGACAAGTAAATCCTTATGCCCTGGAAAACTAAATACCACCATGCCTACACATGCCTACACACACACACACACACACATACACACACACCAAGTTTATTTGTAAATGAATAAACACTCTTACAGAAAGAAATCAGATTATTTTAGATCCTAGATGTAATGGTTTACACTCTGCCCTCAACAAATGGTAAAAAAATAGATTCAAAATATGTTAAAATATACTATAAAATATTGTGCACCTGGAAAATTTCCTGCTCATCTAAATAAACAGCACAGGAACTAAGCTCTAAATCAAGCTTCACCAACCTTTCAGATGGATGCACCACTCACGCAACGTGGAGGATCCTGATACAAATTAAAAAATTACAAAGGATCTAAAATCTCTCAAAGTTGCCTATGACAATGCAGAGAACTTGAAAGATTTGGCTATCTAGAGATTTCAGGTACTGCATTTTGTTTTTAAAAACTGTTTTGATATTGCTATGTGCACCTAATTGCTATTCTCCAGTTTAACTTATAACATACTCCATCTGCTCTGCAGGATGTTTGTGTAGATGTTTTTATGTGTGCAAGTGTTTGTCTGAAATTAACAAAACCAGAGATACATTTGCTCCAACAACAGAGACTTAACCACAGCAGAAATCAAAATTACTCTATTAAGTCCCGGTATGTCTGTTGCAACTGTTCCTGCCTGCTTGCATGAGTAATTTGGCCATTTTTATTTTGCAAAAAAAGTGATTACAATTCTCTAAACCAGGATGGATTCCTGATTCAGAATGGGGTTTAAGCCAATTCTTCCATCCTTGCCATTTTATGTGCAAAAAGAACAGAAAGGAAACTTTTCAGCAGAAAACCAGTACAAGGCCCCACTTCAGACTGCCTGTCACTATCACATTGGTGCTCAAAACAAAGGATGGTTGTTCAGCCTGACACCACAATTTCCTGAATTAATAGTCTTCTACAATCAGAACCGGATTGGCTCCTTGACTGAGAAATTCTTATAAAGCCAGCAGGGCTGCCAAAGGATTGATGGCAGGTTTAGAAAGTGGAAATAAATTTTGGCAAGGCCGAGAGTTCTTCAGTAAGTACAAATCTATGACAAAATGTCCCAACAGGCTCAACAACTACCACTGCTCACATCCCACAAAAGTTATGCTTAATGATCTACCTTCAGCAGTTTTCCCACACATAAAATAATTGGATGGAATATTTATTCCAGATAAAACCAGCTTTGTATTTTGAGCCCAAGGTTGGTGAAATAACCCAATTTTCAACTCCATCCCAGGGTCCGAGGTCCACCCCATTCAGTGAAACCCATCATGACCTCCCAGCATCCCAACTTAGGCCAGATTCCAATAACCCACTTCTATGTCTGTCCCCTGAGCTATTTATTGCTTTAACTTCAGCCGGCTGGCCACCCAGGGCGGTTCGTTCCAAGTCACCTCAAGCAGCTTGCTCGGTAGAAGCTTCTCCCTGCTGCTGGCGGGCAGCAGCAGCTTCAGCTCCTTCTACAAACTGGGTGTTTTCCCCCATGCCTACCTACCAGTTCCTGCCTACTAAGCAACCTCCTCCCTCCCTCCCCACCAACTCAACTCTTTCTTCGTAGGAACTTCAGGTTTTTTTCTGGGAATCCCCCGCCCCAACCTCCGGCTCCCCTATGACCAGGAGCGCGCCTTCTCTGCGCAGGAAGCCTTCTCAGAGCCTCGGCGGTGCCAGCGAGGCGACCCCTTCTCCCGCTCATCCCACAGCGTCCGGCGGAACGCTTCCGTTTCCTCGGGCTCTGAACACCAACCTGATTCCAGGCGGCCAGAGACCGGGGCTGTTGCCTTAGCAATTTCTGGGGGCGCCGGAGTGGGGAGGGGGGGAGCGGATTGTCGAAGAAGGGTCCCATTCCTCCCCTCGCTTACTTCCCTGCCCCTTCTTCGAGAAGCGCCAGTCAGCGTCTCCTTCGCCTGCCCGTCACTCACCTGCTCTTACCGAGCCTACCGGGCGTGCAGCTCTCGCCGTTGACAGCTCCCTTTTGTTTTCCCCTCCTTCCCCCGCCTCCGCAAGGCTTGCTGCTGCGCCCGAGTGCCACGTGAGTCAGCCGGGCGGGCAAGCTGGGCTGCTCTGGAGATGGGCGGTCCCCGTGCGCAGCGGCGGCAGAAGCGGCAGCAGGGAGTGAGGGCCAATGGCCACAACTCAGCCCGGAGGCGGGGTGCGTCAAGCGTCCGTGGAGCTGCCAGGGAGGCAAAAGAGCTCTGTCACGCCTGCGACTCCCCGAGCGAGCCTGGCTGGGCGTCCTCCTCGCTCAGCCGAGGCCTGAGGAGCTGAGGCCACCTCAGCTGCAGCAAGAGCAAAGGGGCGCGCGGACCACGTACTTTTCTGGGGAGGAGAATGACGGTGGACTTTTAATTGCTAAGTCACCGTGGCTTTGAAATCACAAGTGGATTCTTCCCCATATTTTATTGCTGAGGTTCCAACTCTTACTTTGCACCAACAGGGCACCTTGAATTCTGGAAATTGCTGTTTCAGCCCAGTGCTGAAGCAAAAGTATTGAGAGCAAAAGTTAACTGTTGGTAATTGTATCAAAGTCATCTTAAAATCATCGGCCTGATCTGCAACTCATATTTTGTGTGTGGTTAATTGTGCAGTTATGAATTTGGATTATTTTTTTAATTTTACAGATGCTTTTTTCCCTTTTTTAAAAAAAATTAATGTAATTGACTTGTGCTTATTTTTTGTGAATTCTCTGAGGATTTTATTTTGGTGTTGGCTTGATACATTAGGACAGGATGAATGAGAAAAATTAGCTGAGGCTGCTCTGATCTTTGCACAAAAGACAATTCCTTCAGGCCCTTAGTTAACTGAGGGGAGGGTAAGAAAGGAAAAATGCCTTTTACTGAACTTAGTAGTCAAGAACCTTTGGACTCTGATCTGCTGATTGGACTTCTTAGTCACATTTTACTTTCTACATTATTTTTGTCCATCTATTCTAAACTCAACTAAATTTGGATCTGTACCAAGTCATTGAGAACTGAAGTTAATTTCCTCCATTTCATGAAACCTTTCCTGCAATTATTTTATACTCCTTATGCTGGACATCATTTATTCATTTCATTTCTCAATTTATATAGCCATCCGACTGACATGATAAAGGATGGCTTACAAAGACAATAGTAACACAAAACTAATATTATATCTCAGCACTATTCCAATACAGTGCCTAAATCTCAACGTGATGTCCAGATGATCCATTTCTTCCTTGTGAAGAAGCAAAACAATCACCTTCTCTGTAGGAAAAGTTGGAAATGAAACAGAAATTATTCAATATCATTGATGGCTTCTTAAGGAAGTGACAGGCAACTGCTTCTTTAATTCATCCTTAAATTGAGATGTAACTGCCCCCTCCCTCTATTTACTACCACTTGGTCCCACCTGCATATTATTTCCCAGGAGGCATTGACAAATCAGGAAGAATATGGGCTCAATAGCAAAAGCACTTATATCCCTCTTCACCGTACTTTACAGCCCTCTCTAAGCAATTTACAGTCAACATATTGCATCCAACAATCTGGCTCCTGATTTTACTAACCTAAGAAGGATAGAAGACTGAATCGAGCTTGATCTGGTCAGAATCAAACTACTGGCAATTGGCAGAATTAGCCTGGAATACTGCATTCTAACCACTGTGCCACCATGGCTCTTAATACACAGATGGTTAACTAACAGTTTCAAGGACCCTGTTCATTTCCTCAGGGCCAACAGGTTCCAACTCTTCCCAAATAACCTAGTTAGACTGTATCAATCACTTCATCAGACTGCAGAGCTGGAATCCAAATCATAGTGAATCCAAATGACTTTATCCAACGGATACCTTGAACAGTTTCTCACATCAGTCCTTCAGATGGTTCTCTGAACTATATTCATCTGTAACAGAAATAAGGTCACCTTAAACTGTTTATTAGTTCCTTGAATATTTTTGGCTTGGCTAGGTAAAGTTTGTCATTATTTTGTAATCTTTAGATAGTCTTAATAAAACAATTGCTCTGAAATAGTATATAATATGCTGTATTGTGGAAGTTGGATGGAATGGTATGTTTATTTTTTGTAATTCTTATTAAGAATTTTTAAAGATACTGAAGATTAGCTCATCTTCCAGTATCTCTGATGTGAAGGCTCTCTGATAAAGAATTTTATTGTTTCTTCATATACAAGAGAGAAAACAAGCAAGTTTGTTTCTTCAAGCAAGAATCTGTTGTGCTGTAAATATCAAGTACAAATCCATGTTTCCAAAATGCCAAAAGATGGCATGTTCTTGAACAGAGATAATGCCTTTCAATCTCATAAGTTCTCGTATTAATAAACATCAAATTTAATATATTAGCAACATAAGAAATGATACTTCAACAAATTCCATGCTATCCGTTGTACAATATACGAAGTTGAAACTAAAAATGCTATTTATTGAGGTCACAACTGTTTCCTCACTAACTTGAGCAAAGGTACAATCTTGCTGACATCATGTTTACTTCTCTAAAGACAAAAAGTTGAAAAGCTGTAAAGTTATAAAGCTGAAGGGAGCATAAGAATGAGTACAAGATTTAATTGTTTCCTCTCAACTCCTTAAATTTTTGCCTGGAGGAGGTTGAATTTAATGCTTGTCAGTTCAGATTTTCTCCTCCTCCTTTTTCTTTATTTTTTTTTTGATTTATGATAACATTAGTGATCTCTGAATGATGCTCTTTAGTTGCAATGCTCAATCTACTTTGGAAAAGCCACTAGTTGGCTGTTACAAAAATGTAAAAATAGTTGCTGCATAAATTGTACCAGGGCTCAAAAGGTGAATTACTTGATGTAACTTTGTTGCGCTAAATTGAAAAATAGTTTTAAAATAATGGCATTATTCACACCAGGTTTTCCAGTCCTACACTGTGCTGCTTTCTTTTTCATCAGAGGATATTCTAGTAATAAAATTAGAATATGGTGGAGTATGGATAGGGCTAATCAGGACCTGCATAGCTAGTATTCTGAAAGTATTATGTCACTCTGTGTTTCTTGCACTTTCCCCTCTGGAACTTTTTCTTTTAGGTTCTATATTTGCAAACTCACAATTTATCATTCTTAAGATATTTTAATATCCAAAGTATTTTAAATATGGGAAACAAGTAGAATAGAATAGAATACCTTTATTGTCATTGCATTCCACGAATACAATGAAATTTGAAAGCTACCTCAGCACAGTGCCCCAAACACCACATCACAATCACACTACAGAGTATTTAAAAATTAAAATAATTAAAATAATTATTATTATTAAAAACCTAGTCTAAAACCTATCTAAAACATTTAGTAAGTTAAATAGTTTAAAATGCCACTATATACTAAATGCACTGTTTGATTCAAGACAATTACTGCCTTGGAAAAGAAACTGTTTCTCAATCTATTAGTCCTCATTTTAAGACATCTATAACGTCTCCCTGATGGTAACAGTTCGAAATATGAATGACCAGGATGAGAATGGTCTGTGGAGATTTTTAGTGCTCTAGAGAGGAGTCTGGTCTTTGCAATCTCTTCCAAAGAAGAAAGAGAGCAACTGATGATTTTTTGTGCTGTGTTTATAACTCTCTGGAGCATCTTCTTACCCACTGCAGAGCATCCAGCATATCACACCGTTACACAGTATGCCAAAATGCTCTCGATGGTAGAACTGTATTGAAGTATTGTGGGGTAAGAAGTATTGTGGGATGATTAAGAGAATAAGCTATAAAATTGATCTCAGTAATGAAATTGACACATGACCTTTAATTTTGATTTCAGCCATAAACTAGTTGTTCTTTTTATGGATTTTTCTTATAATTTCTTTAAAAATTTCTTATGGAGAAAGTATCTCCATAAATAGTATTAAACAATTGCAACAATAATATTTTGCTCCGTATGCCTGCAATATTGTACCTGCTTACCTGAGAGTAACTTATACTTAATTTGTTTTTGAATAAATAATTATGGTTAGAGAAAGACAAAAACTTGTAAGTTGCAGCATCACGATTCTTTCTTTTCATGATCATTTCCCTCTTCAAATGTTTAATGCACATATTTTGAATAAGAAGTTAATAAACATCTAGGAGTTAGTGAATAAATTTCTAATGGACCAGAATAATATCCTTGCTATTGAAATTGTAGTCCAACTTTAGCCAACATATCATCTCTAGATGGGCTAGGATTTCAATTTATTACACTTTCTTGGCTAAACCGATATATGTTTAAATGAGGTGTAAAGCCTACTATAATTTCAGGCTTGTTGTAGGACTTGACAGGAAATGATTAAGTTTTTTTTTTTTTGCCATCACAATTTGCACCTATTTTTTTAATTCAGAAGGACAGGTTGAAGGCCTGAGATTTGTCCTAGGTAGATTATCAAGACAGATGTGGCAACTTCTTTTTTGCCCTTGATGGCAGTATTCTTGTTCTTAAATCCAAAATTTAGGTACTTCTCCAGATTGAGGGCCTTGTAAAAAGCAAGGAAGGCTGTGTATCATCTGGAGCAAAGCTGCCTGGGGAATTGTGGGAGTTGAAATCCTCCAGGCTTAAAGTTGCCAAGGTTGGCAACTCCTGCTCTGGATCATACAAACTGTACTGAGTACCATCTCATCATTAATATTGATTCTCCAGTGTTGAAGTAAAGTTCAGCTGCCAATCGTGTCATCTTCCATATGTAAAAGGGAGTTGGGTGCATTTTGATCCTACATCTTTGGAGACAAAGATTTTTTTTCCAATCAGTTTGATTTTTCATGCTATGTATATACAAACTTGCTTTCTATACATATATCAGAAATGGTGGGTGCTAATCTACATAAGATTACAGCATAATAAATGTACTGTATTAAACCTAAACTACTCCAGGACTCTTGTGCAGTAAATGTAAGGAATAAAATGCTATTTCTATCTTTAATCATTCTGGTTGTATTTACTTTTAGAATTTCTGACAAAAGACAAAAATGGGTACATCTTGTGAATTTATAAATTGAATACTTTATGATATACATATTGCTTCAAAATTTTGGGTTCCTAAATATATATAAATATTCATATATCATTTTTAAAAACCAATTCATCTAAAATCCTCTGTATTCTTGTTTCCCCCCACTACCTATGTTTCTTTATAATTTTATATGACATAAACATCCCTTTAAAAAGAACTAGAGGGAATTTCCTAGCAGCAAAGTCCCTTGAGCATTAATTATGCTGCTTGCCAGGATATACAGGATGATTAGTTGGTCTCTGGAAGAAATGAGTACAGAGGAAAAAAAACCACCTGCCTTCACAGAACTGTAAATAAGAGATACATATAAAGGAAAAGCTACTGTCAATATCCTTTCTACTCTATATTGAAGAAAACACTTAAGCCTAATACCACAGTGTTGACTAGCAAAGTATAGAAAGAGTAGTAAAAGCAAAGATCAAAAGCAAGAAAAACATTGAGCACTTTCAGATTGCTCTAGTTATCTTAATAGTTATCTTTTTCTTAAGCCCCAGACATTCATCTAGATTTCAGTCAAAAATATATTTATTCTACAATTTGGCTGAATTTATTTGTCTGCAATTGTTTCAGTTCTATTAATTCCTCTTTGAGTTGCATGCTTATTGTAACCATAGGACCATAAAATCTGCTGCTGCTTATGCCTCTGCATCTCATTCAAACACTTAAGTTCGAACCTAGGCCATGAGCAAGGTTTTTTAAAACTTGATAGCAATGAATAAATTAAAAGCGTACTATAGAGCATGCCTGCAATTATCACAATCAGGAAGATGTTAAACATTTTTCAGTATGCAGCAAGATTGTTTTTTTTCAACCCAGTGTTTTCTTGCAAACTCAAGAATTTGCTTTTTTTTTTTTTTACATCAACCAGGCATTGATCCCCTAGTTGTGACAGGAATTGATCAACTGGCTTGTTGTCCAAGCCTGAAGTCATGAGTTGAGGAAAGTGGCAATACAAAAGTAACTAGCCATTTAACCAACAGGCAGGGAGAAATGCCTGCTATCTCTTATCTAAAAGATGGCGAAACAAAAGTTGCAAAAGTTGAACAAATCTACTTGACGTGGAGACAAATACAAGATCTGACACCTCAATTATCCAACAAGCCATTTAAAACCATTCTTTGGAGGAGGAGAAGGAATATCTTGCAAATCACCCATTGGGGCAGGAATATTTTTTTTACTACAGTATCTTGATAAGAATTCCAAACATACCAGGATCATTATCAGATGAGATTCATAGTCCATTTAATCCAATAATGATTGCAAAAACAGGATGGATATGTCTTTTATGAATACGACATGTATCACAGCATATGGTTTGACTAAACAGAGCTTATTCTATCAGATGTTATGACCTCTATCCTGCATGACTGAATGTGCGCAAGTACACATTTTTAAATGACAAATGAAAAATAGTTTTTTCTTATCAAAACCAGTAATATCTTTCAAATAAAATTCAATTTAAAATTTAAAGAAAGTAAAAGATTATATAACCAACTGGCTAATATATGGCTGAAGTACAATTGCTGCATCTCTTCCCATTGGCTATGCTGGCTAGGTGCTAAAATTGTCATTTAATATCATCTGGGAGGCTATTAATTCCACACTTCTGAAAAGAATCTTAGTAGCATTATGTGTCTCCTCCAAATTTGATCCTGAAGAATTAGGAGCACAATCTTGTTGCATAAATTCACTTGTGAATTTGAACGCTGACCATAAAAATGTTGTGGGGGAAAAACTGGTAATTTTATGCTAACAAATTTGAAATTTATAATTCTTTACTCCTCTTAATCTGTAAGAAATCCAAGACTCTCCTCCTCACCACCATAAGCCACCCATGCTGATTTTTAATAGTAGATCTTTTTTTCATCATGATATTTAAATTATAGATTTCCCTGTTTATTAATTCATCTGTAAATGTTTCAGTTCTAATAGGCTTTTTCAGTCTGACCGTTACATTTATCAATACTGTTCATTACAAGGTCATTACATCGGTCAATACTGTTGCTGGTGATCATACTTTTTGTGATAATCGTGTCATTCTGATGTTAGCAGTCTTAGATATTATTATTAAGATACATATGTACCTTCATATCCCTTTTTCTTAACAAATGTAAGAAATAATTCTGCTGGAATAGAGGAAAATGTATGTTGGATTCAGCATAAACAACAAGAAGGGAGACTTCAAGAATTACTTTTAAAAATTGTTTTTTAATGAAGAAATAATTCCATTCCAAAATATAGACACACAATTAAATAGTTTAATCACTTCAAAATATGTCCCCAATAGGCTTAACACACACACGCACGCACACACACAAAACAATACTTAACAGCAATACAAAAAACCCCATACAATAATAGTCCTGTTTACAATACCAATGGATAATGTAAAATTTGCAGTGTGTCAGATTGGTGTAAAATAACAGTAGTTAAAAACATCAGACAGTTAGTAGCTTCAAGATGTAATTCTTCATACTTTTTGGTTCACAAATAAATTTCTGTCTTGTCATTCAAGGTTCTGGCACTGAATTGAACCAACCTAACTGCTGCAACCTGCAGTTGTGGTATTTACAAGATATATCTACAGCAATTCCAAAGAACTTATAAGAATGGAGGAAAGTGGCTAAAGTAAAAGGCAGACATCTGTGCTAAATAATGATGCAACATTTTGTCTCATGCATATAAGAAAATACATATTATCACAACAAAGGCCACACACCTTTTAATGCAGTTTTAAAGTTAACATTACTACTTACAGAGATTCTATCCTCTCTTTTCTTTCAACATTCAAGAATCCTGCTATCTTCACATTCTAATTCCTGCCTCTTAATGATCTTTCCATTAACAATCCACAAAGAGTTTTGGGCTATAGTAATTAGCCATGAAAAATGATAAATGGCTATTTCAACCATTCCAGCAACTTTGAGGTTCGCCATCCAAACATGTTTAGCAAACAAAGACTCTATGGGCTAAAACATTGGCACATTTGGGACAAAACTCTCACTCAACTTCCTCTACAGGCTTGTTTCATTGTGCATGGAAATGTATGTCTGTAACACTAGCTTTGGGCCTGGATTCCTTGGGCATGCAAGTTGATGTACATCGGATAAGGACATCCACATAATATCTTATTCCGTTAGGTCTTATGACATCCCAGACAAAATACATAAACAGGTGATCTCATTAAGGCCTTTGTTAGTGAAGTTTTATGCAAGCATATCTTTATTCAAATTTTATACTCACACGTTGGCTAATGACCCAGGAGGTTGAGTTGCTGTGTTAGATGACGATAGTTTTGATTCCCAGATGCTGGATAGAAATCAGGAGAAAGTAATGTCCATACTGAGCCACTGTCAGCTTAACACTGGTTGATGTACAACTTTAGATTTTGGTTTTGGAGGCAAATGGAAAAGTGCTTTAACTTGGACTTCCAGAGTATAAGAGGCCATCTAGAGCTCTGCTTTGGGGAATCTATGCTGAAAACAGACTGAGAGAATGGTACATATGTTGTGATGACAATAAGTGTTGCACAGATTTTCCAAAGTTTAGACTCTTGTATGAGCTTTACATGCAATATGGGAGTGTAAATTAAGCACTATATCAGAGAAACACAATCACTACTCTAACTGTAGGTATCTAGCTGGATTTAGATCTTTTTAATGAAATTTTGCTTCTCTTTTAGAAATACTTGGCTGGAGTCCTGAGCTGTCAGCAAGAATTGCCAATATACTGTCTATTATTAACTGATGTGTGCTAGGCACTAATAGAGAGTAACCAGTTCCTGAGAGAAGGGCATAGGAGAGGTAAGTTGTCAAAAGTTATGTATCCACCATGTGAAGATGGTAGACACTACAGGAGTAAAGAGTAATTATTGCACATGTGGGGTTTCTGGGGTGTCTCTATGTAAACATTTTTTAAAAATTATTTTCTGCAGTTCTCTAAATTCTGTGATTTGACTCCATAGAGACAATGTTGAGAAAGACAGAAGAAGGAAGATGCCAGGAATAGCAATTATTTTAAGCATGAGTGAGAAAATAGCTAGAGTTATTTAATCCATAAATCTCTGATCTGAAGCCTGTCCCTTGTAGAAACAACAGAAAAATTCAGTTTTTAATTTGGACAATACAATATATAAGCAAGTTTAAGGAGTTATTATTCTTTTAACAATAACTTTGGATTTACATATTTGAGCTTTTTAAAATTCATGCTTAATGTTAAGTTGCATCATTAATAAAATATTGCCCTAAACACAACAATTTCTAAATCATTTGCTGTTTTCCTCAGGGCTAAAATTTGCTTGTAACTAATTTACTGTATAGAGAAAATAAGATTTGCAAAGTATCTTTTCCATATATAATCCTCGGGGAAGCAGTCTCCTCTCTATTATTTTTTAAATAGTATTTATTCAAAAGAGATACTGCTGTAATTACATAATGTATTATTTTTTTCTTTTTAGAAAGGACACACCTCCCGCCATGTGCTTTTCATATTTAGCAGATTACCCCATTTGTCCCCTGAAGAAAGTCTCTCTACTCATTCCAGGAGTGTCCAGAAGGTAAGATTAAAAAAAGGCAAGATGGCAGCCATGATAATGTGATGTTTATGTACCTTGCAAGATGTGCATGGTGGCCATCTTGATTTTTTCACAATACCCTGCAGATAGCCCTGGCCCATTTCCAAGAATGCACACAAAATAACAGGTGGCTGACTAAGGCAATGCACATTCAAAAATAAGAAAAGAAGTAATTGCAAGCAATCTTTTAAAGCCTGTACATTTAAAGCTGAAGGCCTCAACCAACAAGATATGAAAGATGGAGATAATGTGAAAGAAAGTGGTAAAACCGCAACAAAATAATTCAATGAAGATTATACAATTAGTTTAGGGATTTTATGGCACCTGTGGTTTATAAACAGCTTTAGTAACGAGTATTTCAAAACATAGTTCACAGTTTTAAGAAGATCTGTATTGATTTTAAAAACTAGATTCTATATAATTTGAATGTTGTATTTTGTATATGATTTCTATTTGGAAAGAAAATATTTACACTAACTTCTATGGCTGATTTGTTAAGATTATATTTTGAAAGAAAACATTCGTTAAGTTATGCAGTAGCCCTAAGTCATAGAGATACTTCTTAGTGCATTTTGTACAAGTTTGTTTTTAAATTTTCATTTATTTATTTTGCAGAAATATTAAAAACAAATTGCTATCCAAAGATGCAATATTGTAATATCAACATGTGTGCAATTCCTAGTAATATCTGTGAGAATTCTGCAAGTGTGGTTGGGTTCAGTATTGCAACTATAGTTCATTTTTGGGCTATAAATATGTACACACAGGAGTATATTTATTCAACGATAAATGCATCAATATATTTTTAAAAGTCCCTCCATGGAAAAACAATGTACAGTGTGTAGGAAAGTGTTCTAAAACCTTAAATTATTCGGAAATCAAACTCCTAATATAAACAGTACTGTCATTGTAAACTGAACAGGTTTAAAAGTATGTGCAAAGGGTTTCTATTTTGTTAGTACAGCCAGTGTTCTTCATCAATAATAAGCCATGTTACATACGATGCAGTTGATATAATTTAGCTTTTAAAAAAAACATGTTTTTTTTAATCCTCAAAAATAAAACACCTACAAACTAGAACTTGGCAAACAAAATAATTGTGCTACAGTCTGGAGACCTAGTTGGTTAGAGAGGCTGCACTTGATTTTTCACTTCTTTGTTGAAGCTGGCAGCTAGGCTATCTTTGTCATTAGTCGGAGTGTTGTCCTCTTCTTCTTCTTCTTCTTGTTCCTCTTCCTCCTTCTCTTTCCCCTCCTCAGTTCTTACATCACTTTCATTATCCATTTGACTGCAGCTTTCCTGTCAAGAAATGTTTTAATACTATTTATCACATTTCATAGAAATACACCAGCCCTATGTAGGCAGTGTACAAATGTGGAATACTCACCGTGTGAATACTCCTGATAAGCCCACCCCTCACTGTTACTTGGATTAGGCTACCCACCTGTAGACACATGATTCGACTTGTCTTAGTCACATTTTATTTTGCTCTTTACTCTTACAATTTTAGCTCTGCATATGCTAGCTTTCAGGATAGGTGCAGATTTTCTATTCTGAATGCACAGTAAAGCATGATTGGTAGGAGAGCAGAGTTACTAAAAAGACTATTCCAATTCATATAATACCTGAATAATATTATCATTAAACTTTTGTGTGTATGTGTGCTGTGAGTGTATCTTGAGTTCTGATCTGTGCATTTTTCTTAGCAGAATTTTTCAGAAGTGGTTTGCCATTATCTTCTTTTTAGCACTGAGAGTAACTTATCCAAAATTAACCAGCTGGCTTTGTATTTACAACAGGATTAAAATGGTCTTCTAATTTCTCATCTCATGTCTTTAATTCTTATCCCAAAATAGCTCTATATCATCAAAGCAATATATCCATTCATATCTATTAGCAAGTGAACAAAAATCTATCTGTTCTAAAGTAATACTCTATTCTACTACACATATGTATAGCATATAGAGCACATGCACATTTTTGGCAACATTTCCCGATTCTTTAAAAGATATCCACAAACAATGAATGGTAATAGAATGTTAACAATACATATAGATTATGGTAACTAGGTTTTCTTTGTTTAGGAAGGACATCATTTGAGAAAAGATGCATCATGTCATGAATTAAACTTAGGCCCCAAAAGGAGTTCCATCTGAAAAAGTTACTCCATAAATATTATGATCGATAAAAGTTGAAAGCCATGGGAAGATGGAAAAGTTATAATAGGACAAAAGTCATATTATCCATCTAGAAACATAATTGTGGCTTTAGAATTTAAATCCTGGAAATTAGCCTTCTTCAATATTATAGTACTAGATTACAGAACCACTTCCAGTACATGCTGGTTGAAAAATATGGGGTAATATTAGTAACATACCTGGAAAATATCAGGTTGTTGATATTTTTGACATGAAAAAACTCCAAGCATTATTAATAAAAATATAAAAAACTTATTAGCTTCTAAAAAAGGGATGGGAACAAGAATAGGTATCTTGTGTGGTTTGGTGATATAATTTTGGACAGAAACAAAATTGAAGCTCACTCCATATGATAAGTAGCTACTGGGAAAAAGCTGCCATGAAGTTAGCAGATGCATTTAGAAATGGCTTAGCTTTCCTACATCTTCACCCACTTTGACATTCTGGACAGAGTTCCAGATGAAGAAATATTTTGTTTGAGGCCAGATAATTTGGATTGGCAAACCAGATTAGACATGTATTCTGAAGGTCTTGCATATTGATAATGTTTCCAGGCTGATATTCATCTAAAAAAATAAAGCAGGCGTTGCTATTTCTAGCGCTTACAAAAAAGAAAATTAAAGCTCTGTCTACTAATATAATTCAGTATGATAATGATTCAGCAATATTAGTATTAAATAATTGCAGATAACTTCTATTGATCTATATGAAAATGAAAATCAGGTTGTATCTAGGTTGTATGTATCAAGATAATTCTGGCCTTTAAAAACTATATTAACTTAGTAGAATCTGAAAAATCATTATAGTTCAATTATGTGAGATTAAGTATTTTTTAAATAATCTTACACTTGCACTAAAGGCTCTTCCACAACATTTAAAAAAGGACTAGAATACTACAATTCAACCTTCTGTATTAATGTAAAATAAAGTATTAATATTCAAAATTACTCATTGTTTTTTTTAACAAACTCTGCCAAAAGCATTTTCATCTGTAATCCTTTGAATGACTAACTTCTTAGGTTGCACTTCATAATTTTTAACACGAGTGGCTTAAAACAAATTAGAAACCTTTGAATATCATTGACACTGACAAAATCATGATCAATTGCAAAATGCTATTTGCTTGGAACAGTTTACATCTCGCAACGGTACATTTAGCACCATCAAACATCTACCTATCCCAGATCTTTGGAAAGGACTTGATAGGTGGATAAAAATGCCAAATCCAGTCTAAACATCTGACCGACTCGGCTTTGAAACGTGTAGACACTAATTATGATACATGATAACCCACATGCAACTCATTTGCATCCAGAAAGCAGATTTATAATCTAAATCATTAAATCTAGTTTGAGAAGTTGTTTCATATCATTCTTTCCAAAGGTGGTATTCATTCTACCAAGTAGCATACTTGGCCCATTAACAGGCCCATAAAAACAAACCACATAGCCTATAATCCTTTCAATAGCTTTTCCAATGCTACATAATAGGAGCTTATTCTTATTTGACAATTACAGTTAGAATTGCAAAATAGTTACAGTATTGCAAAATGATTACAGTATTGCAAAATGATTACAGTATATTATAATATATTGGTGAAGGGAAAATGTGTCCTCTCCCCCCAACCCTGCATTCCAATCAGCATAATTGCTGAATGAAACTGATTGATATCAGTTTTAAACTAACTTAAAACTTACTTGAGAGGAGAGTGATACAAGGATAAGTTACTCATCCTTGTAAGCTGACCTGTAAAAAAGAAAGTGAAAACAGAAAATGTGAGCAGCCAGATCAGTGCATCGTTCTATAGAAAATGCGACTCAAGAGGAGTGAGAGGTTTCATATGGGCATGCAAGAATAGCTCACACCAAATGAAGAGGTTAGCATGCAAGAAGAAACTGTGAGAAGGTTGTTGCTGCAGAAAATGCTAGAAAGGATGAAGATCCAATTTGTTCTTTTGAAAGAAAATGGCATTTGAAAATGGCATTTGCTACAAGGCCCAACAAAAAAAGAGAAAGAAGATTGTCTGGTAATTCTTATTTTTAAATACTTTAGGCAGTTATGGGCAATCATTTCTCATTTATATTTGTAACTTTTACAATATACTCTTTTAAAGGACATGTACAAATGGTCCTAAAACTACAAATTTTCAACAGCATTTAAAAGTGCTTCCCAAGATAGAGTTAATTTGCTCATTAATCAGTATTCCTTACACATAGTGAAACAGAAAACACCTTCTTATATTTAGTCCTCTGATCTCTTTAATATTTCTTGTACATAAAATCCATATTCCCAATAAATAAGCATAATGCAGGCAGATTATCTGTTGGTTTAGTTAGAAGTGACATTTCAACAAACTATGCCAAGAACCTTAGACTTTAGCCTGATATCTATTATGCCAAAATAATGGCAGGCAGAGATTGCTATCTTTTTAAATTACTAGAAAATTTTAAAATACTAGAACATTGCTAGAATAAAATATTGCTGCTTGGATCCTCATATTATGCTGATACTTTATGAGATTCTAAGATTTGAGAAAAACTTGGTGAATATGATGGCTAGTAGCAGCTAAAGATTTGGCAGCTTGATTACACGCTGTTATTCATATATTTGTGAAATAGGTTGTATAATTGCATCAAAACAATTGTGCATCAGTGACCTGTATGTTCTACAGTTTTACCACTGTCAGAAGTTATGCTATTATTAGTATCTGATGTAATTTCTAGGGACTTTGTGAACTAGATCACTGGGTTTTTTTTTGATAATGTCTTTGCCCACATTGAGAGAGAATAAGATTCCTACTACTATCAAGTATACTAGTTGCAGCTTTCTTTAGTGGGCCATACAATTGGACTAATCTCCTTTGCTTATTTGCATGGTAGATGATAAGGTTTTAATTTAAAATTATTTATTTTGCTGAAGAAAAGACACTGTATTTAAGAAGATTTTAAATATAATGAAAGTTCTACCTTTGGAGATTAAGTCTTGATGGCTCATTCACACATGCAAATTACTACTTCCTTTCACAGTATAAAAATGCCAAGAATGCATGTGTGAACACCCACCTACTCTCAAAGTTATTTTGTGATGCACACTGTTGACAGAGCATGTTACTAGAATTTGTGATGCACCAACTAACAGCTTGTGAAGGTTAATGTCAGCCTATTAATTTCAGTACAAAAAGTACTTCCTGATTATTCACAGAAACATGAGTGCATCTCACTATTATTTGAAATCTACACTCTTATCACTACATTCTTCCAAAAGAAATAAAATCTAGGGTAGGTACTTTTGTTGAGTTCTTATCTTATTTTTACCTGATATGCTTCATCTTGCAATTTCTGCTTCAAATACTCCTCCATCTTGAGTTCATTCTCTAGTTGGCAGACTGAATCATTTTCATAGTTCTCATCATCAGCTCTAACATAAGAATCTCCATCTTCTGTAACCCTAAACACAATTATTAATAAATAGGGTTGTGCAATTACTGCCTGACCTACTTCGTACATAGATACTTCTATGTGAAAGCAGTAAGTTCCATCTTATCTTAGTCTAACTTTGCAGAAGTGGTGGTGGGCAGACATAATATACAGCCCACACCAAGTCATTTATTTTGTGGAATGTGAGCTTAGAAAAATGCGGTACCTTTTTTCATAATTTAACTTTTGTAAAGCAGATTGCCTAGAAAGTCCTTTTTGAAAATCAGAATAGAATGAAAGTAGTAGAAAATTCAGGGCACTGTGAAGATTCAGGGATGAAGTAGGGAGCTCTTACAGTGGCTTTTGTGAGTTCCCATAGAGTGAATTCTAATGCTGATTGTGATTTTATACTGATTATGGTAGCTTTCATATGTTTGTACATTATTTTTTAACATTCTGTTGTTTTTATTTTTTATGACCCTCTCAGAATGGCTTAGATGAGTCATATAAATCAATTAAATAATAATAGTAATATGCAGAACTCTGTATTTCAGAAAAGTATGAATTATCTGGTGGACTACCAGTTTGGTATGCTGTGGTGAATATCAGAATGTTTGGTGCCCAGAACTGGGAATTATATGCTTTTACATCCTGTAAAAGCACCTCTTAATATTTTTCCTTTTCAGTAGAATGGCATGAAACATGTAGAACAAATTCAATTGTTATCAGAGAAGAATGCAGTCCAATTTCAGTTTACATCGGTGTTTCTCAGTCTGAGGAATTTAAAGATGTGTGGACTTCAACTTCCAGAATTCCCCAGCCAGCCAAGTCCACATATCGTAAAGTTTGTTATCTTGAGAAAAACTGATCTTTTTGACTTATGGTACCTGCTTGATTTGCAATGTTTCCAGAATGTGATTGCCAGGGCAATCTTAGCCCTTCTTCACCCTTTCTATATTGAATTTATCTCCTGATATTGCCTAACTAACATACCCTAAAATGCCCACACACATCTATCCATTTGAGTACCATTTTAAAAAACCAAAACCAGTAAGAAAATATATATTAAATATATTATATTTTAGATTATTACTTACATTAAAATGTTTAAATCATTTATTAAAATTAATTGTTGGGGGCATAAATGTATGAAGGAGGACTAATACAAAAAATACTGTCCTTTAAAAAAAGATTGGAATATAATATTCTAGTAAAGGGAAATTTTCCATTTCCTGTATCTAACCTAAAATCACAGCAGTATCCTGATCTTCAGCAGAAAACAGTCCACTCTTCTCAAAGGAAATAAAAAACTGCACCCAATTTTGGCATATTTTCTGAAATGCCCCTTTGAATGGATTCAAATGATCTTCCTAAAAACGACTTGGCTGTTGTTTAGTATATATTAATTATCAACAACTTTCATCCTGAGTTCAAATAGAAAAAGCATTGCAAATTGTTTTTTTCACCAAAATTTTACTAGAGTTTTATATTGTAGTTCATAAGTCACCCTTTATTGCTATCCTTGGCAAAATCTTTAGTTTAAAAAGCATCCCAATATGAAATGGAAACTTAATTTCTCAAGCTTTGAGTGCCTTATTGAAGACAAGAAAAAGATAGAAATCAAAGAGAAGGCAAAACAGGATGGAGTACCCACAGGTCACTGCGAATGGTTCCAGTAGCAGCTACATTGTGAAGATATCCTGGCTTCCGGGCATGGATTTGTGCCAGGAAAGCCTTTTCAGAAGTTGGTGATGGAACAAGATCATCAAAATGAGTCCGACCAAACTCTGAATCCACATTACTTTCTGTCTCACTTCCAACTTCTGTATGAAGAAATAGGTTGGTATGATAATTATATCTTTCTCTCCTATTTCTAGCATGCTTCTCTCCTGTTTTTATTTTTAGCATACTGCACATAGCCATCTTAGATTGCTAAAAAAACCACCACATTGTCTACATTAAAAAACATGCAGAGCAACTTTCACTTTTGTACAGTTGAAACTTGCCATTTATTACAACTTCCCATACACAGGCAAGTAAAGCTTTTACTTGTCAGGTGGGGTGACTCAGTGTACCCAGTATCCCTAAATTAAAAAATGAATATGCTAATAACTGGGTAAGCTATTAAGTGAGGTATTAACAGTTAGTTACATCACTGGATTGCCTGTTATTATAATACTGATGCATTAACCCTTGGACAGTGTTGTTGTATAAAGAAACCAAACAGCATTGACTTTCTGTTTAGCAAGAAGACACATTGCTGCATTTGAATTCATTTGAGTTAGTTCAATTATCTTCAGTGAGCTTTACTTTTTTTAAACATTTCAGTAGCATCTGTCATTACAACAGGTATCAAGGCTGTACTCTACATAAATATAATTTTTAATAAGGCAAACAAACGCTTATTTAGTAGCCATAAAAATTAACAAAAATCCCAGGTATTTAAAAAGCACTGGAAATAAATAAATATCACAAAATAAAATGCTGGAAAAAGAAGGAATCTTGTCCTGAAAAGACTGTAAGTCAGTAGTTCAAACTGTTAACTAGTAGCTTAAAATATTTTGCAGCACATTTTTCTAGATAGCAGATCATCTTTAATCTATATTAAACCAATATGAAACACTTATGCTTTAAATCATCAGACCTGAATTTAATTCTTTCACGAGAGAAGACATGGTATTGGTGATTGAATCAGCAGCTACCAACAAGTCATTTCTTAAATTTCTTCTTGTACCTAATCAATAGAAAAGCAAAGTGCAAAATATTTTTAGCAATGTTTTGAGATTTTTGTATACATTTAACAAGGCAAAATAATAAATGATACAAAACTCAATTAAGAAAACAATTTAAAATTTATTAATTTTAAAAATGTGTTTAGGTAGTTTTTATAGCAGCATAAACTCAGAGTACCTACACTACACATGTATTAATTTCTTTATGACCTCTGCAGAATAGATTGGTTTTAATAAGATTAATTAGTTTTGAACTGGCAAACTTTTTTAGGTAAGTGGAGTAATGCTCCTGTATCAAGAAATAAGTACTATAGTACTAATAATATAGGGGCAGCATCTGATGGGAGAAAGTTAGATTTGAGTTGTAGGAAAAATCTATCTGAATTCTGTGCCTTCTTTATGAAAAATTAAAGAGAAATTATTTATCAAATGACCAGTGATCAGCCAACTGTTGTTTTTAGTTCTAAGTTGTTTGTGTGTTTAGTTCTAGGATGCTCGTGCATTTTTGTAGGGATGTATGATGAAATTATAACTGTCTGGGGTAGACAGCATGAAAATAATATCCAACAGCTTGGCCTCTGAACTACTTGGATCCATATTGTAATAGGACCTTGGAAGCCAATGTAGAAGCCTCCGGACTGTTGAACAGTTGGCATGAGGAACAATAACTACAAAGCACAGCTTATAATAGCACATTATAAATAAGTACAAATGCTATTGTCTGAGAATAAAATGCATTTCTATGTACATTTGCCAATAAAAGATGCTGTGTCTATTGCAGATAATTTAGAAAGCTGGACATTAGATTGGAAGAATTTTTTCTCCTATTATTTTATTATGCTGCAATAAAAACTGTTTTTTTTTTCATTTCTCCTCTAGTCTGTCATTAATTGTCCTCTGATGCTGCTTGTCCCAAATATAAGCTTTGAATTACTTGATTAATTATTTTAAGAAAGTTTTCAGAGAGTTTTAATAGAAATGCAATGAGGAAAGATGCTATGGATTACCAATTTTTCACCAGAAGGACTGTTTGTACTATTACCTTGTGCAAAAGCTTCTTGCACATCTCCTCCCACCCCTGTCAGAGAATCTTGTGGTGTGTGGGCTGGAGTTGAGCTGGCAGATGCAGATCTGATAGGCATCGGAATTGGCCGACTGATTGTGTGGCTGGGAGATGAGCGAGGAGAGCCTGCCCCTTGAGTCTAGGGGGAAAAGGAAACCATGAGTGGTCCAGGATGAAGTAGAGAAGATACTTCTGTCCCACCCTCTCCAATTATTTCTCTGTTGTAGAAAAGAATCAGAATATGCCCCTGCTGGATAGTGTTACCATCCTGATGGAAAATGAATGGATCAATATATTATTAGTTCCTAGGACCAAAACCACATATACTAAAACGGAGATGATCAGAAACATAGGGAAAAAGGATTGGTGCACTTGCCCAGAGTCCTAAAGATCACACTGACATATTAATTTAAATTGTCCCAGCTGAAATGCAAAAAAGTATTTCTTTTTGATGTTTCCCTTTTCCATTGCCTGAAAGTTAAACAGCAACAACAAAAAGACAAATCAAATAGAAATTATGTTTTTCTTTTGCCTTAGTTACCTGGCAGCAGCAATGGAGAAAACTGTTGGACACCACACTGTTGAGTCATGAAGGAAGAGGTATTGAATTCTATGGATTATGTTATGTTAGACCTTAGAGGTAAAGTAATAAAACTGATAAAGTAAGTAAAGTTGTCGTAGGGATGTTTTTATTACTTTCCATGGAACTGAGTGTTTCTATATCATCAATGGTCCCATACCTTATGTTTGTGAAAATGGAAATTAAGGTTGGAGTCTCATGACCTCTAACTAAAAAGCAAGCTACGTTATATTCCAGCTATCCTACTCCAAACAGACGGGAAATGTTCTGGTATATTTGGACAGAAGTCAGAATCCAGTCTACAAATTGCCATTACCTTCTAACCCTAACCCCTAACCCTTTTTAATTTAGTTTAATCAAATTCACATAATGATTACTTGTTTCCTTATCATGCAGATATATTTACTGTATTTTCTTGCTGTACCTTATTCATATTATATATAGGCAGTGTAATCAGACATGTTTACATTTACTAAGAAAAAATCTGTTCCCCCATTCTTAACACATTTATTTATTGATTGATTGATTGATTGTATGGCATTCTTAATACAAAATAACTGTTTTTTGTCCTTGGTATATAGCTCCCTCTGCTGGAACCTAGGATAACTTATAATATAGAATTTTGTAATCAGTAACCTACACAAAATAACTTTTAATAATTCTGAAATGCTTAGGGAACATCATTTTATGAATACAGGAAATAATAATAATACACCATTTTTTAATTATTATTATGGTTTGTTGCACAATCTATATAGTTGACTGCAATGAACCATAATATCTGAAAAATGATTTGTTAATTGGAAGAACAATGGCCAACATTTGAAAGATATAGAAGAAAAAGCTGATAAAAAAAATTCCACACGGATTTGATTAATATCAGGAATGTTAAAGAAAAAAACCTGAAGGCTTCATTTTAGGAGCTAAAAAAGACTAATTGCATGAATATGCAACAAACAATAGCAATGTCACCTTTGTAATAAAAAGGATGAAACAAACAATTGACCATTTGATTACTGCTGCAGCAAAATTTCACAGTCTACAAGTGATATCATGACTGGATTGCTAGAATTATTCACTGGAAACTTTGCTAGAGATTTGGATTTTAATGTAGTAGACATTTCCGGAGCTGTCAAGTTGAAAAGGTTTTGGAAAATGAGCAGGTTAAGATTTTATGAGACTTTAAGAGCCAAACAAACAAACATAGTGTTCATAGCAAGGCTAATACAACAGGTACTAAAAAGAAGAAAGTCTAGTTCACGAATGTTGCTATTCTAGGTAATGCTAGGATTGAGGAAAAACAATTGAAAAAAATTATGAAATATTAGGAATTTCAGATCAAAGTTGAATAATTATGGAAGAAATCTGTTGTTATATCAATCGTGATTGGAGCCTTCAAAGTTATACTAAAAGGACTTCCTCAATATATGGAAATATTGAGCACCTCTCAAAAAACTCCACCCTGCTTGGAACTGTCCATATTCTTAGATGCTACCTTAATAATTCTTAGATCAGGGGTGTCAAACTTGTGTCACCACAGTGTTGTCACCTGACGTATCATAACTTTTTTCCCCTTCACTAAACCTGGCATGGGTGTGTCCAGCATGTGACACATCTGGCCTGAAGGCCACGAGTTTGACAGCCCTGTCTTAGATTGTTGGTTCGGACTTGAATTATTACGTTTCCACCAGTGTGAATCTAACTGTAGATTACTCACACATAATAATATCATATACCATGTAAATGCATTAATACATAATTTACATACCATGTTTTATACATCATTTATATATACCATACAATATATTGATACATAATATAAAACTTCTGTAATGTTATAAATTTTTGTCCTCTAAAAGAGTGTGCAAATAGGGATAAAAATAGATGTTTATCACAACACATGTAACTGACATAAAACCCTCTTACTGTTGATTTTTTCACATACTTTTGTGCTTGCAAGGAGGCAGGTTTAAATATAGAGAGAGACGAGTTTTGTATTGCAATTGACTAGAAACAGCTAAAGAAATGAATGTGCTTCGTATCTATGAAAGTGATGCTGCAGTTGTAGTCTTGGAAGGATTCGGATTTCCCAATCATCATGGTCCCTGGAGGAAAATGCTAAGACATGTAATGTTAACCCACGCAGAATCAAGATTAGAGAAAGCTGCTATGAGGGTAAAATATACACAAGCAACTCTACAATATTGAAATGCGCATATAAATGGAACGCCGTTCATTTGCCATTTGATTTCTGCCACCAAAAGTTGTATGTAAGATGTGCTCAGAGCAGGTTATAGTGAAATTTTGCTGAACAGATTTTCTTACATGGATCAATGTGAAATAAAGAGTGGGTTAGCTTTATTCTTCCTGTAATACGGTATTATATATTTTTTCTTCCAGTTCTATATCTTCTGGTTGGCTGGATGTTTATTATGATTAGCTCCTTGGATATTTTTAGGAAAGAGGTTATAGATAATTTAAACCAAAGAAAATAAAAAACAATAGTGTTGCCAACTACTTCATAACTATATCTATATAAATTGATTTCATTACCATGATATGATCCACAATAGGCAGGAGTTATACCTTAAAGGACAACTTGCTCTTAAGATATCAATGATGGGGTTGATACTAGACTTGCTAGTTAAAACATACAAGGTCATTAATTTCCCATGTTCCTTGAACACAATTTTTGAACTTGAAAACACAACGGAGTGCAAAACACCTCAGCATAGCAATTGAATCATTCTGTGTTTAAATTAATGTAGATTTCAAGATGGTCTATAATTATTGCTGCATGCTTAAACAGAATACATTAAAGAAAGTAAAACAGTATCACACTGGCCTTAATACTTCATATGTTTATGAAGCTGATTCTATTTTTCCAAATTCTTTTACTCCATAAAACTTCAACAATGCAATTATTTTACAGTTTTTAGTCATATTAAGCATTAGCAAGGTTTTTTTTTTAACCTCTAAAATACATTTTGCCAAAATATAATAAGAGCAAATATTGACATAACAGTGACTCAGTGCTTCGACTTGCGTCTTTTGTCAGTGAGCGAGTATGCCTTCAATTGCACTGAACGGAAAATCAAAGTTCAGCTTTGTTGTAATTGGGAAACCTCTCACAGTACCTCTTGACCAATTATTAAAGTACAATTTAGTAAATGCATGGAGTTAGTTATTCGCTGATATTAATATATTTACAAAGGGCATGCAAATTGTGTCTCAACAGAAAAAAAAACCTTTATGAATCTATGTTTGAAATTTTTCTTGAATTATTAGCCTGCATGCGTTCTTGGGAAAGAAGAATGTGAACTGAATATTAGATCAGATGGGACTTTCCTGTTTCTGTAAAGCTCTTATTGCCTCATTAGAAGTTATTACAAGTGATTTATTTGGAGAAATAAAACCAGGCACACCAGGTATATTTATCAGCAACCTGAATATTCCTGCACTATAAGACTCATATGCTACTATGGTTTGCATAGGGTTATTACTGTTTAATGACAAAGTGCTTTTAAGTCAATAGAAAGCCATGCAGATCTTTTACATTTTTAGCGACATCCCAAGAAAACCATCTCGTAATTAGATGAATGAATATAGTACCTTAATTCCTTAGATAAATGGTTAAAGGCATGCAAGATAGTGTTGTTTAATTGAACACAGCAGTATACACATTTTATGTTCGTGGATTTGCAGCACACATTTGGATCACAAGAACACTCTCTATATGTTAGTGACATTGACAGGCTAAATAACTTACTCCCTGCTTCAATTCTTCTTCCTAAAGAAAAATTGGATGATCATGAATTAGATGAATCTAACTTTGGAGAAGAAGATAAAAGAGAAGTGAACTGTAGTGCAACGAAACCGAAGTGCTATTGCCAGCAACAGTGTGCAACTCTCACAATTTTGAGAGGGTGGCAACATAAATATTAACCAAAGAGAATAATAAATAGTATCAATGCCTTCATGCCCTGTTGGTAAAGGTTTTTTTTCTTCAGCCGTATACTTTAGGGGAGAAAAGTAGGATGTTGCATGCTTGGGGCATAACACAAAGCTGCAACCTTCGGGCAGTACCTTTTCCTCATCCATCTCCATTATTCCTCTTTAACTTTTCATCTCTTTAATAATTTCTTTCTTATTTAGCAGACTCCAAGGGAAGGGACAGATTTTTTCCTGCAAAGTAGTCTGGGCTGATTCCTTGCAAGCAGCTCTGAAGACTAGTCTGAAGTCTTATGGATGCACATTTCCATTCTTCAAATACCTGTTTGACTACTTTCAGAACCAGTCTTTCAGATTCAGTGTTTATGCCCTAGTAGCATTTATGTTTTCAAAAAAATAATTTCTGAAAATTCAGTTCCCAAAGAAAATTTACTCCAAATTTTAACATTCAGACACACAATTTATATAAGATGCAGGAAAACTGGCTAATAGCCATTTCTTTGAACAATTGCTGTGATTCTATTCTGAGAGTACTAGGATCAAACCCTCCTCATCTTCACAGTTTATCTCTAGTAAGTCAAGGAGGGCTTTTGCCAGTTTAGGCCAGGTCTAAAATGTTATATTTTCAAGAATTCCAAATAATTACACATAGCCACCTCCGCAGCTTATTTTCTTCTCAGGAGCATTAATACTTTTATATTAATCATTCTTCAGATTACTTGTGCTGAAGAGATTGACAAAAGACATAAATTAGATTCTTAACAGCACTTGGTATCTTCAAGGAGCAAGGAGGTAATTCTTTATTTGCAGAAAAACACCACCAAATAAACTCATGACAATAATCAAACTGCAAGTCAGCACTAAGGCAATTATATGAGTTTTATTTAGAGAACAAAAGCAAATGATTGCTGTAGCAAGTGAGGAACATATCTGACCACAAACCTCTCTGCCTATCTGTAGAATGGATAGAATGAAAATGATGATACCATAATAACATTGTATTGTCTTCCTTTTTTTGCAATTTTATAGACCTATTTTGCTTAATATAGTGCATTTTACCTTGAGTAGTTTCATGAGGCCTTCTAACTGAACCATGAGTTCTCTTCGGCTTTCCTGAAGAGCTGACATCCTCTGCTCCAACTCATCTTTCCTCTGTCTAAACAATAGTGAAGATGAAAGCAGTGCATAAACATGAGGCAGAAAGTCTGCATTTGCAACTGAGGTATATGACAATCTGAATATAAAAGCTGTACTTGATTTCCTATGTGGATGGATCTTCCAACTGAGACAGGAACTGGTGGGAACAACAGCAATAATCCTCTATTCATAAACACATCAGCATGCTTTACTTTTACCATTTCTCTGACAGTATAGGGTGTCTTAGGAGGTCTTCATTGATTTTATCTTCACAAAAATAATTCTGCAAGATGGATTTGATGCAAAGCCATCCAGTGAGCACGGACCTGAAACTTGTTCTCCTAAGTCTAATGTTTTATTTGTAATGTATAGTCTTGCACTGGCTCTATGTCCATTTTAAACTTGATGTTAAATTATGCATTATTTCTTTTGGCTCTTCAAACAGAGCAACTGGTTTTATTCAACCTTAGTGGTAAAGTAAGGATAACTGTTATTTGTATTCAAAATGTTAAAGAAAGTTGCTCTACAAAGGGATATGTGCTTCCATTGGAATATTAAAATAATGAATATTCTCTCTTGTACGTTTAAAAATGGACACAGTAATTATTTGTTTCACAAAATGGACAGTCTTACATAGACTTAAACAAAAAAGACAAGAGGTTTTACACTAAATGTGACATATCTACCTCACCACATCTCATTCGAATATTTACCTCAGGAGGCGAAGTTCTGCCAGGAGTGTAGGGTTTTGTGCTGCTTTTTCTGGGGTGGTCTGAGATGCCTGCTCATGTTCAAGCCGCAGCCTGTGAATCTCTTGTAAGATTTCTCTGGCATAAAAAGAGAGAAAATAAAAAACAGTGATAAATATGTTTTTTTTTCTATGAGAAAAGTTGTTTAACACAGAACATTGCAAATAATGTCAACTAATTTGAGATATTTATAGATACTCTTCTGGATTTTAGGGAGAAAATCACAGCACTCAGATAAACTTTTAAACTTTTAAAGTTGCTCTTCTGACAACCAACCCTTTGCTCTCCATCCAGTAACTCTTAAAAAATTGCCACAGATGTAATTCAAGAAGTTGCTGCCCAAGACTAACACTGCAAAAATTGATCAGGACTAGAGCTCTCAATCACCAGCACACACATTAGAATGGCTGAGAATTCTGTCTAGTCACTTCACAAGGCTGAAAGATTAAGTATTATAGGTTAAAAGTGGCTGGCCTCATGGCACTAGATCTCATGGTTTCTAAATTGATGCCTTAATCACTATATTAAACTGGTGATATTGTAATATCAGCATATTATTTCTCCTTCAACCCTGCTATTTTCTTTCTTTCTCTCACTTTCTCTTATGAAATCATGTGTTTTCTGAAGAAAAGGGATGACAGATTTCTATCACAAGAATCTTAAATGTAAGACATACATTACAAGATTCTTGTAATGTGGGTTTTGGGACTTTACCTGTTCTTATTTTCAAGTTCTGCAATAAGCTGTCGTTGTTGCTTATTTGCATCAATAGAAAATGAAATATCTGGAGTGCCTCTTTGTTGTGGTTGCTGTTGCGGCTGCTGTAAAACAGATTGAACATGTTACTACATATATATGTAAATGAATATTATTTAAAGGAAAAAAAAACTGTAGTTTTGTCCCTTAATATACCTAAGTATATTGCTCATAAGCATAATGTCATAGCTAAGTCTCTGGTTTCAGAATTCACTTTAGCTGAGATTTTTATATATTTGACATATAATTTCTCTCATTTCACCTCTAATTTATAGTGTAACTGTAAGGACTGGCAAATTTTAATAGAAATCTTACCTATCTAGAGTAAGGGCAGAACTAGGCTGTTTCCATAGACATTGTGAGCTATTCCCATAGACATCTGAACTTAAGTCTGTGTGAAGGAGTCTTTTGTTTTATAAGGCAGCAAAATGGTGAATGCAAATGAGGCATCTGCTGCACCTTCATTTGTTTCACTCTAGCTGGTGGCGGTGGCAGGAGCCATCTGAGCAGCCCCTCCTCCCTGACCTACTCCCTGCCTGGATAACCAGCCAGCGCAAAGCCTCGACATTCTCCTCCTCCTCCTCGTCTTCCCCGCTCAAGCGGATAACTGGTTCTCCAGAACTCAACAAAAATTAGTTACCGGTTCTGGTGAACCAGTGCTAACTGGCTGAATACCACCACTGCAAAGAGGGGGTACAAAGTTGTTGCAACTGCCTTAGGAGTAACTTGTATTATAATCTATTCAGTGATCTGTAGCTTCTTCTTTGGTTTTCTAGGCTTGAAGTTAAATCTTAAGGAACAGCATCTTAAGGGAACTCCTTATATATAATATTTCGAATAAGAAAGCACAAGCAAATGAGATACACAATGATGCAGGTGTGCATAGTAGACACCCGCATCCACATTTTACCACCCCAAAAAGATCCAAAAATATCACAAAAAATAAAGGGAAATAATTAAATGTGAGGAAATGATCAGAAGCCTCTTTGAAAGTTTTTACAAATTGGACAACAAATTTCACTATAGCATTAGGCAATCATCCATTGCCTAATGCCATCCAATAATTTCTATTTTCCAATGAGTTGCTATATAATCAATAACTTGCTTGTGGCAAGAATTTATTCCAGACATTGTATGGATAACTACATAATGTTGTTTGTTTATCTGAAGTCTAAGGCTTTCAAACCAACTCCAAACTTTTAACAATAAAGTACAGATAATTTTTCTGAGGCACAGAAAAACTATGGTATCTTCATTATGTACCAGAGAAATTTCAAAACACACAGGGGTGAAAAAAAAAAAAGCCCACCTGCTACTTAAAGGCCCTTTTGCCCTGAGGCTACATTGTTGGGTGAGCTTCTCCCTTTGTTGTCCCTGCAATATCAAATCTCCAGATCTCTTAGTTTACACTTAGAAATTGCATCTGCATCAGTGGACCTCCCAAAGCTACCAATTGTTTTTTCTTTAAGATGAGAAGTCTATTTTCTAATACTACAAAGAAATTAAGTAAATGAAGCTTGAACTCTCTCAAAGTCTTGAAAGAAAAAAGAAGCAAAGACAAACAGTCTCAAAAGCCCAGCCTTAGCAACACCAAAGACTGCGTGCAAAGCAAGAAGCGAGATTTTTTTTTTCTATCTCACAGAAAACTTCTAATAGGACAATTTGTTTTGCTCTTTAGAATTTGCTAGGTCTTATTTATTTGGTTATTGGTACTAATAATTGTCATTTGTTTATTTTACATATAAATTCATACCCTGCTTTTAAGGGCAAAAATAAAATTTGAAAAGCAATGTCATTTGTTTATTTTACATATAAATTCATACCCTGCTTTTAAGGGCAAAAATAAAATTTGAAAAGCAATGCTAAAACAACAAAACACTGAATAATGAAACAGCATAACTTAAACACTTAAAAACTTACAGCTATAGGACACTGAAGGGCCTAAATACTTTTCACAAGCAGAAAATGAAAATGTGAAGTTTATATGTTTGTACAAGCATACTATACTAGTGGGTTTTATTAATTTAGTAACCATACAACTGGAAGGACGTTACTCCAGGATACCCAGAACTAGTTCAACAGCATGAAGAATTCTAACTTCTAAAAGAAAACAGATATTTCAGGAGGAATACATGAAAGACTGCCACGGTTGCAGCTATCCACTATCTGAGACAATTCTTTGTTGCCAAATGGGAGGGCTTGTACCAATTTTTCTTTAACTATATTTAGATTCATTAGATGCAAACAAGCATATCCAAGGGAAAAGCTAATTTTAGAGTAAGATGTGCCAGACTGCAATTACAAGGACTGTCTTGGCAAAGGTTTTTATTTCTATATATATATATATATATATATATATATATATATATATATATATATATATATATATGTTTTCTGAGGTTCTCATGGGTATTTGTATGTGGATCTTTGGTTGTTCGGTTTTCTCCCGAAAACTTCGAATCTTACGCGGGAGAAAACCCGAACAACCAAAGATCCATATATATATATATATATATATATATATATATATATATATATATATATATATAATAAAACATCTTTCCCCCTAATTAAAATTACTTACTGATGAAGTAGTCTCTGCTGCCAGTCTTGCTGCATACCGGGCGATCAGTCTGTGTTCTTCATCTAGACGGTTTGGGCTGTCAAGTAAACTGTTACAGGAGAAGGGCAAGGAACAAAATATTAATATAAATGTTAAGAGGATAATGCTCCTTAACTTATACAGAGAAATGATAGCTGTGATGGTGATGGCAGGGGAGACATGATAGAAATTAATAAGATCATGGCAAAGAGGGAGAAAATGGACATATAATGTTCTTCTACAACCTTGTAACCCTAAATCAAGTGAAATAGTTTGATAGCAATTAAAGAAAATTAAGTAATGTGAAGAATTCTCAGCTGATGAAAAAGGTACAAATTACTGACTTTAGTGACTTTACAAAGGGATTAGACAATTTCATAATGATTAGATTATCCAAAGGCTACAATCATGCCATCAAAAAGTACCTGCCATAATCAGAAACAGCATGCCTCTAAAAAGGAGGTTTTTTGTCAACCTTGGTAGGGGTTTTTCAAAAGTTCTTGAGTGGTTACTGCTGGGAAATAGGTTGCTAGAACAAAGGATGTCTACAGGGTATGGTTTAAAAATGTCAAGATTGTGTTTGCAATGATGTGTTTGAAGATCCACCTATTTTTCTGTGCAAATTATCTCTCTCCCTCCTTCCCTCCCTCTCCCTCTCTCTCTCACACAGTTCCAATGGCACTATCATGGCTAATGGCCATCTTGATTTTTTATGTATACTCCTAGATGATTGAACCACATCTACTACAAATGTATTAGGACTTGACATAAATAAATAAACCAACAAATAAATAATACATGTATCATTATACCATCCAACACACCTAGAAGGAATCTATTTGGAAAGGCAACTGTAACTCAGCACTTTTGCCATCATTCCTAAACTTAAAATTGTTCTGTCACTTCTATTTCTCAAAGCAAATATTTTCCCCTCTCCTAGCAAAATTTAAAAGTCAAAGCATCTTCTTTTTTCTTAAAATAAAAGCATAAAAGCATAACAATGATAATTTGGATTTCAGCAAATTAAAAAAAAATTTTTCATCCTTTTTAGTTTTGTTCATTCTAGTGTGCCACTATGGTAAGGATTATGAAAAGATAATGCATATAATTTATTTGTAACAATGAGAAACAACTACATTTTAGCTATTATTTTCAGGATAATGAGCCTATATCTGTAATGAAGTTTTCATAATAAACTAGACAACTTGTGAACCGCTGGGCCATCCTTTCAGATATATTTTCTCATCTAAATAGAGAATGGAAGTCCAAACCTCTGCCACAGTCCGGCCATCAACCGCAATAATGGTATTCCCATTGACTTTTCCCCTGTAAGCTTTCCAGGCTTTCTTACTAAGTTGTGGGAAAGTGTCAGGGAATGTTGCAAATGAGGATTACGAGACCATAGTAAAATATTCAACCTGAACATTACTTCTCTGAACCTAAGACCAAAGATATGCAAATAAGCTTTTAACTAGCAGGTAAAGTAACACTGAAAATTCTGAATGGAGAACGTATATAAAGGCTATGGGATACATATTGTTCTTTATCACTCTCCCCCAAAACACATCTGCCTGAATTATGTGGGCATGCACACTCATACAGATAATTAACAAATAGATAAAATAACACAAATAAGGGTTATAGTAATGCATTAGGCTGAAAAGGGGGTGCAATTATTCAATGGTGTAGTAATTGTACTACATTTCAACCTGATCAGGAAGAAGAATTGTTAACTTTGCTGTTACTACTGCCAGATATTCCAAGGCAAAAAACAAACAAACAAACAAAAAACACTAACAGACCAAAGATTATTCACATAATTCTTAAAGCTACTTGATGGAATAAAACAGCAGGAAAAGCTAAATACTGCAACTCCAAATAAAAACCAGTCCGTTCCTTTAGTGCTGTGACACTTGAACATGCGAATTTATCTTGCTGCCTTTGGTTTGGTGGGAAATTATACGATGCTGCTGTGATATACACACAATAAAAAAGACAGGGTTACAAATGAGATATTTCTCAAATGATACAATGGTAAGATTACAGAATGGGACTAATTTGTTCTTAATCAGTTCAGGTGATTTATGTCTGTTAATGTGCCATGATAAATTACATCCATACTTCAATAAATACAAGGCACTGTGCTCTGAAGGACATTGCAAAAACAACAGCTAAAAGCAAGCTGAAGCAAACTATTTTATTTCTGAAATCATCAGATTCCCAAATGACTGTTTGGCTATGTATATTAATAGATTAAGATGAGCAAAGGAGCTCCACACTTGAAAATCTTTCAGATTCTGAATTCTTCATACCAGCAACTGCTGGTTTATAACATGTAACAGCAGCCAATGTTTCTCCTGGCATCTTAGATGATCCTAATCCCTTAATGCTTCTCAGTCCATTCAAAAGAGGCCTCATAATATACAAAATCCTGAATTTCTTGTGCTCTTTATTTCTATGAATATGCATTTCTATTTTTTTCACCCAATAGCATTTCTTTAAAGAAGTCAGCGCATTAAGAGTTTACATATTGGACCACATTACGATTTAGAAAAGATAAATGGATGGATATAGAGATATAAATTAGATATGGAAGATACAGATATAGATACAGATATAAACAAATGTGTCTGCCTATTTTACTGTTTACTGGGCTCCAATCATAGTAGATTCCTAAATGGTGTACATATTCTATACAGCAATCCAATTAATTAAAAATAATAAATAAAAATATTAGCCCAAAGATCTCAGGGATCATTAGTAACAATTCACATGCAGCTAATTCTTCTGCAGACAAGAACAAGATCATATGTCCCAAACTCACAAACACAAGAACCAATCTAATATCTGAATGAGTGGTGTTGCAGAAATGGGAGCAGCAATTGAAGAAGCCTTGCGCCATGGCTTCTGCAGATGACACTCCCTGAAAAAGTGCTTTCTTCCTGATCTTAACAGATGAGGAGAATTCATTGAGAAGACATGGCTCCAAAGATACCCAGGTCCTAATCTACATAGTGGTAGTGCTAATGAAAGTGACAATACCAAAACCTTAAATTGCACCAGGAAGCAAATTGGTAAATAGTGCAATTCTCGGAGCAGTTATACTGTGAACCGATCAATAGTCATCTGCCTCAGCCACTTTTCTGGACAAGTTGAAGTTTTTCAAGTCCTCTTTAAAGAGAGTCCAAAGTAAAAGTATTGCAGTAATCAAAGAACAGGTAACCAAAGCATTAAGTAAAAGTGATCTGGAATAACTTCTTGAGGAAAGATGGTACCTGATGCACAGGATAGCACTGTGGGAAAGACCTCCTTTCACAGCTGCTACTTTCTCATCAAGCAGTAGCTGTGAGAATAGAAGGACCTTATTTTATGGGCCAATTCTGACTGGCAAAACATGATCCCATTCAGAATTAAAGATCAAATGTATCTGAAATCACAATGTTTCTATACCACTTGTTGGGATTAAGCCTAATCATGTTTGTCTCTATCCAGATGCTAACAGCATCTTCTAGACCCGTGATGGCAAACCCATGGCATTTGTGCCACAGGTGGCACGCAGAGCCATTTGTGCCGGCACGTGAGCTTCAGGCAAACTTACCTCATTGTGCATGAGCGTGCCTCACAGCTGATTTTTCACGGGTCTGAGGCCTTTTTCGGCCTCCCAGAGGCTTGAGGAAGGCTTCTGCAGGCTTCTCAGGATGAAAACTAGGCCCATTTTGTCACTTCCTGTTTTTTTGGAAATATTGGAAGTGACGAGACAGGCCTAGTTTTCGGCCTGAAAAGCCTGCAGAAGCCTTCCTCAAGCCTCTGGGAGGCCAAAAAAGGCCTCAGACCAGCGAAAAATCAGCTGTGAGGTGCAGTGCAGGTAAGGGGGCGGAGGGGGGGGGTTGCACGTGCATGCATAGGAGGCATGGGGGTTGCACATTGCCTTCTGGGTGCTGGCATATGAGCGAGCGTGTGCAAGCGCGCACACAATTTTTGGTACATAAGTCCCAAAAGGTTAGCCACCACTGTTCTAGACCCTGGGGCATTCCTATTCAGTTGGTATAGGATTCCATATTAATGATTTCTGACTTCAAACTAATGGATTATCTCCCCTCACCTTCTTGCAGCTTCATGTACATATCAATAGAAAGAAAGCTAAGATTTTTCTCCATCTTCCTGAAATTATTTGGAAAGAAGAGAACCATCAAACAGCATTGCCTTCTACCCCAACCCTTGCACACAGTTTCTATATGCAACATGAAGGCTTCTGAGCAATTAAACAGTAGCAAGGCAGTCATCCTTCCCCTTTGTCAGTCTTGCCAGAAATCCTCCATGGGAGCAATTGCTATGGACTTGTTTCCATATTATGCAGGGCAGAATCCAGATATTATAGTGTGCAGATAATTCATTTCCTCCGGAGCTCCTGAGAGATTCATATGCTCTCAATAACTTTTTGTTATTTTATTATAAAATGAAAATTACAGCTAAATATCCAAACGTTTTATCATGTTTTCTGTGATATACAGTCATGCATGAAAAACACATTTCTTCCCTGAAAATCTAATCTTTATAAAATGACCATAACACAGTATTACCCTTCCAAAGATTGAGAGATGATCAATCTAATGTGCTGGGCAAGAGTGGATGGCTGACCCCTGGGAATGTAGATTCGAGGAATGTTGCAAATGTTGCTGCTGCTCAAAAGCAATGAATATAGATTTGAAGGCACATTGATGTTCAGCTTGTTTTTGTTGTTGTCACAAAGTCATGTCTGACCCATCACGACCCCAAGAACAACATTCCTCCAGGCCTTCCTGTCCTCTGTGTTCAGTTATCTTATAGCAAAGTGCAACTATTCACTTGGACTAATGCTCGGGAAGAATGTTTACATATTTTATATGTCCTTGAAAGACCAGGAATAAATACTGATCCAGGCAAAATGGTGCCAAATGATCCCATTATGTTCCTGGTGGTCTGTACCGCAAACAGACTTTTTGCCCCAGGGTGATTTGATGATAGCCATACCTAACTAACTGAAGGGACGCAGTGGCTCAGTGGCTAAGACACTGAGCTTATCGATCAGAAAAGTTGGCAGTTTGTTGGTTCAAGTCTCTAGCACTTTGTAACGGAGTGAACTCCTGTTACTTGTCCCAGCTTCTGCCAACCTAGCAGTTCGAAAGCATGTAAATGTGCAAGTAGAAAAATAGGGGCCGCTTTGGTGGGAAGGTAACAGCACTCCATGCACCTTTGGCATTTAGTCATGCCAGCCACCTGACCATGGAGACATATTCAGACAGCGCTGGCTCTTCGGCTTTGTAACGGAAATGAGCACCACCCTCTAGACTAGAAACGACTAGCACATATGTGCAAGAGGAACTTTTTACCTTTATCTTATACCTAACTGATACATTTTACACTATGGCTGTTCTGTATGGCTAAGTTGTTGAGGAAAGGATATTATTGTTTCCAAGCACACTGATTCACAGGATGAAGTTGGAGTGACCAAACCCCAATCTATAAAGTACAATGCAAAACAGGGCTGGACTTTGCATCACCTTATTTTTGTGTAAGACACCGGTCTTGTTGACCAGAAGGAAGGCAACTTGATTTACCAAAGTTAAAAAATTCAGTTTATGACTATCTGAAGGAGATACTTTGGTCTAGCAATACTGGTATGTTTGAAAAAGAAACCAAAAGTCAGATGAGATGAGAGGATAAGACATCCTTGCACAGTTCTAAAGTATTTTAAAGAAGAGATGAGAAAAGTTTAAGCAAGCTAAAAAAAAAAAACCCACTCCAGAAAGGATGAAAATTTTTTTGGATAAAGCAATGTGATGATCAGTTCAAGGACAAATGATGTTGCTGATGTTATGACAACTGAAAAACAGAAAAGTTGGGATTATGTCTACTTGCACAATATGTGAAGGGACAGGGATCCCACCAATGAATTCTATAGACTCTAGAAGAGTCTCAGTATGGCTGTATGCAAACACATAGATCAACAGTGTGAATCAAAGAGACCGTGATGAATTACCACTTTGACCGATGTCGATTTTCTTCACTTTTAATGACTGAACACTCCCTTACACACTTTTGTCAAGAGAAAATCCTATACAATCTAACTGATATAATTTTAGAATTGAGAAAAATAGGCAGAAATCTCGGCTAAGCCATGGGCTTATTAGATGCCTGATCAACAATTGCATCTATTTCTCAAGGTTAAAGTGAAATGTAAGTAACAAAAAGAGTGGAAAACAATTACTTGCACGTTAAAAACACAACTTAAGCAATTATCGGCAACATTACTGTTAACAGTTTCATCCCCAATTCTCCAAGTACATCTGTATGTTGAATCTGTATTTAACATAGCTTTTTCAGTAGAGGTTTTAATTTTTTGCTCAGAAGTCACTCCCATGTAAAGAAGTGTGTGCTATGCATTATTTGTAGATCAGGAGTTTGAAAACTTTTTTGACCTGACAGTTATAGTTGCCCCATGAATGGATATATTCTAAAAAGAAAGTAGGATCAGGGTAAAGTAGTAAGTACTAGGGCAAAATAAAAATTTAAATATAAATTAAATTTGTAAAATACAGTTAATATTACTGAATACTCATCAATAATTATAATTATTCCTTGTTTAATAATCTATCCTTTGTAAATTTAAAATCTTAATTTTTAAAAAAATTAAAAGATGTAATTTGGCAGCAAATATTGTAGGGGTTGGGAGCTACAACCAAATATTTTTCAGGTACTCAGAACATTAAAATATTCCTAAACTGTCTCACATAGGGTCTTTGTACCCCAATTAGTATGTTATTAAGATAAATGAATCCCATTGAATATAATATTTATAATACATGAATGATTGCATCATAAGCATTAATGCAAATCAATATTCATGGCAATAATTCTAATCAAGGCAACTATTTATGAAATTTAGCATGCTGTGGTACAGTAATAAAATGGAATGAGAAGACCAGTTCAATCAAGTCAGATCTGCTCCATTCTTGAGGAATCTCCATTCTGCCATAACTTGGATGATCAGGCTTGTGTCCCTCTTCTCTAGAGACCCCACCAAGGCACCCAGCCTGCACTAACCGTGAGGGGTTGTTCTGGAGCATGTTGACATACAACCCAATGAGAACATGTTCATCAGCCAGCCTGTCTGCAACATCGAGGCTATACTGTAACCTGAAACAGGGTTGAGGGGAGGAGGGTGTAGTCCGGACAGACAAAGAGAAATAAAACAGAGAAAGCAGGAGCAAGTAAGAGTGCGAAATGGGAATTTACAAATGCGCAGTCAAATGTTCTTCAGTTTGTTATCAAACCCAACCATTGCAGGTAGAGCTCAGGACAGAACTTAAGACAGCAGGCCTATAGAGCAAAGGTATCAATTTGCTAGTATAATGCATACAGACCACCTACAAAGTTTTATAGGACAATGATACTCAAGGACATGCACAAACTAGCCTAGGATTAGTACTATTGTGAAGCATAATGTAAACAAAAATCTGACAAAAATTCTGGAAATCCTAAGCAAATATATTCAGAAACAATTTCAATAACAGATATTTTACTATAGTGCTAACCTTTATAAGCAGAATAGTCATGTTAAATGGTTCCCAGAAATGAAAACTTTCAAACAGCATGCAGATTACATGTGAAAAGGCTTATGCCCATAAAATATTCTTTACATAAGGCAACCTAGTGTACCAGAGAGAAGGTAAGGTGGATCATCTCACTGATATGGTAGGTTTTCAGTGGAGAAGATTTTTTTTAGGAAGGAACAAATATACAATTTCTTCAAATGCAGGTTAAAAAGACAAAGTCCTAGGAACGGTATATTACATTATTGAATTGCAAAAACAGATTCGCTATTTACGATAAGCACATAATATGAAGTTTGGATAGATACACAGCAAAGTGTAGAATTATATTTTAAGAGATTATATTAGAAAATCATTAAAATTGTATAACGTGTGTATGTGAACACACCTCATTCCTCTGGCGCGCTAATTAAAACTATCTATGGTTATACGCTTCGTAAAATATGTAATATATTGAAAGGAAAAGGCATTTACTTTAGTTGTGTTAGTATATGCTACTAATGCTTTTTGAAACTTACCCTTTGCCTTTCAAAAAACCTGGAACAGCCCTAGCCAGCAATTTGTCCTGCTCTACTTCATTATTCTTGTAAGGAGAGCTAGTTAATAAGACAATAAATATTGATAGCTAACTATTACTGAAACTTCTTCATTAACTGAAACCTAAGTAATTAATAACAAAAATTATGAATGGCTACTCAAAACTAAAAATGCTTTTCCCAGTACAATATAACCTCATCACAGGATTGCAGTCTAAAACTATAATTATAAAAACTAAATATTGTATAAGTGTAAAACAACTTGCGACACTTTTCCTACAGAATATTTTTCACAACTTTAAATGCACTGCCCACTAAATGATAACAATTTTGGAATAACTTGAGAATAGCGTACTTAAATAAAAACAGATTCTAAAAATTATTTAAGAGTTGCAAACTAGGCATTGTATATGGAACAAAAGTGAAAAATACTAACTTTTAAAAATCTTTTTTTTAACATAGGATTACTGCAGGAAGCATGAGAATGCAATAAAAACACAGTTCTTTTTGTTACCATAGAAAAATAACCTTCCCACATTCAAGAAAATCATTTCATTTCTTAATGCAGTTCTGAGAAAAAATATAAAAATAGATTTTAAATGAAATGTGTTATAAAACCTTGCCCCTGTTTCATTTTACTACATTCCTATTTATCACTCCCAAAGCAGACTTTTCATGACAATTACTGGATACAATTTGCATTATAGGGAAACTATATATGGCTGTATGTCATTCAAAATAGTGGATTCCTCAGTTTAAAACATACTAGAAGATGATATAATGAAGGGAAAAAAAACTTTATCTAATGCACAATGCATTTAGTCCCAAACAAACTTTATATTTATTTAATCCATCTCAATCTGCAGCTACCACATTAATATGATGTAGACTTAAATTTTCATGAGTCCACATCATTACAGCACTGACATCTAATTCAGGAGATGTAGATGATTCCAAGTGCCATGAAGCAGGTTTCAGTATGAACAGAAGTTCTATTTGTGCAGAGGACAAAAGTAGGACATCCTTTTTTCATTTATGCTAGGAATATTTATTTATATATAAAGAGAAATTACGATGTACCCAAAGGGCAATTATCTCTCAGAAGCGGATCACTTCATAGGAACATTAGTATCTCCCATAATGTGTCATGATAAATATAACTAAGAACAGAGAATAAAATGAAGTGTAAATTCTCTCTGATTTCTAAAATATCAATATATTAATTCAAAATTAAATGCTAGTGTTTAAAGGCTAATTCTTTCTGGTATGGATATATCAGGTTTCCAATATAGCCAAAATCTGCAAGTGAATTGAGATGACCAAACTGAAGACATGATCAGAGTTATTCAATCCCACTTTAGAAATTTAGCAGAAAATATTTTAAGCCTTTTAGAATTTGACATTAAATCTGCAGTTTTCTTTACTGTTGATGGATATCATGGATTCCAAACATTTCTTCAACATGGTAGATTTAATCTCTTTCATATGTTGCGTTCAATCCTGAGGCATAATATAGGCAACAAGCCAAGACTCCAGAATACTGAAATGCTAAGAGATTCTGACATCTGCCTAGTCCATTCCAGCATCTTACTACTAACATAAAGTAGAATTCAGCAGCATTTTACTCAACATGATGGAATCTCACTGTAACTAATAAATTTAATTGTTTTTCAATAAGATTCCAAATTGCACGTGTGTGTGTGTGTATGTATATGTAGATAGATATATAGATAGGTAGGTAGGTATAGAGATAGTATAGGTATTATACTGTAAATATACTGTAGATATGTAGGTATAACACCTGGGAATATCACAATGCAGTGATCAACAGTTAGATACTGAAATTAATTTCCTATTAAGCAATGGAGGAGAGCTGCATAGTAACAAAATATACAAAGTACAGAAATTAAAATAAAGGAGAATTTAACTTTCATGAAGGGAAAAACCACTATCTACTTCATATGTTTCAGCATGCCATTTATCTCATTTTCATTTCAAACACTTGTCCTATTATTATAGCAAAATGTTTATTTTCAAATACTATAGTAAGAAACCTACTGTCCCAGAGTTCTATTTAATTCTTGATGATACAAGTCATTATCTTCTTTTACTAAGGGAGCGATATAGACTAACCTAGCACTGCATTAATTAAATGCTTTGTATCATACAAATAAAGCTGATTTCTATAACATAATTTAGGACTCAAAATACAGTGAAATATTGCAGATGTTATTTAGCTGAAATGGGATCAGATTAGAGGTGGTATTCAGCAGGTTCTGAGCAGTTCTGGAAAACCGGTAGTGGAGATTTTGAGTAGTTCAGAGAACTGGCAAATACCACCTCTGACTGGAGATTTTACAGTATCCTTCCCCTGCCACACCCACCTAGCCACGCCCACAGAACCAGTAGTAAAAAAATTTGAATCCCACCACTGGCATCAGATCAAATATCTCTTTTCTCAGGCATCAGCCAAAAGCTAAATTACAGTTGGGTGTTTGTGAGATTGATTGAGTTCAAGCAGAAATTGCGAGAAAGTATTTGGTTTTTAATTTTGATGTGTCTGTTTGGGAGCTTATACCATGTTTTTCAACAATTTCCTGCTTTAACAGATAACAGATAACATTAACAGACAATCAGAGTTGGGAGGGACCTTGTAGGTCATCTAGTCCAATCCCTCGCCCAAGCGGGATACCCTACACCATTTCTAACAAATGGCAGTCCAATCTCTTCTTGAAAGTCTCAACTGATGATGTTCCCACAATATCCGAGGGCAAGTTGTTCCTTTAAAGGGCAGGAAAGTATGCCATCAAGTTTTAGCAATAATGTGCAAAGAGGAATCTAACGGCTGCAAAAAGATAATTCAAAGAGTAAGCCTGATGACTGGCTACTTCTCCTTTACTTCATAACCTTCAGATGTAATGGAGGCAGCTGGGGTTTCTGGGAATTGCTCTGAGTGATGCTGAAGAATATCAGATAGCAAAGACTGAATTGGCTTAATTCATTATTATTCAGGTTATCAGTATCTACTGGAAGTTAATTAAACGCATTCACTGTGTCCTCATTTATTTTTAAGTGCAGACTGGATAGACTGTTGCTTAACAGCAAGCTCCATTATACTGCTTCTGAATTTTCCTGTTCTAAATTCAGAATACTGTTATTTTATATATATTTACACATACAAAATATAGACACTCAGAAGAGTTATGTTGCATTTTGAATTCTGTCTATAATGTTTTATCAGACTTGAAAGTAGGCTGTTCCTTCATTTGATTTCTTTTTTGTGGGTGGGTGTGGGGTGTGTACTGTGTAGTAATATGTTTAGAATAATTTGAGGCAATATGAAATAATACAGGTGGATATATGCATGAGAATGGAGAAAGGTTAGCCGTATATGTTTAAAAAATGATAACCATGATGTCATTTGTGAAAAAGCATACTGATTTACTTATACTGCAGTCCTGTACTAGTTTATTTGGAACTAAATTTATAGAGTTAATGGACAAATTCCCTGTTAAAAATATATATAGAATTGTGATCTTAACTTTATGAAATGTCTATCAAATCTGATTCAAGTCAGGTACATTTTACATATGGAATATTATATGATTCTTTGAAAAATGAATAGATTTTAGAAGAATTATTATTGTACGGGTAAGCACATTAGATGGGTAAGATCAACATAGAATAGTATATTCAAACTTTCAGCATGCAAGAATGCTCGGCCAGCTATTTCTAAGAATCTCAAAAGTAGGACATTGAGGATATTTAAACATAATTGCTGCAGGTGTGAATAAGACGTGTATCTTGGGAATTCCTCTGAGAAAATAACTATTGGAAGTAAAATGAAAGACACCATTATAGGATTAATCAAACTGGATAATTGAAGGTAGAAAATATGTATTTACCACATTTCTAGGACACCCAGACAACTCTGGACAGCTTTACAAATGCAAAACACAATAAAATATAAAACAATATAAAACCAAACATAAAAAATAACAGGTATATGGAGGGAAACCGCTAAGAGGCACAATATACAATCACTACATCCATCACTGAAAAAGGACTTGCCCAACCTGCATAACCCCAAGCTTAAAGACATAACAAGGTTTTTAGAAATGAAGGCTGGCAAGGAAGATGAGTATGACACTTGGCAACCAGTGAAATTCACATAATAGGAGATAAGAAAAATCCTTAGAACCAGGAACACCAAATACCAGACTTGTTAGGATTGAACTCAACCCTGTTCATCCTCATCCATATCTCAACAGCTTCCCATGCACTTGGAGAAGTTTTTACAGCATTGCTTGGTTTGCTAGTGGTTGAGCTTTATAACTGGGTACTATCTATATGCTGATGATACCTGATGCCCAACTGATGACCACAGCAGAAGTTAAACAGGAGGGCAAAAACTATTGAGCCCTGAGCCACTGCACAAAATTAGGGCTTTGGAAGTCAACCTCTGTTCTCCTATCAACACCAACTGTGACCATTCACAGAGAAAGGCAGAGTACCATTATAATACTGTGTCCCCCATTCCCCTGCATTATGAACCCCTGCAGCTGGTTCATAAGGATAGTTGGACTGGTGTTAGCAAAAAAACCAGTTGACCTACGAGGGCCAGGTTGTTTGTAGCATCACTATTCCAGCCTTCCCAGAACTCATCAAGTTCTGTCTTAGTTTCTATGTCTCAACCTGAAACTTAACGGAAAAGAGTCCAGATAATACAAGATGGTTGGCAATTGGGTGAAATTTTCCAAGGAGGTTGGATTTAGCAATATCTTAACAAGGAGAAGCACTACACACTTTGACACATGGGGGTAGATGCCACCAAATTGACTCAACCACCTATCCTCTCTGAAGTAGCCTTCAGAAAACATGGGAGGCAAGGCAAGGCAAGGCAAGAAATAGGTAATTGGGTTGGCAAACCTCAAGAGTTTATCCATTTCCTCAGAAGTCACAGGACTATACATGTTCCTCTTAACTGAGATAGTTCATACTTACATCACCTCATTTGTAACTTCCTGGTTAGAGATCAACTTTGAGCAAATCTGAGTGATTTACTCCACTGGATACCTAGAGTATTCCTCATAGGGGCCCAAAAGATGGTCTTTTGGTTCATCCCTGCCTATCAAAAAGTGGCATAACCAAAAAGGGCAGTGCTCTGTTAACCAGATATGAGAAGGGAAGAGAAATAACCATATTTCACCACTCTTATTACTATGATGCTATCCTTAATATGGGTTACTACATGTGATTGGTTGGATTTGCTCTCCATTTTCCTTTAATAGTGTTCTAATGTCTCTTCTGAAGACATTTTTCTGGAATTTCAGCTCCTGGAATTCCTCTGAGTACCAAAGAACCTCATAGGAACAATGTAATCTAAGGCTTCAGTCATCCACCATGACCTCTACAGACAATTCAACAGATCCTTGGGCAAAACCTCAAATACTATTTGAAACCTTAATGAGTTCATTAGGTGCTTTGGGTGGGCTAATTGAAAAGGCCCTACCTCAAGGGGAGCACTAAAAAGCAATTAGAGGGTTAACTGACTATGTTACAGGATTGAAAGTGATGTCTTCAGATCAATTTCCAACTGTCCTGAAATAAAAATTAGAATCTCTGTGATTTCTGTCAAGGTAACTAGTCTCTCAATAATTTGAGACAGATCCATGGTTGTCTTGATGGCCATGGACTCAATACTCTTAGGAGCAACCATGGTTCTTGATGATTTAACTGCCAAGCTAGCCATGAAATCCAATAGCTCAGGCAGGGATGTCACCATGCAACAGAGAGGCGAATAGAGCAGTAATAAACCTAGCTGCTTCCTGGAATGCAGCAAATCCAAATCCTTTGTGTATGTTGTGCCATTATCAATAATAATAACAAGTACTATAAATTGCCCATACCTAGCATCAGATACTAATTTATTGTAACTACATTGTGCATTTGAATCCTTACCTTGTACAAAGTGTAAGTAACTTAAAAATTGGAAATTTCAAATTTAACTTGGAATTATTTTGAAACCCAATTCAAACTACAAAAATATTTTTTAAAAAACAAGTCTTCTTTGATTAGTATTCTTATGGAATGACTAATGTGTAACATATTGGTTTTAGTGTACAGGTTACAGAACTACATCAATTAGTAGTTTAGTGCTCTTATACTGACCGTGAATCGTTGTGCAGCTTATTTACATACAGGTTTATAATAGCATGCTCATCAATCACCAGACTGTCTATATTTATACTCTCAAGTAACCTGAATGAATCAAACAATGAAACCTCATTAACAGGATGTATATATAGAAATACACATTGGGGTATATATGATGGGTATTTAATGCATCCAATTCAGTTCCACTGCAGAAAGACTACTGCCTTTAAATAACAAAGTATAAACATGTAATTCAAGTTTAGAAGGCCTAGGAATAAAAATAATTAGAAGACACTACTAGTTATATCACTGAATGAGAGGAAATAATATTAAGTGTAAAATAACCCAACAATTAATTTATCATATCATAGGGTATCAGTTGACACTCATGCAACTTACAAAAGGATGTTGCCATTGTAAGAGATTTGTAAAGCCACAATAATTAAGGAAGGGTGGCTTGCATGATCTTCATGGAAACTCAAATAAGCAAATTAAACACACAGCACACTGTCTATGATTATTTCTTTATATGCTTTCATACAGTATTTTTACTGTGTTTATGATGGAATCACAAAGGAGTGTTTTATAGCCAATGTGGCTCTAGGTTAAGTAACAAATACAGCTTATAATACTAAACTACAGGGCACACACATCTATATCACTCTTAAGAATTCATATAGGAGAAGTAGATGAGGAAAGAAAAAAAAATCTGTTAAAGAATAAACACAGCTCTATTCTTTTTGTGCTTTCAATATAACTATCATAGTTTTCATTTTTTTAAAAATACGATGATGGGCTGTAACTTCAATGGTATTCAAATGTTTAGCAAATTGATGGAGAATATGTTATTCATATTAAGTTCAACTTGTACCTCCAAGGATATTGAATCACTGAATACACATAGTCCTTGACTTACGACCACAATTGAACCCAAAATTTCCATTGTCAGTCAAGACAGTTATTAACTTGTTTTGGCCCCATTTTATAACCTTTCTTGCCACAGCTGTTAAGTGAATCACTGCAGTTGTTTAGTGAGTAATATGGGCACTAAGTGAATCTGGCTTCCCCATTGATTTTGCTTGTCAGAATGTTGCAAAAGATAGTCACATGACCCCAGGGCACTGCAACTGTCATAAACACATGCCAGTTGCAAAGCGTCCAAATTTTGATCACGTGACCATGGAGATGCTACAACTATCATAAGTGTGAAAAACAATACTAAATCACTGCTTTCAGTGCCATTATAACTTTGAATGAATCAATGGTTGTATATCAAGAACTATCTATAGTGGGTCGCTAAGAACATATCAGGGAAAATATTTGAATTTTTGCTGCATTTTTAAATTTTAAAGCACTGTTGGACTTCATATGTCCCTCTGTTCTTTTTCATGTTTATATGAGTTTTGAACACTATTTCAACATACTGGATATTTGAACAGGAAAATTTTAAAAATAGTAGAAAGAAAATGTAAAGCAATATCTATCACCTCAGTTTCATATTCCAACTTTTATTGATTATAAGAAACTAGCAAATTTTAATATGGAAAAGTTATCACAATAGTAAATAATCATGTGTCAACAAATGGAATTTTCTAGACTTCATTATAAAGTAAAAATTAAGAAATGAAGAAATTATTGCTGAATGTGTTTGGTGTTAGCGACCTTGCTCCTATAATAGTTCTTAGTTGTCTTTATTTGGCTATCAATGTTCAACCCAGAATTGCCTTTGTTTAATGCACCTGATTACGTTGATCTTGTCCTTGACTGTTGGTTTGTGTAAGATTGTTCATGTCCAGGCAAAGAGGCCAAATGTGCCTATAATATATTAATGAAACACTCAATCTTCCAACCTTGAATAGAAATCACTTTCTTCTCCAGAGGTGAACCAAGTATTTTCCTATAAATGAGACTCTAGATTATATGCTTAGTTAATTAACATTTTTATGCAATCATACTTTTATATATGAAATCAATGATAGTGAAATAAATCTTAATTTGCAACATTATACTGTGATCACAGCTAGACAAAATAAACTGCTTTGCATGTTCTCAGAACAATAGGCTGAGACAGAAGATATTCCCACTGCATGATTTTCTCTTTTTCCTAATTAAAACAATCGAGGCATTAAGTGCATGAATATGAACTAAGAGCAGGTAAAATAATTAAATCTGCTGACAGACCTTTCAGTATACCACCATATGCTTCTTGGTTTTTGGTATCTACTATTTCTATGGATATTGATCAATCTATCCCATGGAAGTTGCAGCATTAAACTGACAAAAGATATGTTATTGCTACATGTTATGGACCTTAATTCACTCAGCATTTGGAGCCAATTGAGTGGGAATCTCCTTTGGTTGCGGTCATCATTTCATGATTTTCATTTTATATTCCTATTTATATATTTAGCATTCTGTATTTTTAATGGTTTGTTTTTGTTGTTTTATACCAAAAAAGTCAAGTCATCGAGCAGCCCTATAAATCTAGTAATAAAAAAGAAATAATAAAAATAAATCAGCTTAGATAGACTTAAGTAGATGCCCTATTGTGATTTACATCAATAGATTATATGTTTGCTCATAAATTATTTTATTCATTAATTTTCATAAATCTATTTCATGCATTATTTATTAATGAAAATCTGCACAAATAGTTACATTTAAATGCATTTTTAAAATGTATTTGAAAGTATGCTCTTTCAAGATACATAGATTTGACATATTTTTGAGCTAAGCATTCTGGGTCTTAATTGATCAGAAAAACGTAAACTCTACTAATTGCTACATTCTATTGGGCTGGAAAATGCAGATGCGGACCACTGAAAATGGAAGTCATAAAGACTGAACATCTTAGTCAACTTTAATTCCAGATCACTATTCTTTAAAAATATTTCTAAGCAAATCATTTAAGGTGCAGCAAACATATCTTCAGTGAAAAGAAAATAGATTTAGATTCTTTATATCCTTCTCCATCTTTGTGCTCAGAGAAGGCTTCCTGGTATTTTACATCTCCGTAAGTTTAAATCAAGAAAATGGGGTTTCAGTCTTCTCCAAAAGTAAAAATTTCAATTCGTTGTTTGAAATGCTGGTTAGAAGCTCTTAAAATAAATTTGTCCAGTGTGAAAGTCATAGGAAACTGGTTTAACAAACAAGGAGGTTTCCTCCTAATGTGGGCATTTCAGAGAAGCTTTGAATCTTATATCTTATTAATCTTATATAATGTCAATTTAGTTAATATTGAACCAGGCATAGACCTTTATCTAGGTACATTATTTAACAAACAATACCTATATATATATTTGGATATCTGCAAGATCACACTATCTAATCTTCATCCCTTGACCCAGCAGCGTTGTCCTCGAAGAAAAAAAAACCAGTTGCTTGTTATTTTCCTCTTCAAAAAGTGAGGGAGGCCAATATGTAGAGTACCTCTTTCTTGGCAGAAACTCCTTGGAGTAGTCTCCAGGTTAAACCAAAGTCTAACCACCTTGATTTCATTCAGGAAAAATGTCAATACTGAGTTATTCCACAGAACATGCATGGAGTAACTGGCTGCCATCTAGACTTAATGTAGTTTGAAAACTTTTTTTGATGGATTTGGCTGTCACTTAATTTGAATTAGTCATTTTAACATTTGATGTGTTATATATGTTAATTTTGATTATGGATATTTATTAACACAAAGACTGTTTAGATTTGGCCAGTGTCATTCCAAGGCAATCCGAATTCTTCGTTGTCCTCAGTGATGAATGAAAAGCCTGAACTATTTTGTTTACTTTGTTTATACTTTAAAGCAAGTACAGAGAACCCTTTGGTACCCTGGAGCTTCATTTAACTTTTTGGGGAGGTAACAAGAGATGCAGCATACAAACCAATATTTAAAAGTGGTGAGTACATCATTACACATTGGTCAAACTGGAATTTTTAGTGGAATTCCTGTCTCCCTCCCACCCACCCCCATAGAGCATTTTTCTGTACAAAATCTACATCTATTTCAGGGTTTTCACCACAGTAGTTTCTATTTTAAAAAAGAAGTTCAGTATTTGCATCTGTCTTGGAAGTGCAAATTATCAAACTTATTTTAAACAAAAAAAAATTGAAAGGGTTCAATGCTTACTCTGTACTATCTTTTCATAGTAATCTTTGAAATTAAAATAAAAAAAAATCCTGCATGTAGATATATGCAGTGTATTAAAAAAAAACACCTCTCACCTTCTGTTTGTGAAAGGGCTTCCTGAGGGAACAGAGTGGGAGAATAGTGTATCATTCATGCTGGTAACCGGTCTAGGAGGCCTTGAAAGAAAATAGAAAGTTTTAAAAAAATGTCTTGTTTGTAAACAACAGGGCATGAAATAAAAAATGTAAACGTAAGTGAATGTGATCAATCAATAATACTGCAGAATGTCCTGAAACTATACTCTTCTTCTACATTAAAAATGCAAAAATTTAAATTTTATATTTTTTACATACAAGGCTTAATGTTAGAAGTCCATTCTTTTCAAGTCACTCATGGAAATTTTCTGCAGCTTTCTTTCTTTGCTTTGTTCTTCCTTCTTTGGTATTTTTTTCCAAAAAAGTTTACAGAAGTGTTTGATAAATTAGAAATAGAGACTTTCTTCAAAAAGATATTAAATTGTTTGACAGAAAATTTCTCCATTTTTGAACAGCCAAATAGATCTACTTTGAGTTCCTAAACAAGTTTGCAAAAAGAGAAGTACTTATCCTATAAGCCAGTGTTTCAACTTTGACAGCTTGAAGATGTAAACTGGGGAATTCTGAGAGTTGAAGTCCACACATTTTTAAACTGCCCAAGTTGAGAAACACTGGTATAAGTATTTCCATTAAGTGTCATCTCCCTCCAAATTACATCACAATTATAAGACATCCACCCAATAGTTATCTGCAGGGGAAGCTACACTGACAGTGATTTCTGTGCGAGCAAGGTTCCTGATAATATTGTATTCTTAGCCATGTAGAAGTCAATATATTTCTGAATTCTTTCATATAGCAGACATCCATTACTATAACTTGAGCAAAATTGGTGAAGACCAGAAGTAGCTTATAAATTCTAAATATATTGAAAGAGCCTATAAATTCCAAATAATTGGAAATAAACCTATTTGTGACTATCAGAAAAAAAGACTTCAGAATATACTTGAATTAACCATCTGATCTTTTCTATATTTTAAGACAGTTCATTTATACAGTAAAAAATAAAATCAAGATATGTACTGTAGATATTACATATAACTGATTAATATGTGCAACAGGAGCTATGAGAGACAAGCTGATCTTTAGTTTCTCTTCTTTAGAAAATGTAAATTACAATCGAAAGGCAGACAGTATTCAACAGTTTTTATGAGCTTCCCAGCTAGTTCTCTTCTAATAAATAATGTAAAATTTTGTTTCTTCCTCATTAAAATGCTTGAAGGGATAATGCATTACTTACCAGGTATCTCTTTTGCAGGCAAAATAAAAGTAAGAGAACCTTATTAGTTAAATGCAGTCTAGTCTTTTTAAACAATGGAGGAACTTATTGTTAATATTCTAATTGAAGTAAAGTATTAGTAAGGACTATGCTAATTTACCATGGTCAAGGACAACATAATTGTTCTCACATGTAAATATTTCAAATGTATAGTTCAAAACTGAGAACAATTGCACATTTTTGCCATGATACTAATTTCTATCACTTTAGAAGACTTCTAATGGGAGTTTTCTTTTTACCTCCTGTGGTCTTTGATATTTTCCAAGAACTACTCCAAAAAATTCCCCAGCTCCCCACACAGATTTGTGATATATATCTTTTTTCAAAAGCATTGTGCTAACATCACCTTCAGAGAGATACATGGAACTCCTTTCTTGTTTCTAAATTGAGTATGTGATGTTTGTTTGTTTATTTATTTATTTATTTAACTATTATAGCTGCACATCTCAGCCAATGAATTCAGGTAACTTATAATTCAAAAAATATATTTCAATTAAAATTACTAAAAACATTTTAAAACAGTAGGAACACTAAAACATTTAGATAATATGGATAGGAGCAAGACATTATTATAAGGAGGCTATGATAATAAATATGTTAATTATTTTGGCGCCTTAAAAATTTTGATTGTGTTTGCTGTAAAACTTTACAAACATATCCCTCTGGAGCAGGGCTGTCAAACTCCTAGCCCATGGGCCAGATGTGTCACATGCTGGCCATGCCCACTCCTGGTTTAGTGAATGGGGGAAAAGTCCCGATACGTCACCTGATGACACCGTGATGCCGTGAGTTTGAACCCCTGCTCTAGAGTGTTTTGTATTAGTAGACCAGCTCCTCAGTTCATATGTTAGAGCAGGAATAGGCAAACATTTGCTTTTCAGATGTTTTGAGAAACTAACACCAGCAATAATAATTAGGGAAACTGTTGTCCCTAACATCAAATGGGACAACTGGTGCTAAAAGGTTGCATTTTTCTATCTTAAGACATTTATATATACCAGGTTTTGTAGCAACTCTGACTAATTTCACACAAAAGTCATAACACTGTTGTTTACAGCATTTGTTGGATCAACCTAACTGAGCGTAATTTTTCTATATAGTACAATGTACTGTACTACTCCCTGAAAAAAGAACAGAACATTTGATACACAATCGATAAAAAATATTTCAAAAATTAAGGCATACTTACAAAAAGGAATAAATAATTTAAAATACAAGGTACCCTCTTTCATACTACAAAGGTTATTTCATGACAAAAAACGTAACAGCATTTTCTGTTGGAAATAACTACCTGTAAGTGGCATATGTGCGTGTGTGTGTATGTAAGTTAAATTATTTCATAACTTATGCTAAATTTGCTGCATTAAAATTAAACTTTATTAAATTAAATTAAAATTTATAGAGACAATTGCCAAATGATAAACTGTAGCATTTATTTAAATAATAATAATGTAATTTTGTGATTTAATTCAAGCATTTAGTTTTTATTAAAATTTTAAAAATTAGCTGCTGCATTTGTCAGTAAGTGAGTTATACATAGGTCAGTAAGTTCCATAATCATTATAGTTACTGTAGCATTAGTACAATTCTGTAAATCATAATATTAGGTGGTTTCTTTTCATTTAATCTTAAGTGAAGGCCAACAGCATATACGGTAGAACAAAGAGCATATAAATACTTACACTATATGTGCCAAGTTTAGAGGTTTTTCAGGCTGATCAGGGAACATTGGGTGCAAGGGTTCACGGCTGGAAGCACAGCTTAAAGACTTGCTAAGTGCATTAGTTAACTTCTTAGCAGGAGATTTCTAGAAGAAACAAGAAAGGTAAGGGTAATTTGGACAGATAAGGGCTAATTACTGTTGCTGCCAGCAGTAGGAGGATAAGAAGATAAAACAAAACCATATTCTGCTGGTTACTACAATCTTGCATCAACTCCCAAGTCCATTTATTCTGTGGCTCTGGATGATCTCAGCATATGCTTATAAATCTATCAATGGACCTTAAAGAGGATCTGATTTCACAGGGGACTTTTAGCATAAATCTAGATACAGTATTTCCCAATTCACCGGACACCTTGTGTTAAAGAATGCAGAGGATACAAATGAATCCCAAGCTTGTCATGAAACTTCATTATTCTAAAAGCATAAATCTCTAAATAACTGCTAATTAGAAGTCAGATCTGGAAGCTAATCCTATTAATGATAAAATAATTAAGAAGAAAACAGAGATACAAAACTACATTTTTTTATTTTTCGATGGTCCAGCCATTCAGATACATTTCTGCTTTAGAAAGTCAGATATTAACAGATATTCATAAGCTATAGCAGAATCAAATCTTTCATTCACTGCCCACCTAATGACCAATCTAACTGGTATTGCTAATCACACTATCAGAGAATCTCAGTCTTTTTCTTTGTGATTACAAAATGAGAAGCAACGGTTTGTGCAATTTTGTACTGCAAACTTTAATTTTTATCTAGTATCTGTAGCACAAGTCCAAGTGCACTTTTAGTGTGGCTATTCCATCCTTTCTAATAATACAGCTATGATCATCTCAGGAACTGGAAAGACAAAGAGGTTTCATTTTCATAATGCATTCTCTTAGAGTTTAATCTACTATCTAATTATTCTGCAGTTTTTTGAATAACTAAAAGCAAATCTTATTGATCTAACAGAATTAACTGCCAGGAATATGGGCATTGATGTCTATTACATATAAGTTTGAATCTAATGAATTAGATCAATTTAGCTGTGGCTTGTATGAACAGTACAATCACAAATACAATTTCAGATACTTGTGGAAAATGAAGAAAGCCCATCTGAATATGTTTCAGTTGAGTATAGAGTTCATGCATTACAGCTTATATGAAAAATGTAAACTGCTAAGCAGCAGTTAAACAACTGAGCTGAATTTATAGCATATATATTTACATCAACATCTAATTGACTTTCGTAGTAAATCAGTAGTTTTCATAGTTCTTTTTTACTTCTGAATCCCATCTACACAATATTTAGGAATGCATGTATTATGAATTTAGGTGTATTTTTATGCATCTCTTATTATATATAGCAAACAACAAATAAAAAATCCAACATATTGACTATGTCCTACAAAAATTAGTAACTTACTGTAGAGATAGTTTTATAATCCAAGATCCTCCTGCAGCTGTTCTGTCATCCACCTAGATTCACCTGTTAGACTGCTCAAATCTACACTGATGGTAGTAGCCACACTATCCAGTTTTCTCATTTGACATTTCAGTACTGATTGAACCAGGAACCCAGACAGGGCTTCTCCATTATAGAAACTTCTAGTTAACAAAGTCAGCTTCTTATATGTGATCTTAAGGAAAATGATTCAGTCATTTCTAAATCTCTCACTGCTAAGTTCAAACAGTCTGAAGTAATTTATGAACCTTCCCTTACCCATGACGTGTATTCTTTCATTTGGTGTTGGTTGCTATGGGAACCACTGGCATGTCCCCTCCAGAAGCAATCTTGACAGAGCTGGTAATTGTGACACTGCTGGCATCGATAGCGAAATCCCATCATGCTCTCACTATGGCAATAGGAACACTCAACAGGGTGGAAGACTGCAGGGGGGATATATATTCAAACCAAATAAAAGAATTAATCAGCATATTGTTAAAACTGAAGCTATTAAGAAGTCTTGAAAACATCCCCGTGTGATTATAATTTTCAAAATCAAATTCATTTCTAAATCATTACAATTTTCTCTCAATGAATCATCTGGTTCCAAGAGGAAAACTACAGCAAAAATATGAAAGAAAATATTAAGGGAAGATATCTACTAAGTTCAGCTTGGAAAGAAAAGGAGATATAGATCAAAGATGAAAGCATAATGGTTCCATTTGGGAGATGAGTGCTTTTGGTGTATCATGCCAGTTTGATAAAGATAAGAGGAGACAGGAATGAAATGTCTATACTCTAGGAATTTAAGCACATTCCAAAACACTCTTTTTTTCAGTTAGGTGGTATCATAAATTAAATTCAGACAAGACAATAGAACTGTAATTAGTAGAAAAGCAGTCATGGGGATTTGAATTCAGTCTTTGTAGACGGAAAAGCCTGTCCATTGAAAGAGCAACTGCGATCTTTTTAATGTTGTGTGAAGTCTGCATGGAATAATGCCAAGGAATGGCTTTCCATGATTATATCTAGGCATCAATTAAGCATTCAGAGATAGTTACAGTTATGTTATTAACTTGTTTTCATCGTGACTGGACTTTCAGTATATTCTACATGGGACTAAGCTTAAGTTTATCTGGAGACTTGAACTGAATCAAAGCACAGGAAGTAGCTTGCCAGCCAAAGCACAATATGAGGACTATATCACAACCTAAGCCTAGCTGCCCATAGTTATTTTCCAAGTATAACTTATGTTAGTTATTTTAAATGTTAGTTTTAACATGTAAGGCCTAATTATTTAACATGTAACTTTTTGAAGGGCTTGCTGTGAATCTGTATGCTAAAATCTATATGTCTCTCTCTTAAGATGCCATCACTTTCAGCAATAGAAATCTTTCTCCTAAGTTATGTAATGCATTCCATTCGGAGATAGGTCTGGCCCCTCACTTTTCAAATGCACAAAAGAAACAGGTCCAACAGGTATGCAGGTAGCAGCATGGAGGCTTTTTAAAGTAAGAAAAGTTTACAATTTGCTCCAAAAATTAAGCGACTTTCTTTCCCTAATATTGTGGAAGGAATTTAATTTCTTCTACCAATCATCATGAATGGGATGAATTAAGGATAGCCAGTAGTTCAGAGTTAACAATTTAGGTTGCTATTTCAGTTGTTCCTCACGTTTTAACTACATACCATTCTCAACATTTGCCAATCGGTGTAGAAGTGGCAACCAGACAAGACATTGTGGGGGAGGATCAGACATAAGAGTATCCAAAAAAGCATTCAGTGTAACTTTTTTCTGTTAACATAAACAAAGCAAGAAACAAATATTAGCAAATAATGTAATGAGTTTAGTCTTCTCAGCAGAAATATATATTGTATTTGTAGATGAAAACGCAAGCAATTAAATTATAAAACTTCTCTCATGATGTTGGTTAAGGTAACTTAAAATCCAGGAGTCTCTTTTAAGAAGACATCACTATAATTCAAATACGTTGTGGGTTCAACGATAAACCACATAATAATTGATCAAAGAAATAATTCAATAACTTATGTTATAAATTCCCTCATGGTGTGTAATAGCAGCATTCTTTTTCTTTTCAGCTCCTGAATTGAATACTTCTTAGTGATTGTGTTCTATCTATCTATCTATCTGGCTCTGTGTATGTATGCATGTATGTATGTATATTCCAGCATAACTCTGGAGCACCTTGAGCAATTTCAACCAAACCTGGTACACAGATGACCTACCATATTGGAACAAATACTGTGGAGTAAGACACCCCTAACATCCCTCAGGATATGTGTGTGTGTGTGTTCCAAAGTAACTCTGGAGCACCTAAAGAAATTTCAACCAAACTTAGTACACAGATGACTTATTCTCTGGAACAAAATACTGTGGGGGTATGATACCCCTAACATCCCTCGGGATGTGTGTGTGTGTCTATATGTGTGTGTTCCAGCATAACTCTGGAATGCCTAGACCACTGAAATGGAAAGGAATTAAGTATATTTATAGTGTCAAATCACAGTATTTTTGACAGTGATAGTGTGCATTTGGATTCAAGTTCTGTTAAGATACAGCCTGCTGTGCCTTAAAATGGCTTCTACTGTACAGCACAGTGGGGTTGCCATGGTAATGGCTTCACAGTACTGCACAAGGGGACCCCTTCTGGTAAGGGGATTTTATTCTTTAAAAAAAGTTTATAATTTGTATACTCTACTTTTTAGTGTCTGATTTGACACTATAGATATAATTCATTCCTTTTCCTGTCTAATACATGATTGGGATAAATAAATACCCAAGCAACACTGGGTTATCAGCTAGTTCTACTATAAAGGACACAAAAACAATTGCTGCTTCCTTCTGAATGTGTCTTCTCTATGGTATTGAGAAGAATTAGTGGTATTAAGAGGTGACTGAAAAGGGAAAAAGATCTATATAAAATGGGTATTTTATGATGTAAGAGTTAGAAACACAGTTTTATTGAGTAGTTCTGAATTTTCTCTGATGGCCACAACATTGGCTATCTCCATGGAGATACTTTCACATTTCAGAATATGGTATCATATCAGAAGTTTCATTTCATCAACAATATTTATCTGAGAATAGTATCAAGATGGGATGTCAAATAATTTGGTTGCTAATAAGGTAATCGCTTTGTATAAGACAAGAAGAAAAAAGGAGGAAGGGATTAATGGATAGAGAGCTCATTTTTCTTATCCAATTATTTATGTACATATGTTTTTCTCTCCAGCAGGAGAGAAGGTAAACTCATTCTGCAGCTTTCATCAAATTCACAGCATTACACAAGTTCATTTTAGGATATTTTATTTTAAATAGGGAGTGCATTATGTATAGTCCATGTCCCACCTATATGAAATTCTATTACAGTACCATTCTGGATTGCAAGGACAAAAGATAGATCCTATTTCAAACTAAATAAAATATAATTGGATTTTGACACTGTATGCCAGTATGAATATGATGAAAAGCAATAAATGAATAACATTTTATTTACCTGTTGAGCAAAACAAGACTTTGCAGATTGTTCTGTATAACCAAAAGAAGGACCTTCAAAGACTGCAGTGGGCAGTTTAAGAACTTCCCGCAAAAACATGTCATATTTTCCATATACCATTATCCCACTAGTGTCTGAAATCATTGAAAATATATCTGATGGGGAAAAAAATGGAAATTTTGAAACAAAAAGCTATGAATTACAGATCTAAATTCTTAAGCTGAACTGCAAGCATATTCTATACAGTGGTAACTTACAGCCTCAGTATGTAGCACCACACTGCCATACTGTGGTAAATCACATAGAACTATGAATCAGTACCAGAGATGACCTCAATGCAAGTATAGAAAGAATTATCTTTATTAAGAACAATTAAAAGTACTGGAAAAATAGTCTTCAGGTTCAAAATTCAAATAATATATTTATTAGTAATAAATCATTGTTAATTATAAATAATAAACAAAATAATTGTTTATGCTCTGGGTATAGTGAAGTTCTTCAAATATATATCTTTTATTATTTCTAAAGGACAGAAGCAGCCAATGTTTATTTTTCTCCAAAAGTGATAGAATACGAAATGTTATCAAAAGAGAAGGGAAGGGGGCATATTTTAAAATAGATATGCATAAAAGGGATTATAAATCCATTTTACACTTAATGTTTAATATTTAATTACTTCATTGTATAATTCAAGATATATTCATATGGCAAGCAATATAGAAATACATTCATAAATAATGGCTAATATAACTAAATCAGAATACCATGTTCAGTACTTGTTATCTCTTTTCTCCCTAACATCCTGCTTGAAGATGTCTTCAGAGAAACTCAGAATCTTTTTGGGGTGGGTGAGTGGGGTGGGTGGGAGAGGGCTGCTAGTTATTTTAGGAGTTGTTTAGTTTTACTTTTGTTTCTCATAATGTAGCAGCATGTTACTATAGTTTTGGTCTCAATGTCTTCTGAAAGTAATATTATTAAATGCATTTTTCATTTTAACCTGTGTATTCTTTGCTTTGCTTTAGTTAGGAGAATGATAGCAGTAAACTAGAAGATGGCTGTTTGTAGACTGATAAATATAGAAACATAGAAAAATAATGGCAAATAAGACCTAGTGGTCCATCCAATTTGCCTTTGAGGATTTTTATCTATTTATTATTTTTAATTATTATTTTTATATGTTATTTATTTTTGTTTTATATTTATTTTTTGTCAAATGTTGATCATGTACTTATCCCATTAAACTGATTCACTACGTCTGCTGGATATATTCTGAGTTTCTTCATCTGGTCAGAGTAATTCTACATTTAAAGTCCTGTTTAAATATAAAATTAATGACTAAATAGATAGATGACTGGTTATATATGTTTCATATTAGAGAACTGGTTTTAAAAATAAAATATGTGATGTTTTATATAGAGTGATTCTATATCAGACATTAAATTATACGTGTGTACTCTCTAAATGTTGTACTAAATGTGTTATTTAAAACCAGTATTTTAATTGGAACTGCAACCCAATTAAGCAAATTTGATTAATCTAATAACCAAATTGGCCTATTTTTCAAAGGTTTTGCTCATTGCTTCCTTTCGGACTCAGACAAAAATAAATCCTATATAAGAGTGGCCCCAATCTTTCCAGCCTCATGGACTGGCAGCGGGCAGTAAAGGAGGGGAAGGAGGATGGTTTCATGTGTGCAGCCTAATCCCGCCCATGTGTGATTTTTGCCTAAAGCTTGCACAGCCAGGTTTCAAACAGGCTGCAGACTAGTAGCAGTCTGCGGACTGGGAGTTGGGGACCCTTGCTATAAAACATTTAACAAATATTTTATAGGTAATTAATATGGAGTAAAGTACTGTAATAGTTTGGTAGCCAAAACAGTGATAAGACATTGCATAAGCTGGGGAATCTTTGCTCATCTGAGCCGCCTGAGTAATTGTGGAGATTTTGTTTTTTACTTCTCAAACACTGGGGTAAGTATGGGGAATGATCCTATGATGGCAATTTTACAGTATTTTCACATTTTTTAACTTATAAAAACTAGTCAGGAAAACACATAATTTATTTCATCAATTGCAATTTATCAATTTATTTTTAATTCAAAAATTCTAAAAAGCAGACACAGATATTAGCAATGATGAGAATTTTCTATGAAGTCCATACACAAATTTGTTCAAGAATATTTTTGCTAAGTTTGATTATTATAATAAAAACCAAACAAATATTGTTCCCTAATGAACTACTTTATTAAAATTCATAGAGAGACTTACATCTTAATTTATCCATAATCTTTCCTCCACAAAGTGTTGCCAAGGCCATTTTGACAGCAAACACAGATATTTTTCCATGTCCTTCTCTACACAAGAAAACATAAAATAATCATTGCATAGTTGTTGAATAACATAGCACAAATATCTTAGGCTTGCATTTCTTTTTTCAAATCTGAGACTATGATTAATAATCAAATGAAAATAAACCCATTTGAAACAAATTGACATCTAAATAAAAATGGAGATTCTTGACTGTCAAATCTTGATTTTCTCCATTTCTCATTTTTTCAGTTTCATTTTCTCCTTTATATTTTTTGCATTAATTTGTGAATATTTCTCTAGTCTATGCAAAATTAATACATATGCAGACATTTTTCCATAATATAATGGATTTTTATATTTTTGCTTATGCATGCATTTTCATTTAATATGCTATATATGCTGTAAACTTTTTAATCAAGGTGTACACATTACACAATTGCAAAATATGCTGAAAGATCATTACATTTCAGTTCAGTTATGGATTTAAGAAAGAAGCACTGACTTAATTCCTCTTTCACCCTTGTTTCTTTTTTTTAATATATATGATTTGCTAGGAAGTATTTTGCTGAAGGTAAGGGCCATTTTCAAGTTAAACTTGGGCTTTATGATTTCAGAACCGTGAAATCAGCCATTGCTACTTTTCTATGCATAGCATAGAGTAACACCAACAAACAGTTAACTAATTAATTCAATCTGGAAATTGGCATCTTCAGTTTGAATCTAAACCATAGACGTCAAAAGTGCTTTTATGCAACATACTTTGGTGGATGAAGTAAAGACATCACAACATTTTTATACAATATGAAATGTCGATATTACCTTTGATTGCATTTTTTAGGACTTAGTATATTGTACAGGTACGTTTGGTTGATTTGTGCTTCAATGTATTATACAGCCTCCAAAAGTTTGATTTAGTAATCAGATTCTTGGAGACAACAAGAACATTAGCTAAATTGTGGGACATTTTCTCTCTTGTTGTAATCCTTGCTTGTTGTACCATCCTGCCCAATGAAAACTCCTTGGGACCCTCAAAACCTATGCATTTCTTTATAACAGTTGGTTAGTTCTAATCAAAGCATTGCCCATTGTAGACTTCAGATTTTTTTAAAAAAAATTCACATATAAGAAATAACTAAAGTCTTCATTTAGTATCATTTGATCCCCTGATGACTCCATTGATATATTCATGTAGTTTCTTTGCAATATACAGAACTGGTTGGCCATTGCCTTTTTACAGGAGTTCCCTCCCCCCCAACTTTCCTATCTAACCTAGGATCACACAGCAGCCAGTTCCTAACCAGGTTTGAACTGCTTATCTTTTTCAGCCTAGGATGGTAGACACTTAATAATGTACAGCACTTCTCTTCATTAAAACTTACTTGGATATTTTTGGGATGAGATGTTTGTTTTGCAAAGAAAAAAAATTATATGAGAGGACTCTGCTTTAGCAGCAAATTCATCTATAAATTTTCCAAGGTGGACATGAGTATCTCCAATTCCAGCATGCATTGATCATTGTTTTATGGCAGAGATCAGGTACTAAACAGAAGTGTAAATGTTTTGTGGAGGGATGAATTATGGAAAAGTGTAAATCCTCTATAATGCTCTAGATCTTTGATTTCCAGGGATGAAATATTTTATTTTACAGCACTTACTTGAGATTAAATACAATTTGGTATGAGGAAAGGATGAGTTGTACAGTGATTCAAAGCCCCTCCCCTCAAATCTATGTAATTGGTGACAATCTGCTTTCAGCTTGAAAGTTTTTATGTGGGCATAGATGTAGATATGCTCATGTATGCTTGGGCCATATTATTAGATGGAAAAAAAAAAGTTAGGACCACATTGTTACAATGATTTGCTCCTTTGCCTTATCTTTAATCCCTTAATGAAAGCTGTTACAAATTCCAAGCCTTTTGTCTGGACACAATTGTGCAATTTGCACAATTAAATGAATTACTACTTGTGAGCAAACTGGAAACACTCTCACATTCTAGTTCAATTACTCAGCTAAGAAAAACCTATGTAGCATTCATTGAGCTTATTCTACATACTTAATTTCATTATTCTCCTTTATTTAAAAAAACAGTCTCACATCTTTCTTGGTTTATTGAACAATAGAAAAATGTGTATCATAATGATCTCATTTTCACAGCTATGATTTTGTGTGAGTGACTTGACAGTGAGCAATAAAGTACGTGTCCAAGCATTTGCAATTAGTTGCCTTTCTATTCTTGTTAAGAGTCAAAAATTCAGGATCTGCATATATTAAAAACACCTTGCCCCTTTACTGTACAGCCTTTCAAAAATGCTGAAGGCCATATTTCTACAGCCTACTGACAATTTCTCCTTGGGGAGGGGAAGGGAGATGTTTGGATGCAAACATACAGCGCCTCTGCTGCTTCTTCATGTGGAACAGTTGCTTTCCCACCAACTCAGCTGTTTCCATGGTGACTAGCTGTACTAGTTGATCTGGCTCAGGAAAGTACACAGTACCAAACGAAAGGTCCATCAAATGTATATTGGAGAGGACACAGGAGGGTGATAGACAAATGGGAAGATAAATAAACTCATCAGAATGTTCTTTAATTGTGTTGATTTCCAACCAGTACATTTCCAAAATAAAATGCAGTTAAAGTAGCAATGTTGTAATGGATAATTTGCAAGTCACACAGATCAGAAAAGATGCCAGTCCGTCCAGTTTGTAATCCCAGGCTATTCAGATGCTTTTAAGAATGACAGCAGCGTACTGATGGATCCTATCTTCAATTACTATTATTTGCATATTCACACAAACAATTCATCTATGGGATGATATTAAGGAAGTCCCATTAAAATTGTTTTTTTGTAAACTGGAACTTTGCATTCAAGGAAGTGGTAAATAGCATGGATTCCAATGTTTTTCTTTCCATTTATTTTTTCACAATTCACTGTACCAGCTGGGAGAAAAGTAAAATTATTCACAGTTGCAAAGGCATGCAGCAAAAAGCATTCAATTCAAATAATAAGCCACCAGTTAATTTTATCACAATAAAATAATTATTACAGTAAATCAGGGGTGTCAAACTCAAGACCTGCAGGCCAGATGCAGCCCATGTGATGCTTAGATCTGGCCCACGGAACTGCCTTGGAAACAGGAAAGGACTGGCCCGTGATACCTCTGTCAGCAAAAACGGAGCCCGGGATGGCCACGTGTGGCCCTCCTGAGTCTTGCTTTCAGCCACAATGGTCTTCTGCATCCCTCTGCCAGTGACAATGGAGCTCAGGGAGGGGAGGCAGAAAGGGAAAGGTGAAAGACAAAGAAGGAAAAATGGGAAGGAAGAAGAAAGGAGAAGGAAGAGGGAAGGAAAAAGAAGAAAAGGAAGAAAGGAAGGAAGGGAGGGAGGGAGATTATAATGAAAGGGAGGGAAGGTCTGAGGGAAATTCTGCCTTAGCACTTGGCCACCACAGGTTCCCCTGACATGAGTGACGTCGAACTGGCCATGTCTACCCTGGCCACACCTCTCCAGCCCCCTGAGGTCAAACACAACCCTGAAGCAGCTCTCAATGAAATCAAGTTTTACACCTCAGCTGTAGATGTTTACATATGCAGTAATATCCAAAGAACACAAAAGTTTCCTATTCTGATGTATCAGTTCCAGGTCAAAATAAACATTATATACATATATTCCCAAGATTCTTGTAGTAAAACTATTATAGTGTGTGTGTGAGAGAGAGGGGGGAGGAGGGAGGGAGGGAGGGTGAAATCAGGATTGGATAAATAATGGACTAAACCTTTCCCCAGTGCATTATTTTCTTTGTTCAATTCACTGCCAAATAGAAGTCTTTCCAACTGATTCCTAAATGTGTATTTCCCAATTCTTTGAAGAAAATGAGATTGAATGTAGTATAGAAATGTGTAATTTTCAGTTCTGAATAAGTTCATCATTTTCCTAAAATCAGTCCTTTTCTCAAGAGCTAAACTTTTCCTACAATGAACAGAAAAACAAGCATTCATTATTATTAAAGAGACTTACGGATCAAAAGCTGCCAGCAAAAAGTTGAGCAGCAAACTAATGGATTGCTCGATATTAATCTGGTGGGTTGTTGGCATACGTTTGTTGAGTTGGTAAAAAATAGTGGACAGCACAGCTTCGAGTCGAGCCACATTCAGCTCTATAGTTGGGTCCAAGTTGTTCAAAGAGTTTTCCCGCAATGCTTCTATAACATTCCAAATGTCCACTAGGTGCACTACGTATAAATTGAAAAACAATTATAGTTAAGTATTGGACCAAAAAAATATGATACAGAATTTCCAAATAATATTCACGTGTTCACAGAAAACCATAAGAAATGCTAGTGTTTACATAGCACCTTTGTTCAAAAGTTTAATTGATGGCTCAAGAACTATAAGATTTATTTTGATATAATATGTAAACTTCAGAATTCTGAGTTATACAGTGATTTTGAACTACACTGAGATGGCAATCCTTTGGTTCTGGTGCTTCTGCCTCGTTTCTTTGTGGTTGGAAACTTAGATTATGCAGATTCTTTTGCTCCGGACTATCTCTTGGCTATTTCTTTTGCCTGAATTCTTCTGATCTAATGTTCTTTTTTGGGGGGATTTTCTGATTTCTCTCCTAGGTACCCTTAGTTCAAGACTGGTTTTTGCATGTTTATTATCTGTATAATGTTTAACTCAGTTCTTAGACATATCCTACTGAGAGATAATTCAGATTTAGTGTAACATAAATATCAGCTTTATAAACATTAGCCTGAAGTCAGTTATAAATGTAAGATGTAGTGCTCCTTTAAATATATGATTAGGAAGCAATTATATTATTTTCACTTTTAATTAAATGTAAATGAAATGAAATTTCAGTTTTATCTTCGCTTTTCTTATTATTATTTTTGCTTCCAGGTCATCATATTGTGACCTAGCATCATGTATGAATTTTTTCCATATGAGAATTAAATAAGCATATTACTATCAACCATTAGAAACCTTAAGATGATTCCACCCTATTTATTGAAGCCATTAAAATTTATTTAAAATGTGAAAGCAATGAAAATTCAGGAGGACCTAAAACAATCTAATTGACTTCTCATCACCAAGAAATGAAGCCTTTCTGATGAAATCTTCAATTACCACAGAAAGGAACTGTGGCAGATGGAGACAAAGAGACATTATTTTTCAGTTGCAGTCCTGGCATCAAAAAAAATTAAGGCTTGATCCGTGTCAGGTGAGGCTTCATTCAAAATCCAAGAAAGAAAACCGTAGACTCCATTGTTTTAGAGAAAAGGACTTTTACTGAAAATTGATATGGTGGCATGAGAGGAATACAAGATCTGAGGCAATAGGATCAAAAATCACATATAGAAAGTTATGCCAATGTTCCCACCCCCAATAGTTCAAACTGGACATTCAATCTGAGATATGCATAATGTCATGTGGGGCATCTTCAGGTGGTGTTTCAGACATCTGGCTCGCCATGGCGGTTGACCTTGGCCTGGATAGATAAGAAGCTGCAGCTGTGCAGTAAGCAAGTAAGCATATTCAAGAAAGTTTTCCCAATTTTTACAGTTCACCTTCTCAAGCATTCAGCACTCTTCCCCTCCCCCACATAGCCCAATTAATCTTCCCTCCCCCAATTTCTATGGCAGCCAGAAAGACAAGCAGATGAAGGATTCTTGAAGGCTGACAGTCTCTCTCTTTGAGAATATACAGGAGTTACTCAAGACAACATTCCATAGTTTATTGATGCTATCTTTATCATTATTATTTTTTTGATATTCCACTGGATGATGTTTACACATACAAACATCATTTTGGTTGTTTTTAATTTGGGTTAGTAATGAATTGGATTGGCAGAAATTGATAGAGAAATGCCTTCTTGCTGCATATCCATTCCATGGGCCATACAGTCCAACTGTACTTTCCTTGTTACAATTTCACATTTTGGAATTTCATTCTCTAACCACAAGCAGCATATCTTGCTTGCATATTCTTTTAACAACTATAACACTCCTTTTTTCTGTATCAATTATTGAGCATATTTTTGGACAATCATCATACTAAACTACTCTCTGTGAAATCTAATTGATATTATTCAATTGTTGACTGTATTGTACATAAATATTGTCTTTGCTGCATCTTTCCCAACTAGGAAAGCAATGCCGGGTTTTTTCACATCACGAATAGCATGAATGAGAGTCCAATTCTAGACCAGTTGAATTCTTTGATGCCTGAGATACCATTTTGTAATTAATTCATTTCATCTTTCACTGTATTGAGTTTTCTCATGTTCCATATTGCCAGTGTGATCCAATTTTTGCAGCTTCAGATTCTGTATAGATGTCCTGATTTTTTAATCCAGCCATGTTATAAATGTCATTAGTATTCCAAGAGATTGTCAGTACTGCCTCAGTGCCATATTGAATACCATCCAACCATAGGAACCCATAATCATTGCACTATACTGCCAATCATTTTATTTTGTCTATCCACGTGGCTTTCTCGAAAAAAAAATTGCATTAAGATTGTCTTCTTGTATGCAGTACAAAATGATGCACTTGCAGTTATCATTAAAGTGATCATCCACCTCCAGCATCTCCCTATATTGCTGCTACCAGATATAGATACCTAACTTAAATCAAAATAAAATCTTTCAGTGATGTTATGGAACTTAAGATAGGAGAGAAAGCAGATGTTCAGATGAAAAGAATAAGTACTATTTTGGATGTATTCTGATATAATCATGAAGATATGGCTGACTTTAAAGCTAAAACAAAAGTGACAGAATAGTTAATAGAATCAATTCAATATTTTTTTATGATAGAGGAAATCTATTTTTGCAACAGGTACGCTGTTACAGTATTGCAAGCTAATAGACCAGTGTTTTCTACATCTCTGAAACCAAAATAAAAATAGATTAAAGTTACCCTATTATTGAGTTACAAATGATAGACTAATTTACATAATATCAAGGAATAAACACATTCAGTTGTATCTGACTCTGTAGAATGAAATTAGGACTGTACTGTATGAGAGATAACTTGTTTCTGGAAGTTGCATGGAACCAAGATTTTGACTGGAAATTTTGCAAAAATGGCTTTATCCACAAAACATTTAGGGTACCAGGCCTTGGGAGAACACAAGCAGATAACTATTTGAAAGATTTACCAAATAAAAACTGGTTGTCATTTGACAGCTAAAACCTCTATAAAACCATGGTCTATGTAAGGACCAAATTACAAACTTAAAAAAAAAAGATAGTCTGAATTCAGCTCTTCCTTATATAATCAGAAAAACTGGCTAAATATGATTAAATGAATTTAATAATAATTAATATATTTATACAATGTCATGGTCGCTCTTAGACTTAATTTTATTTCTTCAAAGGCACATTTGGCCAAATTGCAATAGAGATACAAAGACTGTGTGAAGTTACATCAGTAGCTAGTAATAATATTACATTATACTTGGATACATTTTGATGCAGGCATGTGTTGATGCAACACATCAAACCTCTTTTTCTCATGAAGTATAAGAGGGTGCAGCAGCTGTTTACAAGAGAGACAGGTCCTTCTCTGTATTTTTGAGAGGTAGGAAAAAATGAGCACCTTTAAAATTTTGTTATTTAATAAATTTATTTTAGTTTTGCAAGTGAAAGAAAATATACGTGTCCCAGGATAATGTTGCAGGATCCAATCTGAGTCAGTCACTGGGACCAGAGGTTTGTTCTTCCAACCTTTTGGACTTGGTTCGACCCTATCTTCAGGGAACCTCTCAATCTCCAGAATGTGTGCATTCAGCTGTTCTATGTGTAGTATGTGGTGCCTGGTTGTATGTAGCTTTTAGTTGTGAATTGCGGTGTTTGCTGGCCAGTTATTAAGTAGAATCTTATACATACCCCATTTAGAAATCAGTCTTCCCCACTAATTGTGTTCTCCAGTTTTGCTGGACTTCACTAGGTTTGGGCAAGTTGACAAATTGCTCAACTGTTGGATTCCCAACAGGGACATCAGGCTGAAGAATCCTCATCTATGGAAATTCACAGGCTCACTTTGCACTCATAAAGTACATATAGTGACAAGAAGGACTGGTTTCACCTCAGTTTGGTTTTGTGATGCCACATAATCAATGAGATTTGGCTTTATGATAGTGGCTGAATCCAAAGCAAAGCCATATGTCTTGTCCTTTGTCCAATTAATAAAAAAATAGAGGAAAAATAATTTAATTGTCAATCGATTTCATTATGCTCTATAAAAAAGTGGAAGGACATGCTTATGGTACATCTTGGCCCACTATTGCCTTATTTTGTTTTAAGTTTGTTAAAGTGGTTTTAGGAAAAATAATATGGTTTAAAGCTATTACTTTGATACTGACAGTAGTTTTGACAGAGTTTGAAATATGCCAAACATTTGGAATTAATCATTTTATGAAGAACTGTAGATTTATTGAGCATCAGCTATAGCAAAGAAATATTATTTTATGATGGAAAGACAGTGTCGTGCCAGATTTATGATCGTGGACTGGTGATATATGTTTACTCTCTGCTTGTGAACTGACTTTTTTAATGCAATGGAAAAACTGATCAATATTATTCTGTGTGGTCAGTGTTTAATGTTCAGTCAATCAAATCTTTATTGCAATCATGTTTAATGTTGTATTTAAAAACTGAGCTGTTTTGCATCTGTGTACATCTGTTTGTCTTTTTTTAAATGTCCTTTCTGCCTTATCTGTTTTTGGTTTTATTTTTTGAAACCTTTTTATTCATTGCTTATATATTAAAGCAAAGAAATATATAGGAAGGTAAGTGAGATAAGAGTATCAGAATATTGGCTATGTGCTAAATAAAAGTTGCACATGCATCTACAAATGATATATAGTTGTAATAATATTTTATATATCTATTATAGTTCTCTGAACTGCAGCAAAATCTTCAAGGACAAAACAATAAAGCAGTACACAAAAAAGTACTAGAGAACCAACAGATGGCTATTTAAAATATCTCCAAATCTGTCTGTCCATCAGAAGCTATAGAAGTATTATAAAGATAAAACTATTAAAGGAGTATTTCAGCACGACAGGGAAAAGCAGAAGAAATAAATTAGTATTATTTTTGCATCAGTCACTGGAAATTATGAATGTGCCAATATATTAATTAATAACAACTTGCTCCTTCAAATAGCTAAAGGAATTTTCCCTCTGTTACCCACAGTTTAACCTGACTGAGATTTGTTTAACTTTAGTAATAGAGCAACCTAATTTATCCTCATATTTCAGGCCAAGGGACTACTTTTTTCAGGGAATATAACTGGTGTCTATCTGATCTGTCTGTCTATGTAGCATCTATCCTTGTTTCCTATACTGAAGATACCCTGATTAAAAGTGGTTTCCTTTTTATAGAAAGAAGATTGCCAATATCAACATGGAATTTTGGCTAACCAAAAGGAGTAGACAAGAGAACTAGGAGAGACCAGGAAATTGCAAATCAATTTTACATAAAAAACAGATATAAAAATGCAGTATAAAGAAACTGAACACACCATCTCTGTCAAAATGAATAAAATAGCTAGGCTTGCTAAGGAAATAGTGATAGTTCAAGCTATCACTGAGTAGAAATAGCTTGAACTTTCATATGAAAAAGGGAACCCTGAATCATAGATAATAAATTTTATATCACTTCCTGAAGATGAGGTAATATAGACTATTTCTAATGGAGAAAGACCAATTACTAACCACAAGGTGGCAGTGGGCATATTTTAGAAAACAGCATATATTTCTGTTTATACATTAACCATATTAGCTTTCTAGCAGATTAACACAAATAAAGATTTCTGCTGTTTCCTTAAAAAATTTATATCCATGTATCTGAATAAACACTGCAGAGATTTGGTTACATAGCTAGTGATACCATTTTTCACTGCCCTGACTTACAAATTATGAGATAAAAGAAGGAAAAAAACATTACGCTGAGAAGTACTATATGCATAAGTCATGCATTTATCCTATTTCTATTATATGTGAGTGGGGGAATTAATTAAAAATAAATTCAATCTTGTTGTATAAAGTAATTCATGCTCTTATATCTTTAACCGCACATTTGTAACATTAAAACTGGTTTATTCTACCGGAGTATAAAGATTACCAGGGTCGTATGTGCAAAAGATGTCCAAGAGCATCTGCAGAGTGTGGGTAAAGTTAAGATGGCACCAATGACTATGCAGCTGGAATCTTGCTCCCTTTTTGCCATGAGTTGCACACAAAATAGGGCATAGCTTTGAATGGTCATGGCTCTCATTCTGCCCCATCCAGCTATAGATGCCTCCAGTGACAAGTTTCTTGTATTAGGTTCTAGGGGGAAAGGAACTTTTCATTTAGAACCAACAATAGAAGGGACTTTTTCTTTCTTGTTGCTCCCTAGTTATGTGGTAGCCCTAAGCAAAGGTTATTGATTGGCATCTGAACTTTCCTTGGCTTCTGAAGACTTTATATCCACATTTAACAGAATAATAGAAGGGACTCTGGAGCCTATCAGTTCCAGGCACCAAACTTTAAGGATTCAAAGAGGTTGTGACAGGTTCAGAAAAGAGATATGAAGATAAATCAGGGACCAGAAATCAAGAACTATGAAGAGACACCGAAGAAGCTGGATATTCCTTAAAGAGAGACTGAAAGGTTGCATATGATGACTTGCAGGAGACCAAAAAAGAGTTTATCTCCTTCTAGATTGCAGAACATGGAATAGATTTAACAAGAATAATTCTTACTGAATATTAGAACTTTTTTTAAAAAAAGAAAAATCCTAACAGTAACAGAAGTTTCTCAATGATCTAAATAAAAATATATCTTTTATTGGGTGGCTTCACACAGGTGTTAAAATTGCTTTATTTTTAACTTGTGACTCCTGTACTAAGTAGGGTTGGGTTCAATGAGTAATTGGCTTTTCCAGCTTTCTGATTATATGTCTCTCTTAATATAAAAATATACTGTAAGGTATTGTATCATTTGTGGACATTACATGACATTATCAGCAACACATCGCCATAATTTACTCTCTTTCTCTCTTTCATTGCAGAATTCATGTTTGTCTGCTCCTAATCCAGCACTTTAGCCACTAAATTGGCTCTTAGTAAGTCAATCTATATTAACATCTATACTAGCTTAAAAGATAGAATAATGGAATGGAATAACTTTATTGTCACTTTGAATGTACACTAATCGGAATACATTAAAATGAAATTTTGTGGCATATTGAATTACATGATGCAGTTGAATTATATGATGGGAATAATCTTCCTTACCAAGAATCTTTTATTCCTACTTTTGTAATAATCTGCCTAACGCCTGTTTCTATAGTGCAAGTTCAATTCTTTAAAAAGTTATATCTGTTACCTGTTTATTTACATCTTTGTAAGGTTTTTATAGGTAATTTGAAATGAAATTATAATATAACCATAAAGCTTGATTCTACTATTTTGTATTGGGTTATTATAGTTGCTAGAGGAAGGAGGCTTTATAATAGGGGTTCCCAACCAGGAGTGTGAGACGATATTCCAGGGAATGAGAAAACCTGGGTTTAGAAGTTTCAAAATTATAGTGTATATGTAATGATAGTGTACTGTATATTATTATTATTTTTAAGGGGGTGAGAATATATCAGAAGCATTCTAGGGGTGCGGAGTATAGAAAAGGTTGGGAAGCTTTATGATGACAACTTGAAAATAACTAATGGGGCAAGTCTGTGCTCACCATCCAGTTCAGAGGTCCGGAATGGGCAGTGGCATCATCGTCAGTTTTCTCATCCCTCTTGGTACTCTGCTCTGCTGCTCCTCCCCACGGCCCCAGCCATCGCTGCCCGGGGAAGGCACAGGAAAAGTGAGCAGAAATATAGCTCTCGCTGGGGTGAAAGAGTTGAGATCAAGAAAGGCATAGGCAGCAGAAGATGCAAGCTGCTGCCTTTGAAAAGCGCCCCTTTCTGTTGCCTGTACCTTCCCCAATCTCTGCTCTTTTGCCCCAGCGAGAGCTATGTTTCTGCTCCCTTTCTTTTCCTGCGCCTTCCCTGGGCAGTGATGGCTGGGGTCATGGGGGAGGGCAGCAGACACATCAGGGCTGCTCCCCCCACTCAGCAAGCCAGGCCTGGAGGAGTGCAGATAGTTGCAGGCAAGTGCCAGATGGTCAGAAGACATATTCCGACATCTCTTGGGGAATCTTCTTGTGTGGAGGCCGAAGGGGGGAATGTTGAGCCCAGAAAAGCTTGAGCTCTCACCTGGACAAACAGCGACAAGGCAAACCTTGGGGCTTCCAAGGCACTCAGCTCAACCCAACCCAGACTTCTCATTGGTCACGCAACAAGCTGGCAATGAAGGTCAGATGCCCAGACCAAAAGAGAGCCAAGGAAGACGGACTCCTAATAACCAGCCTGTTTGTGCAGGCGAGAGCTCAAGCTTTTCTGGGCTTGACACCCTCCCTTCAGCCTCCACATAGGGAGGGCCCCTTCTCTGTTTGGAAGCAGCGGGAGAAACCTGGTGCTTAGCCTTGGGGAGTCCTCTTGTGTGGAGGCCAAAGTGGGGTTGTTGACTGGTTATTAGGAGCCCGTCTTCCTTGGTGCTCTTTTGGTCTGGGCATCCGACACCCCCCCTTCTGCCTCCACACAAGAGGACTCCCCAAGGCTAAGGTCCAGTTTTCTCCCACTGCTTCCAAGCAGAGAAGGGTCCCTCCCTCCAGGCCTTGAAGCCTCTCTCTGGAGCATGTGCATGCTGGGGTCTCCCCATGGGGTGAGGGCATCTCCCGAGGAGGCCCCCACCCACCAGCAGTGAGCCCAGGTCGGAGGAAGAGGAAAGGGCTCCAGGTGTCTGGCCATTGTGCTGCGCCCCACCCTTAGCAGAGCACCGAAAGGGATGAGAAAACTGATGATGATGACACCACCCCATTCTGGAGCTCCGAACTGGATGGTGAGCGCAGACTTGCCCACTCTGCCCCCTCCCACCACCACCAGCCAGTCCTGCCCTGAGCCATTCCTACAGCCTACAGCCAACAAGGAAGAGCCCAGGCCAGGAGAGTCAAGCTGGAAGGTGCGGGAGTGCCATACAAATGCAAGTAGTGCAGTGCTCCTGCATCTTCCAGCCATCTCCATTACTGCTTCAGCCCGCCTGTGATGTTAGCCTCCTCTTGCTGCAACAGCACCATTACCTCATCCTGGCTGGCAAGGGCTGCGCTGCATTTTGCATGCGGCACCACCCGCAAATTTGCACATTACAGGTGCCAGCCCCTACGGCAGAGATTTCCAACCCCACTAGGGGCTGGTCCTATATTCCAGAGTTGCAGTAGTCACAAGACTGGTCATTTTGCCATCCCAGAAAAGCTCATCCATGGCAGGCCAGTGCACAGGCCAGTCCTGTGATTACTGCAGCTCTGGAATATGGGACCGACTTTCCCATCAACATTATTGACTGGAGGGGCACCGGAAGGAATTTAGTAGCTGGAAAAACAGTACAAAGTCAGAGAAGCCAGCTGGGAGAAGGCATAAAGACCAGAGTTTGATGTTTTGAAGTAGGTAAAAGAAGGGGAATTCAAACAGTGGTACAACCATTCAGGCTGAATGATAGCTAGAAGCATTTGAATCATACAAGAAACCAAAAAGGGGATATTCAGCCAAAGAAATACAGCTGTTCAGCAGATATTCCTGGCTGTGAGTCTCTAAGGTAAAGAGGAGGGAAATCTGTTCTGAAAAGGAAACCAGTTTAATCAAAACCCCTACTAATTCCTATATCAGACATTAATACAATTGAGCGAGTCCAGAAGTATTTAACGAGAACAGTACTACACTCCTCTGCTCACAACAGAATATCCTATATCACCAGACTTGAAATTTTGAGCTTGGACAATCTTGAACTACGCCGCCTACAGTTGGACTTAAGCATAGTACACAAAATTATCTGCTACAATGTCTTACCAGTCAATGACTGCTTCAAACACAAGAATACAAGAGCACACAACAGATACAAACTCACTCCAAACTTGATTTCAGAAGGTACGACTTCAGCAACAGAGTGGTCAATGCCTGGAAGGTACTACCTGACTCTGTTGTTACATCCTCAAACTCCCATTCCTTTAACCTTAGACTGTCTACTATTGACTTCACTCCATTCTAAGAGGTCTGTAAGGGGCATGCATAAGTGTACAATCATGCCTACCGTCCCTGTCCTATTGTCCCCATTTATTCGTACCTATTTTCTTCTTAGTCATGTTTATTCTTATACCTATTATCTTGTAAGAGATGGACAAATCAAATAAATAAATAAATAAAATTCCAATGAGACCAAACAATCAGCTGTGTTTCTACCAGTATAAAGTATTTGCTGTGCCTGGGGTATCTGAAGTCTTCTTACATCTTTTTTAAAGCCAAGTACCAATGCTTTTTTAAAAAGTCTTACTCCCACCTAAAAAGGAAGAAAGAAATATTATAGCTATTCTTCATATGAAGACTAGCTATATTATTTCTTTCTTCATTTTTAGGTGGAAGTAAGACTTTTTAAAATCAGTTAAGTGTTAAAGTAAACAATGTTAGGTCTGGGTAACCACGGCTTTTAAAATTCAAATAGTACCACATCTTTTAGATCTGTAGATAAACTCCTTTAAGTCCGTTAAGTTTTCTCTGCTTCTATTTTATGCACTGAATAATACTAAAATCCGGTCTTAGGGCTATATTAACACCACAGCAAAATTAAATGCTGCATTTTTAAATATTCAGGTTGAATGATAGTAGACAGCTACAGAAACAGGAACCACTTAAATTAACACAAAAATATATTATCATTAAATACAGTATTAATATAAATTAGAAACAGTGAAATGAGAAGGAATTTAAACCATCATATGCATGCTGACATTTATGTATTTACAAACCACAGGAGAATAGCAGGAACTAGATCAAGTAGGAATGCACTTAGTTGGGTTTTTATTTGCAATCTAGTTTGCTCTTAGAGGTTCTGAAGATGAATGGCAACTCCAAGCCAAAAATGTTTTCCAGGAATCAAAGAACATTAGATCAATGTGTTTTTCAATCTTGGCTCCTTTAAGATGTGTGGAATTTGATTCCCATGCTTGTCAATGTCACTGACCACAAATATAATGAGGAAGGCAAGAAGAACTAAAAGTAAGACAGGCATGGAAGTGGTTTCCTTTATAGTCAGCAGAGCACTGTTCTATTTCCCATGAAAATCATGATATTGTTCTAGAGGTAAAGCAAAAACAGCAACAACTTTTCTTAGAAAAGTGAAAAGTAAAGAAACACAGTTAACTCCAAGATTCCAAATTAAACACCATCAAGGATATGAACTCTTGATTTGGCTGCTTTAATTAAAGAATAATCTGCTTGATCTTATATTTCAAGTTTCTGACCATCAACTGTTTGTTCTCATCTCAGGAAATCAGCTATCTTTGCTCTTTCTATAGTTGTCATTATAGAATAATCACATAGCAAACTGAGTAAAATACAGCAATCCTGGTAGTAGCTCTCCAGCTGTATACTGGTAAAAATACTTTGTTGTATAATTATAATTACAGTATGTGGCTACACTCTGACTCAGTGGTTTTAAAAAATGGCAGAACTTGGCTTATTAAATGCTTTTAGAATAAACAATTAAAAATAAAAGCAAAAAACCTGCACATATGAAGCATTTTAGACTAAGGAAAACTGAGCAGCAGTTTTGGAATTCCAATTTTTAAAGTCTTACTGTGAATGCCCACTATTCTGAAATCAGGCCTGAAAGTCATGACGGTAGCATGACTATGAAGATGCTGCAACAGTCATAAGTGTAAAAAATGGTCATGTCACTTTATCAGTGCCAGTTGTAACTAAACGAACTGTTGTAAGTCGAGAAATACCTATAAAAATCTTTGTTATTGACAATTGGGTGATTTGTTCATAGCTATAGAACTGTAATTTATACATGATTTATCTTAGAACATTTCATAGTCTAAAGATGAGCCAGTCTAAAATATAAAGGGGAGAAAGTAACAGAGCAAGGGGAGAGGAATGATGGGAGAAAAAGTAAAGTTAAAGCCTGAAGATAAGTGCTCTTCAAAAATATTGACATTTGGTTTATTAAACAATTGGTCTAACAACTTTGTGAAAAACTATGAGTTTTGAATAGGATACGTATATGAGGGTGAAAAAAATGAGATAGCACAATGCCTATGGTCAAGGAGAGAATAGCAGTAGAAGCTGAGAATGAGTCATACCGGAAAGTAAAAGCTTTTAAGTAGTTGAGAGTGGTGAAGTGAAGGCTATAGCCAAGGATATAGTGAAATCTGAAAGTTAAAACCGAATGTAAGGAATGACATTTCATTATTAATGACATGTCTACTATTATTTTACTTGGAACTGTTCACACGGATATGTACTCTTACACCATGATGTAGGCAATGCTGATGGGCTTCCTATGCCTCCATCTTTACAAGATTCTGACTGAACCAAGATTTGCACATGATTCCTGCTTTGAACCATAGTGCCATAGTATTTGAAATGGATTCTGGTACTCATAAAAAAGGGGCCCAAGAGTGATATAATGCCCAGGGATTACAGGTTGCCTACTCTTCTTCTAGACCCACAGTTGAATCAATATAGGATAATACTTGTTTATTTGTGCTGCACATGGAAGAAGGAAGAGAGATGGTGGAAACAATATTGGGGGTGGCAAAAAAAAGGGCATTGGTGCTTACCTGACACGCCCATTCTCCTTGAGCTGCGAAGAGCATCCAGTAGTGGGAGGTGCTTCAGTCTCTGCTTATCTAGGCCGGGCTTAATTTGCGGAAAGCTCCTCCTCCTCCATGGGACTCCTCCCCAGCGTTCCCCAGTTTTGGAGAAGATGAGAGAAACAAACACCCTCGCCCTTAATACACCTTGGGTTGGCCACCCCTTCTGTTCCTATCCCCAAAGTCTGACCTCTCTGGCTGTTGCCCTGGTCGGAAAGGTGGGGGTCTCTGGTATCTGGTTGAGAACGGTCCCTGATAGAAGGGCCGAAAGGATCCCCTCCGAAAGGACTGAGGGTTTCTAGGGTCTGACTTCCAAAAAAGGGAGGGTAAAATTTTCTTTTTGTTTCAAGTCTCGATGAGTAGCGGATCGAGGGAAGAAAGAGGAGGATGGCTATGGACTATGGGGTGAGAAGGCTTGAGAGGTCCTGTGTGCCTCCCGTGTGCACTTATCTATTTGTTTTTCCAGTGCCTTATGGCGCCTGTTGGCATCCTTTTCTGATGCCTTAGAAGTCCCTTTTTTTTGCTTAGGATTGTGTTGAGATTTGGACTTGCCCCTTGAAGTTGAGGAGTATGAACCACTACCCCCTGCCATTGTGATTGTGGAAGGACCAGTGAGCTCGTTATTTGATGCTATATTGTGTAGGCAGTTGGTGCACCCAGGGATCTGGCCAAGGATGGACAGGGTGCCCTGAAATCAAATCCCCCATTTTTTTTGTTTTGTTTTTTTAAATATGGATATCTGCTTCAAAATTGAGATGTATCTCAACAAATAATTTATTATGATGATGAAATTGCCAGTATTATTATATTGGTATGATTAATATTATCAGAGTGTATGGGCAAATATATATCAAATTTGGATGTCCCAATCAGCCAAATTGAGAATGCCTAGCAGGCTAAATAATCACTCGCAGGCCTTCAACAGCTTCCCTGCACAGGCAGACGCTGGCCTAGGTGCTCGCTGTTGTGCCACTGGATAGGGAGAACTGTGAGTGTTGAGCCAACAACACGAATTAACAAAAGCCTCGAATATATTGGAAACAAGGTTGTAATGATTCCTTGGGGTATTTTGTGTAAAAAAACCCTTCAATCTGGAATAAGGGTTACCTCACACAGTCTATTGAATTAGCACTCACATGGTCCCTTGACAGTAAAAAAAAAAAAAAAGGCAACCGGACGTTATTTGTGGTGCACACACCAGCAGCAATCTCCCGCCAAGAAAAAGAGATAAGCGCCAACAGCCTTCCCTTAGGGCTAAACCGGCGGGGAGGGGTGAAATAACGAGGCGATTACACCTCCACCCCTAAACGGCATTCTTGGGGGGAAAAGAGAAACTGCGATACGACTCAGGGAGAGCGAGAGAAAAAAAGCTTCACCATTTAAATGATAAAGCGGCTCGGCGATCGTAATGGCAAGGGTAGGTCTAGCGGTTGGGGGGGGGCTAAATGAAATCGAAGCCTCCCTGTGCTTAGGAGCGCTTTCTGGTAATGCGATCCCCAATGGCCAGATGGCAAGGGCAGCATCAGTAAGAAAAGAACAATTGACTATCTGCAAACCTTAAAGAGAATTCTCCTGTTTCGGCCAAGAATTAACGAGAAGCACTGCCTATCTCTCATGAGGCTGGGCCAAAACTGGGGAATGCTGGGGAGGAGTCCTGTGGAGGAGGAGGAGGAGGAGGAGGAGGAGGAGGAGGAGGAGGAGGAGGAGGAGGAGGAGGAGCGTTCTGCAATATTAAGCCCAGCCTAGATAAGCAAAGACTGAAGCACCTCCCACTACTGGATACTCTGAGCAGCTCGTGGGAAAATAGGTCACATAGAAGGATTAGGCAAGATTAGTATAGTAGAAGAGAAGAAGGAAAGGAATGGTAAAAATCAAGAAGGAAATTAAGGGCAAAGTTGGAGGATGACTGGGATGTATTAAAACAAGTTTAATATTGCCACTGAAGGAGACAAGGTCCTTAGGCAGACAATTAGAACAAAGGAGAAGGGATATCATAGTATTACTTACATTTCTTCTATTTATTTGATTAAGAGGGTAGAGCTTTAAATGCATTGGTTCTTCATGGGTCACATACAAATTTAATTCCATTTTTGTCATCCCATCAGTTTTAAACTCCTTATACTGTATTATACTCTGATTTCCAACTTTGTAGGAAATAATAACCAGTTATCTTTACCAGCCATCCAATGGGAAATGCAAACAGGGATTAGTTGCTGTTCTAAAGGCCATATTATTTTTGCAACCAAGGTTTACATGGAACACAGATTGCCCCTGCTTGGTGAAAACTAATATATGATATTCTACCAACACAGATGGAGAAATGAATAGCAGGAGAGACACTGAGCAGATTCTACATGTATTAGTTCTCATGAATAGAAAAGGCTTCATTTCTTCTGTTTTTAAATACCCACTAAAATATGAAAGCTGCATATCTCTTAATTAGTGACTCAGGCAGAAAAATAATCATTGAACTCAAATTTCTACAAATAGTAAACAATGAAGGATCCACCTGGGCAGCATAGCCAAAGAAAGAATCCTTCCCACATAAACTCCCATATATATATTTTAAATGCTATTGAATGCTACAATATTTGATTCCTGTAAGCATGAAAAACGCTAACAGATATTGTCAAATAATTGTATAATGCTGATCATTTGAAAAGCATATCACATTCTTAGGAATAGCCAAGGGTGGGTTTCTACCGGTTCTGTCCACCTCTGTAGAACCGGTAGCTCTGAAAAGCAGCAGACCTAGAACCGGTTCTATGTCTGCTGATGTTTTTCCCCACCCGTTCACCCGGGCTCTTACCTGACCTTTATTTCCTGCTTTTTCAATTTCAGCTTCCGTGTGAGGCACAGGTGCAGTTTAAAAAGCAGGAAAAAAGTGCTTTTTGAAAAGCTGCTTCTCTGCACGCAGCACGTGCTGATGACAATTTGCAGGGAAGCACATCGTAAATCACCGAACCTCGTAAATCACCGAACCGTTAGTTAACCCTGTTGGATCCCACCTCGGGAATAGCTTATATAATTCATTCTTTATAAGTAAAAATGTGCAATTTGTTTACCATTCCAACAGTGATTTTTTTTTTAAAGCAAAAATTAATATGTTATTATTGCAGGTGTTTAAAAGTTAAGTTAAGTATAAAAGATAATACCCAATAAAATAAACAAACACAACAGAATTAAGCAGCAAAATTTTGATAGGAAAGCTGTTTGCTATAGTTTCCCTTGGAATTTTACCTCAGCAGTTTTTAAATTCTATCCTCTTAAAATCTGCATCCAAACATGTAGGTTTAGATGTTTTAATGCATATATAATATAATTTATATGCATATATAAAGAGTTGTGAATTACCTTGTTCTTCTAAAGAGTTAGCTGTTGTTATTTGCATTTTCTGAATATTTATTAAAATTAATTCCTAACAGATATACATGCACAATTTCACAATAATAGACTAGTGAAGATTATACAAATTGATCAGTGATATACTTACAGTTGCATTTTTTCTGCACAAATCTAAGCTTACATGCTGTTCGGTAGGTGGACAAACGGATACGATCCAGATCTTGAGCCCCTAATGGTGGAGAAGTATATGTGCTAAGATATATGTGCTCTGTCCCTAAATCTCACCCAACAATATTCACATAAGCTTTCTCTACGATATTTTAGAGCCTTTTATTACCCACGCAGTTAATTTGGGGTAAAATGTTTACCAAAGGGGAAGTTTCAATATAGTTTTATTAAATAAATATGTTTCTTGACTCCCAATATGATCAAACCACAAGCAAAAAATTTAAAGCAAATACCAAACAGCTGAGTTCCAATACAGGGAAAGTTCTTAAAATTAACAGTTTAGTTCACATAAAAAGTTCTTTTGAACTGAACTCTTGGTGACTTCATGGACATTTCCTACAGGGTTTTATTTTATTGAATGACTGACTGATTGATTGATTGATTGACTGATTGCCAGAGGTTCTCATGAAGGAGGAGAAAGCATGGCAAGCTGAGTTCAATAAATACACACAAACATTTCAGTGGAAGTTTAATCTATTATGACAGGAAAAGATTATCTTTCTGCAACCAATGGCAACAGTTATTATTATTTTTAGTAACCATGAGCTAAGACAGGGATATTACACCATTACCCAAGTGCCAGGCTTTTGAAGACTTTTTTTTGTTTCTAGGTATTTGGAAAGTTAATTTTTATTTGGTAAAGAATTTGGTAAATATTTTGGGAAGCATCAAAAATGGCTTCTGCTATTGACAATGCATTGCCTTTTCTTGGTTTATGTAAACCAAGCTAGAAAAGCAATCAGTTGTATATGCTAGCATCAAGTGTGAGTCAGTATCTTTGCTTGACTGAAGCTGATATGTTATCTTTAAACCAGATATGACCTACTTACGGTCCTTGGATAAATTTGTTTATGACATTCATTGGACGATACAGATTGCAAGAGGATTCGTTGCCTGAACACTTACTATGTTCTAATTCATCCAGTCTATTTGCAATGTTGGAACAAAGGGTATCTTAATCTGGGGGTCTCTGAGAAAAAGGCAGGAAAAAGATAAAAAAAACCAACAGTGCTATACTGGCAATCACAAATCTGTTTTTTAATTACAACTAGGCTAAGATAATTCTCCAAGGTAAAATCAATCAGCTTCAGTCTTATTATTCAAAGATACCGTTTACTGTTTTCAGAATATAAAGACATATGTTTTAATTATGATAAAATAATGAAATTTAGTTAGCAAAATGGGAGCATTTCTTCAGTTACCCCATTAGCAAGATGATTTTATTTAAAAGATTAGAGTTGATCTAAGACAGAGGTCTCCAATCTTTGCAACTTATGGGCTTCAACTGCCAGAATTCCTCAGCCAGCCAGCATGGTATCCAACCTGCAACATGGCTTGCTGAGGAATTCTGGGAATCTGTTTTGGTATTATAACTAGAACACAGAGGAGGCATGTTGATGGTCCTCTATTTAACTTCCATATTGGAAGGAAAGAAAACAGGAGTTTTTTTTTCCCACTCTTCATTGCCACTAACAAAACTTTTACTTATTTTTTCCCTTTTATCTGCCAAATATTCTCAAGTTCCTTTTATCAACTAACTGTTTCAATGCAATCTGTGGCTGGCAGATTGTCCTAAACTATTCAGTGTTTCATCCTGGGAATTTACTTTAATCACTGGTCATGTTGTCAAACACATAAGAAGCCATTTCAGTGATCCCCCGTTTTTTTTTCTTTTTAAAATGCCATATTGAATGTTACCAAGTTTGATTTTTGCTTTTTAAAATATTTCTGGGATTTTTAAAATTTTGTTTTAACACAGTTCTGTTTCATTCCCCAATAAAGACAATACATTAATTTTTTTAAAGGATTGAGTTTTTTGATGGACTTCCATAATAATAATAATTCCTCAAGTGTTAATTGGGTCATTAATAATGGGACTAAGTAATAGTGATACAGAGCTTCAAGATTTGTTTGAAGAAGCAATCCGTCACATTGATAAGTCTTAAGATACAGTTGAAGTGCATCTGCAAAAAAAGTGATATAGCTTTGAATCTATATATAGGTATGCTTTATATATTATAATACTATTTTATTTGGACTTTGCTTGTGGCTGATGAGACCAGAAGTCTAAAATGTTTAGATGGCTTTAGTTAGCTAAAGGTGCACTGTGAAGGATCCAACTCAACTGCAAGTTGAAGTATCTTAATTAGTGTGCAAAGCACACTAAATCTGAAGGCAAAGAGGTCCTTTGGAGCAGGGGTCACCAACCATTTGGACCTCAGGGACCACCAAACTCATAATTTTAGATCCCAGGGACCACTAAATGGTTCTGTGGGTGTGGCCTAATTTGCGGGTGTGGCTTGGTGGTCATGTGACTGGCTGGGCATGGCTTGTATGTAAATATTATAAATATTTATATAAATATTGAATTTTTTATTAAAAAAGCAACTTTTACCCAAAATCAGGCAAAGCAGGCAGATTGAGTTGCTCACAGAATCATTCAGTGATCTATCTATCTGCCATCAGCTAGCTCAGTCTCTCAAATTTGCCATGAGTCTGCACTGAATTTGCTTGCAAGCAAACCTTCAGTTCTAAGGGAGGTTCGGCTGTGTTTAGCTAGAAGGCAAGAAATCCAACCATTTCCTGCTTCCTAGCAAATCTAAATCTCCTGGCACAGCAGAACAGATGATGGTCAGAAAAAGAAAAAATAGCAACTTAGCAGACGTTCACCAGGTAAGGAATGAGTGGGCGGGGAGGGTTACCGCTGGCCATGTGGGCTCAGCAGCCTTCTGTTTCTGCGCAGCCTGGATTAATTGCTTTGGGGGGGTGCTCTGGGGGTGAGATTTCTCTGTGGCCCACCAGAATTTTGTCATAGCCCACCAGTGGGCCACGGCCCACCGGTTGGCGACTGCTGCTTTGGAGTGTGTGGCATTTGTCTGCATATTTAGTCTGCTATTGCATAGATGTCCTTCACTGGCACCACATGATTCCAAGAAAAGACACATTCAGGTTAAAAACTGCAGACAGCTGCTACTTCTTATAGTTCAAAAACCTTTTGTTGCTTTTCAGCCTAAAGCATTGGACAGTTTTAATATTAATGTCAACATTATACTGTTTTAATTCTACCCACAAAATAAAATGCCAAACAACATTTGTATTCTGGCAAACCTTTAAACATATTCAAAATTATGAAAGTAAATATGTGATCTAGGAAACCCAGAAAAACATTGCATTTCTTGGGGTTGAACAATCCAGAACAAATTACATAGAACAAGGTGCACATGAGTTTATACAAAATTAGAACAGCCTTTAACTTTGTTTATTAAGCATTTGGGAAAAATTCAATGCCAACAAATTGGGTCAGCATCCAGTGAAGAAAATGGAATTACAGTGACAAAATATATTTGAGTTTCAGTATGGTTACTGGTGAGAAACAATGTCTTTGACTGTTCACATTCCTTTTCTCCCAAAAAAAGAATACTAGAGATCTCTAGGTCTGCATTGAAATAATTAAAAAGCAGCACTTTGTCAATTAAATGTAGTTTCTTGCTACTGTTTTGTGTTGAAAATTCTTAATTTGTAGAACAAACTGCCTATAGCCCAGCGCATAATCCATGTAATTTTTACCACGGGTATATTCTTGTTGGCCTTTTGCAAGAAATTTAACATCTGTTGGAAAAACAACAGAACAAAATATAACATGTCATAGAACTTACGCATTTCTGCAAACAGCTGCCTCCTTTCTGCCATGGTAGCGCCTCTTTTCCCACAATCTTCAATCATTCTAAGCAAAAGAATATTAAACATATCTTCAAAACCATTTACAAACTAAGGACACAAAATATAATTCCAGGACACTATATTTCCAATTCTATATTCAATATTTATTTTTTTATTTCTATAGCCTCCCGTCTCAACAAATTACTAGAGAGCATACAATATGAAACATAAAGACCATTAAAATTATTAAAACAATACAAAATAAATATATATGGCATCAAATAAAAGTGTTACTATGGATGTTAATATAGTCTGGAAATGCGGGAATCTAAATATGTGGCTGACTGTGCAACCAGTCATAATGTTTAAAGCCCTTTGAAAGTTTTAGACAAAATTATATAGAAATGTATTCACCATTGGAAAACAAAAGGAAGAACAAATAGCTCAGTTTCCGTTTAATTTCAGTTCAATTTAGTTTAGAGTATCTTATGAAGGAAAAATCCATACCTTCCCATAATAGATTATAAACTTCAAATTATAAATTTCAGTCTGATTCCCTTTCTGCATTTCTTTTAACAATCAACATTTATCTACCAGCAGGTTTTTTTTCCAGTTTATACAGTACATTTAACACCAATTTTGGATAACATCAGAAAATTGTTCTGTGTTTTTTCATCTTATAATTGAAAAGTTCTAGTAGCATCTGTCTGTTCTACATGTGGAGGAAGTATATAGCGTGTGGCAGGGAAAAAAGACCTGCTAGTTTACATTAAGTGATAATTCAATAGCTGTTGTGTTCAGTTTTTGCCTTGCAAGGAGAAGGGATTTTTAAAAAAATATTTCTTTGATTAAACTCTATTGATGATGGCAATCATTATTTCTATTGTTAAAAACAGTTTTCTTCTTTTTATTTCACTATAAATAATGAAACAAATTAAATGTTAGAATCTGATCCATAATCAAATTATGTTTATTTTACTTTATTGCTCCTGTTCGGGGCTTCTTGTGTGAGAAATACTTTAACTGTTGGCCCATATTATTTTTCTGATTTAAACTTCCTCCAGAGTCTATTAATATTTTTTTCTTAATAATATAAAAATTCCTATAGAATAACAATTTTTTCCTCTAGTAGAATTAAAAGCAATTTTAAAGGTGATCAGCAAGAGTAGAGAAAAGCTGGCCCAATTTTCAAAGCTAACACTGATTTTAACATCAGATAAAATAATACTATATTGGAGATCTGGAAATCATGTACTTTTCTTTTTTGAAGCAACAGGTTTGGACAATATAATACATTATGAGTCTACAATAATATGTGTCTATTTATATACACACAAACCCTTCATCCATGCATCCAAGACTGATTAATACAACAGAAACCAGAAACAGAAAAATATTTATTTTGGCTACAGCCTTCTTCAGCTGTTGTGAAATAGTGGAATGTAGTACACAAATTTCTCTGTAACATTCCAAATATCTATATTAGACAAAAGGACATATATAATAATTCACACACTGACAATTTTTATTTATTAAATTAATATGTTCTGGCAACTGTAAGTATAACATCATGGTTAGAATAATTAACCAAGTTAACCAATGTTACAACAGTAATGTAACAATATTTAAGGATTTAGTAATATTGGACATCAATTATATTCCTTCAAAATAGCTGGATTTCCTACAGATCAGCCTTCCAAAACAGGCATGTACAATGAATTCTTGTGACAACAGAAACTTTATGTCAACATGCTTTAAACTCGCTATGTGATATGGCAATCTGAGGGGATAAACTCTTTATGGCTACTATTATAACAGCTCATGAAATGGGAATAGGATTTGGATAATCCACTATAAAAAGAATAAATATGAAGACTCCGAAAATCTTATATTGGGTTGTATTTAGGAAGAAACAGTATAGCAGATTAGAAAGAGATGAAAGTTGTTTTTTCATTTATAATACATTAAAAATCATGTAAGGACACCACAATCAAGAAGGTCATCTATTATCACTGCCAAGAGAATCGCCAGTAAAAGGACCTCACACAAGAAGATAGACTATATTGGTTCCATCCTTAAAGTCCAGCTAACATGTTTCCAATATGATACAAATGCAATACAAATTAACCTTGTTTTAAAGCAACAAAGCAGTTGTATCAGTATTTCCAGAATCACTCTAGGAGAGGTGAGGGTATTTTTTTAAGTGAAACAGTTTGTTAATGGAGTTACTGTTATCTTCCCTTATAGATATTTAATGGCTTCTTCTGAGAACTGAAACAATAATTTAAATTATCTGAAAAAGTAAATGCCATGTATCATTCCGTCAAGTAACAAACTCAGGTACTTAGATCAAAACAAAATGGCGATAGATAATTTCAACTGTTAAAAAACAAACAAATGACTGGCCTAAAGTTATTCAGTAAGCTTCCATGGTTGAAGATGAATTTGAACATGTTTTCCTGATCCTGCCTAGGGGATCAATCATTACACCACAGTCCATAGATGATATGGACCCCTTACAGTTTGTTGAATTTTTGGAAAGGGGTGGTACACCTACAAAGAGAAGTACCCACAGAAGCAGTCATTTTAATATGCAAAGATATATTGCTATTTTTTTTATTACACAGGCAAGCTGTGTTTTCATTTCTAAATATTTTTAAAAGCAGGCATGGAAACATGAAAAACCATGCAAACCTTTCCAAGAAACAATATGCCATTATTCATTATTTTGAAATTGTTAATATTGAGCAATTCAGCTTTTTCTGTTGTTTTATGTGATATAGCTTAGGCCCTTTCTCTATATTTCAAAAGCAAAGCGTCAGGATCAATTTCCCTTCATTTGGGTAAGAAATGCCAAAGATCTTGTTCACTGAGACGCATTTAGAGCAGGCGTGTCAAACTCACGTCGCCACGGCAGTGTCCCGTGAAATATTGGGACTTTCCCCCCTTTGCTAAACTAGGTGTGGGCGTGGCCAGCATGTGACACATCCGGCCTGTGGGCCAGGAGTTTGACAGCCCTGATTTACAGATACAGGTCCTTGTGAGACTTGTGGAAATGTATTTTTAAAACGTTTGTTTTCTAGTGGCAGCAGAGATTGAACAGGACCGTTCCATTCTTTTTCCTACATCCATTCCTTTTTCTTGAAGACAATTCATGCAGCTGGGCAACATTACCAAGATGGACACAACACTTCTACTTAGTAAAAAGGATTTCAAGATTTCAACTTTGCATTTAATGGCTTAATCCAAATATTGATTTCCCCCCACAACTAATGGTGGGCCAAGTTCTTAACACATGTCTGAGATTGTTCACAGCATTTACATCAGGGGTATCAAACTCAAGGCCTGGGGGCTGGATCCAGCCCACGGGGTGCTTGCATCTGGCCCATGGGACTGCCCTGAAAGCAGCAAAGGATTGGGCCGTGGTGCCTCTGCTAGTGAAAGCGGGGTCGGAAAGGCCATCTGCAGCCCTCCCAAGCTCCAATTTCGCTGGCAGAGGGTTATGTCTCTTTTCCAATAAAACAAACAATAACTAAAGGAAACAGAAACCTTTTTTAATGAGTCTTACGAATCCCTGGTTAAAAGGCTGCTGCAAACTAATTAACTTTGATAAGCACAAACATCGTCAAAACTGTGTGAGACTGCCAAGAATCACAGATAAGAAATATTTCACAACACAAGAGTCTTCAAATACCAACTTAAAATACTGTAATGTCCATGAGGCTGAGTTTCAAAACATCTTTGCTTCCTGCAAAGAACACTCGCTTTTATCTTCTTGAAGGAGGGGCCATTACCTTGCAGCCTTACTCCCAAGTCGCCCATGCTGTTTTAACTGCTGTTTCCTGCAAGCAATCCTTCACGCACGCACATTTGGCACAGGCTCCTCGGAACCTCCTCATTGCTGCTGCCAGCCGCCACAATCTCTGAAGGCAGCAGTCTACACCCTAATGGTCCTGGCCCCTTATCTGAGTCCTCACTCTCTTCAGCTATCCGCACCTGCTGCCGGCTAACCACAACAGGTTACAGAAGGCCGGCACAGCCGAAAATGGAGCTTGTGAGCCTGTTTCACTGGCAGAGCACTCAGGTCACCACAGGCACCCCCAACAGGAGTGACATTGAGCTGGCCAGGCCCCTTGACATGCCCCCCACCCTCCAAGGTCAAACACAACCCTGATGCAGCCCTCAATGAAATTGAGTTTGACACCCCTGATCAGGTAAGGGTTGTATGGGAATCAAAACGTAGACCTTGCTTTATAAGATTTTGTTAGCTCAAAAGATGGGCATTTTATGCAGATTTAGAAAAGTTTTCATCTGAAAAAGAAGCCTTGAACCCAAATCCCTCAGTATCACCATTGCCTCTTTGGCTACACCAGGATGCTATTGGCTAACTCAAATATAAAGACTGCTGAGTTCATAAATCTATGCATCCATGATGATTTAGTGTGACTGCTGGGGCATTTCATCAAAGATAAAGGCTTCTTGGGGAAAAATTAAGCTTCTTTGAAAATAACTCCCCATTTCTAAACAGCTCTTCTGATTACCTAATTTATCTTTGAAAAATTATGGTCTGGCTCTAGGTATAAATTCTAGAGGCAGGATCATAAAATTTTTCAGTTAACTGAAGACTAATGCTACAGCAACATTCAATTACATTTTTTTCTTGCTGCTGTCTCATTCTTGATAATAGGATTTTCATGAACTTAACTGTCTGGATGTATTAACCAGTGCAACATGGAACCCATTGAGTACTGTCTGCTCAATATCTGATTTTCTCTACTTTGAACCTTACCTTTGTAGTTTGTATTATGGAACAGATATTAAAATATTAGGAAAACAATCTGTTCTAATAGTGGCGCCATTCTTAATTTCCTTGGACGGCCTGAGATGAATTATTGCAGGTTGATTTGCTTCCAGTTTTCAGTTCATTAAGTGTAACCTACCACTCCAGATCCTGAAGTAAATATTCTAACTTCACCTCATCTAGATGTGCTAGACTTCAACTTTCATTATTCCCAGAAAACAAGGCCAATAGCTATGCTGTTCAGACTATGATTCATGGAATATATAGTGGGCATCAGGTTAGTGAACAATGGACAGTGTTATACCTTGCATTAGGGCCAAAAGCTATTAAATAAGATATAAATTGGATTCCTGAAATATTTTTCTTATTCTTAGTAATCAGGGGAATTAAGCTCAGATCTGAAACATAAGGATGATGGAGTGGGATAACCCTTTCATGACTATACTGTACATAAGAAAAATGTGTAGAAGAATTTAGCTTTGACCTTGAAAAAAATGTGGGAGAGGTTGCTTAGTTGCGGGAAAATAGAAAATGATATTGACTTAGGATAACCCAACCTTTATCTTATTGTTATTCAAAAAGAGGTAGGGAAAATTTGGAACAGACTTTAAAGATTGTGTTAATATACCTTCAACAATAAATAAGATTCCTGGAATCCTTGGTTGTTTTTTCATGACCAGCTTTGTCTTGAAGCCATCTGAGTCTATTTAGCACCTTCAATCACAAACTGAGAAACTGGATCAAGAGAATTGATATGTAAGGGCTGAAGGGCCTTTAGTGGCTTCCTAAGTTGCATGGTTCTTCTGAACTAATCATAGCTTCTTTTCTGACCACGTTCAGTGAGAACAGCACAGTTCACACTACTAATATCCCTTGCTCAGGTTATTGTCCACAGTGAAAGAAGTTCAAGGACCAGGGTTGAGCTACTGACTCTGTATGCCCAAGTGTACTGTATGCTGTGCCTATTTCACCTCCAAATTAATACCAGCATAGGGATAGGATTTGCACTGAAGGACTGGTATAGGAAGAAAGGCCATTGTTGGTTGTAGAAGAGAAATAAATTAGGACTTCTGGCAATGCTTCCAAGATGGGTTGCTATTTGGTAAGAGTGTATCTCTGCTCTGAGTTGGCCTTGAGCAACAACTGTTCCATCAAAACCGCATCAAGCAATAACCAACCTAGAACTACTATATACTTATATGCACATGCATGCATGTGTGCATAAAATAAATTTGGGGAAAAGAAAACTTTGCATATTAAAGTGCTGTGCTAATTATAACAAAGAAAAAGCAATTAAAATGATAGAAGGCAAAATGAAACATATTGAAGTTTCTTGTTCCTGCATTCAAAAAGAAAAAAGGAATCTTGTATATTAATTTTAATCTAATTAAGATTTGACAGATTATTTATTATTCAACATTACTTCTACAATAGCACAAAGGGCATAATGATAACAGCATTATTAAGCAGAACATTTATTTATACAGAGACACCATATGGGAATGAGATGCTAGCATACACACAAAAATGCATTAATAGACAATAATCTTGCCTGCTAAGGTCGTTTCGATGAACTCTTATTACTATAAGCAGTACAAAGTGCAGTTGAAGGAGAACAAATTTTATCAAAGTAATGCTTACTTTTGCACACAAAAAATGTTTTTTCTCTGCTTGCTTCATATTTGCTTGCCAACCTTTTGGAATGGAGGGATGTCCTTTAAAATGCATCTTAGAATTGTCTTTCAGATGGGAGGGGAAGCAAACAAACAGAAGAAATGGGAAAAGTTTATGAGTTCATAAGAAAAGTAACCATGGTTGTTGTTTTTAAAAAGTGCTTGCATGACATTGCATTAGATAGCGAGGCTTTTGTCAAATTCCCCCTTATATTTAGCACTGGGCTAGAGGGTGTGCAGGCTGTCAATAAGTGTTTGTGTGCATGTGTGTGTGTGTGTGTGTGTGTGCATGTATGTATATATATAAAATCACCTGTCTGAAATGGTACATGGTTTTCTGTGAAAGCAGAGGTTGGGCTAAAAGTTCTCCAAGATCCCTTCCAACTCTATTATTCTGTTCTGTTATTCTGTAGCAAATTTTAGTGGGGAGTGATTTTCATTCTTTTTGCTTATGTCAAATCAGCAGAAATGAAGACAATCATGGATCATTTTCTAACTGCTTCTGGGGTTTGAAAGGGTTGATGAATGAAAATGATGGCAAGCACAGAAATGCCCCAATTATGCTATGCAAAGCAGATCACACTCAGACCTCTACCTTCAGTCAACTGACTTTATACAGTAAATAAAGCAAACTGCGTTTAACAGGGGACTCGGCTGGATTCTATACCTTGTCTTCTGACCAGCTGCTTTTATTGCTGACCTATCCTGAAAGCTGTAAGCTTAAACTGACCAAGAAGGCACTTGCAAAGGTTGCAAACAAAATCTAACAACGATATAAATGAAAATGTCAGCAGTACACACCACTACTACAAGAAGACAGACTGATCATCAGTCAGTTAGTTTCTAGGTCAAAAAAAATATTTATTTATAACCTTTGTTATTTTTCCCAGAAGGAATTCCAAGAAGGAATGCAACTTGAAGCATATAACAAATATAAGCAGTAGAAATGTAAGACAACATGTGACACCACCACAGCAGCAACATAATCTAATTGTAAGGGACAGATCATAGCCAAAGGAGATTTTTGGAATGCAGTAAATAGATAATGTTGTTCACAATAAAAGGGCAGCATCCTTTAAGAAGGGATCTCATTTTGTCTCCCTTTAAAGGAAATTGAAAATCCAATTGGCTCCTCCAAATATTATTGTGCACAGAATTACCACTAAATGGACAAATTAAGTGATATACATAGTTTGCCTTCTCCCACGGATGGAGGATGTTGTCAAAATATGCCACAGTCCTCAAAACCTTCAGATTCAGGCAATGTTATCTCAAAATCCTAGGGCAAATTAATTCTGCAGCTGTAAGCTGCAGCTGAGCTCACTGAGCAGAGGGCACACTTTGCGCCTTTTCCCTTCACCTTCTGTAGCATCCGCTTAATATTGTCAGGAAAAAAAGAAAGAAGAAACAGCTGCAGGTCAATGTTTCTTCTGCCATTGAGCATAGATTGCCAGAAATCTTCTTCTATGGGAGTCAGAGGAAATCTCAAAGAGAGAAGTTTAGGAATGGAAGATCCTGTCACCCAGATCTTGGAGAATTGCAGGCAAGAAGCAAATTATTCATGCTCTCAGTTTTTAAGAACACAGAAATGAAAATCCCCAAATTGCCTGCCACACAATCAATTATTTCTGATGGAAGAGATTATTTCTTCCCCATCACCAACATTAAATTGCAGTGTTTAGCCCTCTGCTACATTGTAATCCCTTTGTATAAAAGTACAAAGACAATGAATGACTTGCTGATAATATAGAAGTGAATTGCTATACTCCCACCACTATTTTTCCTTTGAGCTTGGTATTACTGTGAGTGGGTAGGTATTGTAGTTCTCAACTCTTGGAAGAAAATGATTTTCAATGATCAGCCATTGAAATATTAGTGACTATGTTACAGGTAGTCCTTGACTTACATTTTCTTTAGTGACTGTTCAAAGTTACAACGGCAGTGAAAAAAGTGACTTATGACCATTTTTCCCAGATACAATCTTTGAAGCATCCCCATGATCATGTGATCAAAATTAAAATGCCTGGCAACTGATTCGTACTTATAGCCGTTGCTCTGTCCCAAGATCATGTGATCACCTTTTGCAACCTTTTGACAAGCCAAGTCAATGAGGAAGCCAGATTCGCTTAACAATCAGGTTACTAACTTATCAACTGCAGTGATTCGCTTAAGAACTGTGGCAAGAAAGGTCATAAAATGGGGCAAGACTCACTTAACAAATGTCTCACTTACCAACAGAAATTTTTGGCTCAATTGTAATTATAAATTGAGGACTATCTTTATATAGTTGGCGATACTCAGTTTATGTGATCTTGTATGAGCTGAATATGTGATCTGCACTCTAAATCATTTGATAATTTTTCAATTCTGGCCTTGATTAAATTATTTCAAAAAACTTGCTATTGAGCAGCTAAAATCAAGCCTTCAGTTCCTTTTCTTAATGTTCCAATTGTAAATCATTGCCAGTTTTTACCTTTCTTTACTTAACACAGAAAGAAAATACCACAAAGTACTTTCTTTACTTTTGTTTTAAAGAAATTATGTAATGCTTGCCAGTATTTGGTTCATGTTTTTATTTCATTATTTCAAAGTTATTGTTTTGTTTCCTGTACCATTTAGTAAGTTCCATTTTTTAACTTGCATTAATACTTCTTGACTGTCTTTTACGTATTTAGCCAATGATTGCTTTTCAACTGTTCAACAGTAAACCTCTGCCTCCATTTCTGGGGCACAGGTATAATCTATCAATATTACTACAGAGATAACGAACTGCCCATTTCACGTTACGTACAGTTAATCATTCCAGCTGTACTTTGTATGGCCCAGGTAATAATGACTTGATGTTTCCACTGTTCCATTTTGTCGTTAAGTCATTTTCTCACTCTTTGGTTATATTTTTTACTAATCACATTTTTAACCAATCCATGCTTAATGTTTATTTTTATTAAACAAATTTATATGGCTGCTCTACTCACACATTCCAGGCAGCTGACCACATTAAAAATGACAACATAAAAATTCACACACACACGGTTATTCAACTGTAAAATGCCCAGTTATTTCTAGACTACATCCTGATGGGTCCAAATGATTTGGCCATTCAGCATTTTAATTCCATTAGTGTTCATGACTTTTTTCTGGTTTGTTGCTACTATAGCACATTTTTTCAGGCCAAATTCCACTACTCTATATGTGCCAAAAAAATTCTTACAGTATCTGTCAGTGAATTAAAAGAATCTAAATAAATAAATCATGAAAGCTCACAAGATATAATAGTTTATCTTTGAAACATACAATACAAAAATATGTTCAGAGAGAGACAGAGATGTTGACTTGGCTAAATGTAGCAAACTTATATTACCTTTGCAAAATTTGAGATGTTTTTCATGGCTCACCTAGTACAGTATTTTATTTTAAACAATAGGCTATTCTACATTATTTCTCATAAGAAAAGGATATTGTTATGGTTTAATTGTATGTGTATAATTTGTACTTAGGCATGAACATACCTTGCAATACAGTTGTGCAAAACATATGAATGACTTACAAGAAGCACCTCTCTTTGAACTGCTAAAGCAGCGGTATCTTCCCCAAAGCTTCCAAAGCTGCTCCCAGCTGTCTGTGCATCTACTCTAATGATGTGAAGATAAATGCTTTATTCATGTTCAGGTTCATTACAAGAACATTCTTTGGAATGCAATGTGAAGCAAACGGCTGTGAGAAAACAAATGATAGTGTGACTAATATATGCTACATTGTGCCAACTTACATCTTTCAACCTTTAAAAGCCAGGCTTACCCACTATTGGAGGAATCAAAGCTTTCACAAGACATTAAAAAGGGCAATGGTGTTTCTCTCTTTCTTTTTTTGAGTACAGTGCAGAAATTAAATAAATAGTATTGCAAATGACAGATTTTTGTTTGTCCTTTCACAACAGCTGTGGTACAATCACTCCAGGGAAAGTTCATATATCATTATGTCAGCTTACTTTTCTGTACCTTTATGTCACATTATTCAGGACTGGAAATGATAGGTTGTTTGAAAAGAGAGGAAATTAACTGAATGGCCATCATGTAGTCAGTCATTCAGGTTGCCCATTTCAGTAAATGCTGTGTCTGATAGCGATGGTGAACTCTACAGGCAAATAGTATTAATAAATTTACAAAATGAAAGAAAGATACCAATACTGAAAATCATTCTCTCTTTAAACAGAAAATTGGGAATGACAAGCACTGTATATCCGCACAGCAATTTATGTGTAGATTTATATGAAAATGAGAACAGGGGAAATACTCTGTAGTGTCTATAGCAAACTGTGATTTTTTTTTTAATATGACATTTTTTCCAGAATCCTCCCCCTCCAAAGCCTGTGCTAAAATTTTTCAGATGTTTTACCGCTGGTAGTATAAGAATTCACAATTCCTCAGGTTGGTGATTAAGCCTCCATTGTTTAAAGACTTAAATATAAAAATGTGTTTTCTGAGCAGTGTTTATTATAAAACTAGTATAAAATATTCATTTTTGGGTGCCTGAAGAGGCAGCAGAGAAAGGGCTTCAGGAATTATTTGAGAGCTGTGCTGTCACATTTATTCAAGCTAAATAACGGCAACCAAAGACCCTTTGGTCCCAAGCACTTAAGGCTGACTTAAGAGTTGCTGGCAACTGCCTGTAGCCATCGCGCATACCTATGCTGCGAAGGGGTTGATGGGTAAGGATAGGTTGCGCATGGCTGCAGCTGGGCTGACACAAACACCTTCCAAATCTCAGCTGCACATTGTGAGGAGATGCGCATCCTGCATGCCGATTGGTTGATCTGACTTCTTGTTCTGTGCTTTGCTGTTTGAGTGCTCCCTAGCCAGAACATTACATTTGCAGAAATATAAATGGAACACCTATGCAACTTTTCCCCAATGACAGACACTTACGTTCTCTTGCCTGCAGTGCCAGAGAAGTCTTATCAAGTACTTAGGAGCGAAGGGCTTGGCAGCACAAGCTCTGGTCCTGGTGATCAACCCTGATTCAATCTTGCATCATTATCCTAGGACACATATATTTGTCTTCATTCGCCAGCGAAGTCTGTTCAATCCTTTAGCAGTGGCAAAGCAATCTCTGCTCTTTCTCCTTTGAGCCTATTATCAAACTTCTCCCATTTTTCCTTCTAACACAAACATTCAAAACTATGTTTATTCTTATACCTGTATCTTGTAAGCGATTGACAAATCAAATAAATAAATAAAATAAATAAATTCCCCATCTTTATATTGGCCAGATGTACTTTGTTCTTTCCTTTTGAATGGCTGGGGCATAGTCATAAAAAGACAATTCCTAACCATCAGAGTAGAAAATCTAATTATGTCATACAGATCCAAAAAGCCAGGACACAAAGGAAATGCAAAGGAGAAAACCACCAATACACAAGGTATTGTTTCTCTTTTTGCCTTTTGCAATGCGGAAAATATATCCCCCATTTCCTCCTTCAGGAGAAAACAGCAAATGCCCTTGAAAACTCTAAACGTTTGTTTTCGATTGTAAACAGACAGTACTTTGATGCCCTGAATTAAAATAAACACAATTAAAAATTAATATTGTGTAATTGAAAGAAATAAATTATCCCCATGTAGCAATTCCGTTTCTACTAAACTTTATATCTTAATGTTTATTCGGTGCTTATCCTTTGCGCTATTCATAATAACTTCACAATATTCCATTCTAAAATGGAAAGTGCTGTTTTAATGTGGTTCTGAAGAAACACAACAATGATCACGTTAAGATGAATGATTACAAGCAAATACATTTTTAAAAATCCATGCTGGTATAGGTCATTATAGTTGTGCTTTTAAAGTTGTAGCGACGTTTCGGCAGAATCTCATCTGCCATCATCAGGCCCGTGAATTGGGTTCGTCTTCGTCAGTGCCTAACACACACAATGAAGATGAACCCAATACACAAGCCTGATGATGGCAGATGAGATTCTGCCGAAACATCGCTACAACTTTAAAAGCACAATTATAATGACATGGGAAAAGACCCGAACAAAGCTGAATACCATACATATAAATACCCATGAAAACATACATACATACATGTGTGTGTGTGTGTGTGTGTGTTTTCATAGATTTTCACAGGTACAGGTATGCAGGTCTTGGCATGTTTGGGTCTTTTCCCGTGTAAGATTGAGAGTATCTTGGCAACATTTCGACGAGGTCCCACTTGCCATCTTCAGGCTGGTGCTTTCGGCTTTGTGCTTGTGTGAGCAGAGCGTGATCGGAGCTGCCGTCTCCCTATATATACTGGTGGGGAGATTGAATGTGTTGTCATTTCTTGATTGGTTGATGGAGTTTATTCATGTTATGGGGGTGTTTCTCTGTTTCAATGGCTTCCCTGAACACTTCAACAAGAGAATAATCAGGGAAGCCATCGAAATAGAGAAACACCACCATAACATGAATAAACGGGACAATACCTCCCGCTTACCAGACATTTGGAAACTAGCCCTTATCAACAAATGAGTCTCAGCCACGAAAACCAACACCAGACCCAAAACAACACATGATGCCACCACCAATCTCCCTCACCAGACTCACACCCAAACCCATAGATGAAAGGCAACCACCATCCAGAAACCAGACCATGGCTGCATCACCAGCTGCCACACACCCCGACCCCCAAACCAAGCAAACTGACACACACCATGAACACATAGCCAGGCCTCAAACTCGGAGCCAAACCAAAACCCAGAATGTCACATCACAGCCACCCGCTCAGGATATCACATCACGGAACTCAGGGGGTTACACCACAAAACCTCAGGTTGTTACAACACAGCCAATGACTCGGGAGATTACAGCACAAGACCCAGGATGTCAAAACAATAGAACTCAGAAGGTCATCACACAGCCCATTTCCCAGGTCGTTACAACACAGGAGGCTGATAGACACACAGCCAATACCTCAGCCACACATGTTCTTAAGAAAAAGCCAGCCAATCTGCAAACATCAACTCGATCAACCAATCAAGAAATGACAACACAGCCAACCTCCCCACCAGTATATATAGGGAGACAGCATCTCTGATCACGCTTTGCTCACACAAGCAAAAAACCGAAAGCACCAGCCTGAAGATAGTGAGTGGGACCTCGTCAAAACATTGCAAAGATAACGTTGCCAAGAAAATCTTACACGGGAAAAGACCCAAACATGCCAAGACCTGTATGTGTATGTGTGTATGTATGTATGTATGTATGTATGTATGTATGTATGTATGTATGTTTTTTTAAGTTTTATAATGATGTGGGTAAAGGGAACACTTAAACAACATAATGTAACTCCAAGTCAATCACACTTCTGTGAAATCAAACTGTCCACTTAGGTAGCAACACTGATTGACAATCAATTTCACATGCTGTTGTGCAAATGCAATAGACAACAGGTGGAAAGCATAGGCAGTTAGCAAGACATCCCCAATAAAGGTTCTGCAGGTGGTGACCACAGACCACTTCTCAGTTCCTATGCTTACTGGCTGATGGTTTGGTCACTTTTGAATGCTGGCGGTGGTTTCAATCTAGTGGTAGCATGAGATGGAGTCTACAACCCACACAAGTGACTCAGGTAGTGCAGCTCATCCAGGATGGCACATCAATGTGAGCTATGGCAAGAAGGTTTGCTGTGTCTGTCCAGAGCATGGAGGCGCTACCAGGAGACAGGCCAGTACATCAGGAGATGTGGAAGAGGCTGTAGGAGGGCAACAACCCAGCATCAGGACCGCTACCTCCGCCTTTGTGCAAGGAGGGACAGGAGGAACACTGCCAGAGCCCTGCAAAATGATCTCCAGCGGGCCACAAATGTGCATGCGACTGCTCAAATGGTCAGAAACAGACTCCATGAGGGTGGTATGAGGGCCTGATGTCCACAGGTGGGGGTTGTGCTTATAGCCCAGCACTGTGCAGGACGTTTGGCATTTGCCAGAGAACACCAAGATTGGCAAATTCGCAACTGGCACCCTGTGCTCTTCACAGATGAAAGCAGGTTCACACTGAGCACATGTGACAGATGTGACAGGATCTGGAGATGCCATGGAGAATGTTCTGCTGCCTGCATCCTCCTCCAGCATGACCAGTTTGGCAGTGAGTCAGTAACGGTGTGGGGTGGCATTTCTTTAGGCGGCCGCACAGCCCTCCATGTGCTCACCAGAGGTAGCCTGACTGCCATTAGGTACTGAGATGAGATCCTCAGACCCCATATGCTGGTGCGGTTGGCCCTGGGTTCCTCCTAATGCATGACAATGCTAGACCTCATGTGGCTGGAGTGTGTCAGCAGTTCCTGCAAGATGAAGGCATTGATGCTATGGACTGGCCTACCCATTCCTCAGACCTGAGTCCAATTGGGCACATCTGGAACATCATGTCTCGCTCCATCCACCAATACTACGTTGCACCACAAACTGTCCAGGACTTGGGGGATGCTTTAGTCCTGGTGTGGGAGGAAATCCCTCAGGAGACCATCCGCCACCTCATCAGGAGCATGCCCAGGCATTGTACGGAGGTCATACAGGCACGTGAAGGCCATGCACACTACTGAGCCTCATTCTGACTTGTTTTAAGGACATTACATCAAAGTTGGATTAGCCTGTAGTGTTTTTTTCAAGTTTAATTTTGAGTGTAACTCCAAATCCAGACCTTCATGAGTTGCTAAATTTGATTTCCATTGATAATTGACCTGGAAAACCAAGGCATATACGAAGTCCCCTGTGCATCATACCCAGCCACATACATTGGACAGACCAACAGAAGAATTAGTACCCACCTGGATGAACACAAAAATGCAGTAAAAAAGCTGGAACACACTTCCTCACTAGTCCAACACATGAAAGCCACAGGTCATAGCATCAACTTCAATGGCACCAAAACCCTAGCCACTATAGAAAACCCCAGCCACAGAATTATCAGAGAAGCCATAGAAATTGAAAAAAGACCTGAAAGCATGAATAGAAGAGATGATTCCACCAGACTGTCAATTATTTGGAAGCCTGCACTTACAAACAAAAAAATCTCTACACCACAAGCCAGGCAAACACCTGGGCACAAACAGATCCCCCCTGATACCTCCAGCTCAAACACACCCCAACCAGGCACCCAGATGAAACCTAGCTTCCTAACAAATGATAGCCATCCATTTACTCGGAGCCAAGCTGCACTAAAAGCCTCCAATACAGGAACACAATGTTGCCAGCCAATCAAGACACAAAAAGAGCCACAAAACAGACAGAAGATATTAGAAACACCAATCAAGCAGAACACAGCAAACTCCAAGACCAATAAACACAGACCAAGACTCCCAACCAATCAGGATGAAGAAAAAAACATTCTGGCACAGCAGTAGGCTAGCCCCAAATTTAAAACTGAAACAACTGTAAAAGTCTGACTCACAGATGAACACAATACAGAAGCCTGATGATGGCAGATGAGATTCTGCCGAAACGTTGCTACAACTTTAAAAGCACAAACATAATGACATCAACTCCAAGTAACAGATTGTCCACTTTCAATTCTGAGTCAAAATCCTATTCAAAAATTACTTAACACATGTTCAGATTTCATCTCATTCATGCCAATATACTGAAACAATGTCTGTAAAAACAACTCAAAAATAAAAGGACTATGCTGTTGCACTTGCTTTAAATCACTCAATTAAATTTAACATTTGGAATTAAGGACTGTTTTTCAATAGTTTGCTTGTTTTAAAACTTCCTTACATTTCTGCCAACTGATCTTATAAGAAGGCAGGTGATATATTGCATATTACAGTAAAAAGTGACAAATATAATTTGGATAGTGTCTTTTGCTTGAACAAATTGAGTAGTACTTTTTTAGATTAACTAATATTATTATAAGGTGAAAGTTTTTGACCTGTAGCTCATGATAACATTTGTTATACTTGGAAAAAGTATTATCAGACATAGACCTTCTCTTATGTCCAGGGGTGGGATGCTACCGGTTCTGCCTGGCTCTGTACAACTGGTAGCTCTGAAGAGCAGCAGACACAGAACCAGCAAAACGTAAGTACTGAACTGGTAATAATACCGGTTGAATCCCACCCCTGCTTATGTCCCATGGTTATATTATTCTGTACAGTTGAGATCTATGCTGTATACTCATATACTTTCTTGGTCCTCTAAATCTTACCAATTATATTGGCCCATTTTGTGTCATTGTAAAAAAAAATGGTACAAAATCCCAATTTCGCGTGTGTGTGTATGTGTGTGTGTGTGTGTAATCTATCCTTAAAGTTCAAGATAAAAGTTCAAGTTCCTTTTTATCTATCTGTTTGCCTTTTGCATGGGTGCTAGCTATAGATATAAAAACAATTGTAATTGATATTGCTGCCATGATATTGATATTGCTGAAAATATTAAATTTTAAAGATAAGCAGATAAATGTCAATTACAGGTAGTCCTTGACTTACAACAATTCATTTAGTAACTGTTCAAAGTTACAACTGCACTGAAAATGGGCGTTGGTCTTACCTGACACGCCATTTCTAGTCGAGCTGCGAGGATCATCCAGAGAGTGGGAGGTGCTCCAGTCTGCGTCTGTGTAGGCTGAGCTTAATTACTGAGGAACGCTCCGCCCTCTATCACGTTGTCCCTTACAGCGTTCCCCAGTTTATGCGAAGTCGAGAGAGGAGGAAAGTCGTCTAACTCTCATCTAACTAGACTTAAGGTATCATTGGCTGAAACAAGGTTCCCCCAGACGGAAAAGAAAAAAAAAGGGTGGGGCTGGATGATCCTCGCAGCTCGACTAGAAATGGCGTGTCAGGTAAGACCAACGCCCATTCTCCCTCGAGCTGCTCGGATCATCCAGAGAGTGGGACATACCAAAGCTTGGCTGTCCTAGGGGAGGGAATCCGTCTGGGGTGGAAGCTCCCCTAGGTCCTCGATGACCCGCTGGAGGACTCGTCTGCCAAACGAAGCCTCCACTGACGCAAAGATGTCAATCATATAGTGTCTAATGAAAGGGGAAGGGGAAGCTCAGGTGGCGGCCTGACAAATGTCTGAAATAGGAGCTTGGGTAGCCCAGGCTGCTGAAGTGGCCGCACTTCTGGTGGAATGTGCGGTGACCCCGCTGGGAACTGGTAAGGCCTGAGACGAATAAGCCTTGGCAATGGTGGCTCTGATCCATCGTCCGGTGGTGGAAGGGGACACCTTGTGGCCTAATGACTTGGGGTGGAAAGAAAGAAATAAGGACTCGGACCTTCTAAAGGGTTGTGTGCAATTAATGTAGATGCGGAGGGCCCGCCTCACATCTAGGGTGTGCCATCACTTCTCCCTCTCCCGCGAGGGATTGGGACAAAAGTTCGGAAGTGTGAGCTCCTGTGCCCTGTGAAAGTCTGAATTGACCTTGGGCAAGAAGGTCGGGTCGGGGCGTAGGACCACCCAATCAGAGTGGAAGATACAAAGGTCCTTTCTCACCGAAAGGGCAGCAATCTCCGATATTCGGCGAGCCGAGGTAATTGCCATCAGGAACACTACCTTAAAGGTCAAAGTTTGGAGAGAGGATTCTCTAATAGGCTCGAAGGGAGGCTTAGTTAGGGCCACCAGGACCTTGTTAAGATCCCAAGTGGGGTACCGGTGCACAACAGGGGGACGGAGGTTAGTGGCTCCCCTGAGGAAGGCCCTGATATGGGGATGGTGAGAAAGAGGACCCAGGTTGTCGCCAGAAATGACAGTCGAGAGGGCTGCTACCTGGCGTCTCAAAGTGTTAGGTGAAAGACCTTTTTTGAGCCCGTCCTGGAGGAAGTTCAAAATTTGGGCAACCGAAGGCAATAGCGGGTTGACTAGGGAGGAATGGCACCACCTGCAGAAGCTGACCCAGGTAGCGTTGTATATTCAGTTGGTTGAGGGCCGTCTGGCGGCCAGGATGGTGTTAATAACCTGGTCAGATAAATTCTCCTTCCTCAACTTTTCCCGCTCAACCTCCAAACGGTTAACTGGAGCCATTGGGGCTCCGGATGCTGAATGGGCCCCTGGGAAAGGGAGATACTGTCCGGAGGGATTCTCCACGGAGGAGACACCGATAGGTTGTGGAGGTCCACAAACCACGGCCGTCTGGGCCAATAGGGGGCCACTAGGACTAGTTCTGCCTCCTCCTGGATCAGTTTCTGAATGACTCTGGGAAGCAGAGCTAATGGGGGGAAATCATGGTTGCCTCCCTGAAAAGGGACAGATGGATGCGCCACTCGGACTGGTCCACGGTGGCCCTGCTCAACCAGTCCGCTCGGGTGTTTGAGGCCCCTGAAATGTGTTCTGCTTTGATCGAGAGGAGGTGATGTTCTGCCCAACGGCAGAGTCTTTCGGCCTCCCTCATCAACCGGATAGACTGGGTACCGCCTTGCCTGTTGACATGGGCCTTGGCGGTGACGTTGTCCGTGAGATTAAGGACATGCCGCCCGCGTACCTGAGGCAGGAAGTGGCGCAGGGCCAGGTGGATGGCGTGGAGCTCCAGCCAGTTTATGCTGCATACCTGCTCTGCTTGGGACCATTTGCCCTGCGTTGTAAGGGACTGGATGTGAGCACCCCAGCCGCTCAGGCTGGCGTCTGTGGTGACGATGAGACGCTGAGGTTCTTTGAAGTGATGACCCCTGTTGATGGCAGGGTTGGTCCACCAGAGGAGAGACGAGAGGACCTTTGGAGGTACCTTGATGGTGGATTTTGAGTTGCTTCTGCCGGACCTTTGAAACGGGAGCAGGAGCCACTGCAGGGACCTGGTATGTAAACGGGCCCAAGGAATAATAGAGATGCATGAAACCATTTTTCCCAGTAATTTAGACAATTCTAATAGAGAAGCCCTCTTTGATCGTCGAATAACATGAATAGAGTTTTGAATACTCAGGAGCCTTTCCGAAGAAAGGAACACTTTCCCCTGCACCGTGTCAATAATGGCTCCCAAGTGGGCAATTCGGGCAGAAGGGACCGGTTGGCTCTTTTTTTGGTTGACTAGAAACCCATGGGCCTGAAGGGCAGAGAGGGCGATCTTGGTGTCCTTCTCTGCCTGGGATTTTGAGTGGGACAGGATGAGGATGTCATCCAGGTAACAATGGAGCCGGACCAGGTGTTCCCTTAAGTGAGCCACCAAGGCCGCGAGGATCTTAGTGAAAACTCTAGGAGCGGAAGCTAACCCAAAGGGAAGGGCCACATACTGGAAATGACGATGATTGTAGAACCTGAGGAATTTAGAGTGGGAGGGCCGAATTGGGATGTGGAGGTATGCCTCAGAGAGGTCTATAGAAGAGAGCCAATCTCCTTGCCTGGTGCTCAGCAAGATGGATTGAAGGGTGTGCATTTTGAATTTACGGAGGGTTAGGTAGCAATTGAGCCGTTTGAGATCCAGGATTGCCCTCCACCCCCCCAAGGATTTGGGAACCACAAAGAGGTGGGAGTAGAAGCCCTGACCTCATTGAGAGGGGGGGACTGGCTGGATGGCCTGGATGGAGAGTAAATGATGGATGGCAGAGTCCATCAAGTTGCGTTTGGAGGGGTCCCTAGAGGGAGGAGATGCCATGAAAAACTCGGGAGGTTGAGAATTGAACTCCAGAGCGAGCCCAAACCTAATGGAGTCCTTGACCCAGTTATCGGAAGTGGTGGAGTCCCATTGGTCGGCGAAATGTCTAAGCCGACTGCCAATGGGAGGAGAAATACAAGGTTTATTTGGAGCACCGGAAGGGTCTCCCCCCGGAGCCCCTGAAGGGATGCTTAAACCCTCTGCCTCTCCTATTCCGATCGCTCGGGTCGGAACGATCCTGGGGATATGGTGTTCTATACGAGGGAGGCCTCGGGTATCTGGGAGGGAAGGGAGACTGGTAAAAGGACTGGGAAGACCCTCTTCGAAAGGGCTGAGGGGTTCTAGAGTCTGGCCTCCGAAAAAGAGAGGGGAGGAATTTCTTCTTCCCCCTAGTTTCGGCCAACAGTGGGTCCAGGGCCGGACCAAAAAGCTTCTCCCCCTTAATGGGGGCGGAGGCCAGCTTGACTTTATTTTTAACGTCCGCCTGCCATGGTTTGGGCCAAAGCAGACAGCGAGCAGTGACCTGAGAAGCTAGCACCCGGGAGGAGAATTTGACAGCATGGTACGTGGCGTCGGCTGAGAATTCCGCCGCTGCCGTGATTTTTGCTATGTCCTGAAGCGCCCTTGTGTTGGAGGGAGGAATATGAGACTTTAGTTGACGGAGCCACTGGATAGAGGACCTGGTGAAGAAAGAAGCTGCGGTGGCTGATCTAATGGCCCAGGTGTCGGCTAGATGAGCCCGACACAAAGCTAACTTGGACCTCCTGTCCTCGGGTTTGAGGGTCTCCAGGGGGTCACTTGGGGAGGAAGATGAAGCGAGACCAACAATGGGCTTGTCCACCTCCGGGGTATTGAGGAGGGAGCAAAAACTCAGCTCGAGGTTAAATAACCTCTTATCCTGGGTGGATGGGGCAGGGGGGCCCCCCGTAAAGCCCAGCTGGTTAGAGACCAGATCATGGAAAATAGGAGGGGCTGGGATCACGTCCTCAGCTACCACGGGCTGCCTGAACATAGCGTCCTCTGGGTCTTCCCCAGAGGAGGGGGGGCAGAGGGGAGTTGAGCGGCCAGGCCAGAGGTGTTCTTGGCCTTGAATAGGATGGATTTGAACATGTGGGGTTTGAACAGCCCCACAAAGGAAGGCTGATCGGGGGTAAGGCCCTCGTCCTCCGACAGCTCTGCTTCCATTGGGTCTAAATCCGAAAAGGGTTCCCCATGGAAGGTAGATCCCCATTCAAGGTCCTCCTCCTCCTCCCTGTATTGGTCTATAACCTCCATGCCCTCGTCCAGTTCCCTTTCTGGAAGAGGGCTGGCCCCCCGGGAGGGTACCTGACCAGGAGCAGGGTCCAGGGTGGGCGTGGACCTGGCTGGCACAGACTCTTGTGCAGGAGCCGTCTGAGGAAAGCCTGGCCCGGCCATCTGCTGCATGCCTTGAGCTATTCCTTGGCAAATAGCCTGCTCCATCCAAACTCTCATGTACTCAGGCATCTCAATCGTGGGCGGGTCCTCCTGTCTTAGGCCAGCGGCCGTGGGGGTGAAGGTGGCTTCGGGCATCCGCCTGGTTGCTGGTCCAGGGGCCTGAGACTCCTGGGATGAGCTGTGCCTGGAGAGAGGGGAATAAACTGGAGGGGGGGTGCCTGGAAGTAGAAGGGGCGGCTGGGGGTGTTGGTTGAGTCACCCTAGAACGCCTGTCGAACTCTCTCTCCAGTGCCTTATGGCGCCTTGGAAGCCTCCTGGGAGGTTTCCTTAGCCTGTCTGCCCACATGATGGGACTTAGATTTTGCCTTCAAAGAATGGCGGGTGTTGGAGTTGTCGTCTGCCATTGTGAAACAAATAGGTGAAGTTATATATATATATATATATGTGTGTGTGTGTGTGTGTGTGTGTGTGTGTGTGTGTGGATCTTTGGTTGTTCGGGTTTTCTCCCGCGTAAGATTCAAAGTATCTAGGCAACATTTCGATGAAGTCTCATTCATCATCTTCAGGCTTCTGTCTTCAGCTCTGTGCTTCTCAGAGTGAGAGCTGCTCAGGGCGGATGAGTCCTGCAAGCCACGAGGGCGAGGACACTAAAATCGCCTCTACCAGGGCGATAGGCGTTGAATGGGGGGAAAACCAGTAGCGTAATGGATCCGGACCGCTATGGGCAGCACAGGGACGACAAGGCAGGAACGGAGAAGAGAAAAACGGCAGAGGGGGGTGGGGGTGGGGGTTAGCGCTAAAGTGCTGCTAAGCCGCCCGCTCAGCCCCCTGGGGGGCGAAAAACGCGCACCCCTGGATCCCAAGGCACCCTCAAATGCGCAGAGGCTAAGGAAAGTTAAGAACTGGGAATCAAACCTGAAATTATTATTATACTGCTTGAATCAGCCAAAGAGTGGGAAGCATAATCAAAACACACAGCCTAACTCTGCGAAGGCTGAGCATAAACTGGGGAACGCTGTAAGGGACCACGTGATAGAGGGCGGAGCGTTCCTCAGTAATTAAGCTCAGCCTACACAGACGCAGACTGGAGCACCTCCCACTCTCTGGATGATCCGAGCAGCTCGAGGGAGAAAAGTGACTTATGACTGTTTTTCACATTTATGACCGTTACATCATCCCCATGATCATGTGATGCTTGACAATTGGTTCATATTTATGTTGTTTGCAATGTCCCGGGGTCATGTGATCATCTTTTGTGACCCTCTGACAAGCAAAGTCAATGAGAAACTAAGTTCACTTAACAACCATGCTACTAATTTAACAACTGGAGTGATTCACTTAACGAATGTTGCTAGAAAAGTCGTAAAATGGGACAAAAATCACTTAACAAATTTCTCATTTAGCAACATAAATTCTGGGCCCAATTGTGGTTGTAAGTTAAGGACTACATGTATTTCCTAAATTTAACTGAATATAAAAGTTCTCCCATGAAAATGAAATTCACATTACCACAAATATTTTTTCATTTGTCCGATTTTTCCCCTTTCAGATCTTGAACAGACGACTTTTAATTCTTTCACCTGCTTTGCCGTTAAATATTGAATAATATTTAAAAGATAATATGCTAGGGAATGTAGTTCCACATTTTCCTACAAAGAAAATGTGAGGGCGCAGAATATTTCTATATTAATATTAAAACTGTGGCACTAAGAAGCAATATTGAATACATCCAATGAAAGGGATGAATAATATGTAAACTATGACTAACCTTTGATTATTTTGTGAAATTTATTTTCCATTTATACAAACATACATGCATTCTACTATATTGAAATAGCATACACTGTTATCCAGTTTTTTTTAAAAAAAAACTATATTTTGCTTTGAAGAGTATTCCCCACATACTTGTTGATAAACAAATTTAGTTTTGGGTTACTATACCTTCCTAAAGGATGATCAGTTTTAATCATGCTTTGCTAGGATGCCTTAGCTTGTTAAAAGTACTAAGATATAAACCATGGTTTATAAAACAGCAGCCACACTCACAGACTTATAGAACACATGAAATGCAACTTGTTTTCATTTCATCATTTCTAATATAAATTGTATTTCATTTTATTATAGATAACTTAAGATTTATATGTCAAATAATTTCAGTTATCAGGAGTATTCTGCGAACTTATATATGTATTCATGTATTTATTCACACTTAATTCCTCCTTTCTTTTATGGGTTAAAAGGGGCATTGGTACTTACCTGACATGCCCTTTCTCTGTGAGCTGTGAAGAGCATCCATTCTTTGGGATGATGCTTCTGTCGCTCGTTTGATAGGCTGGGCTTTGAGAGGACCTCCTCTTCCTCCACGGGACTCCTCCCTAGTGTCCCCAGTTTTGGCGAAGTCGAAGTGATGAAATATTTCTTCTCCTTCACCCTTTCTAATACTTGGCCGGAATAGCATCCCATCAGACGAATAAGGATGGGGATGGATGCTCTTCACAGCTCACAGAGAAAGGGCGTGTCAGGTAAGTACCAACGCCCCTTCTCCAGATGAGCTGTTCAGAGCATCCATTATTTGGGACATACCAAAGCTTGGCATGTCCTATGGGAGGGCTTCCGTCTGGTTCGGATTTCCCTTTTTCTTGGTCCCTATGGACCCTTTGTAACACTCTCCTGTCAAATGTAGCCTCCATAGAGGCGAAGACATCATTCTAATAATTTCTAAATAAAAGGCGATGGTGAGGCCTATGTTGTCGCCTTGTAAATTTTCTCTATTGGCGCTTGTGGCCCATGTTGTCAACATCGCAGCGCTCCAGGTCGAATGAGCAGTGATCCCCCTGGGTACAGGAAGAGATTGTGTCTCATAGGACTTGAGAATTGTGCTCTCAGTCACTTATTGGTCATTGAGGAAGAGGTCTTGCACCCAATGGTGGGTGGTTGAAAAGAAATGAAGAGAACCCTTGTTTCCTAACACACATCGTGCGGTTGAAATATATGCAGAAAGCTTGTCTTACATCTAGATTGTGGCATTGTCGTGCCAGATTTTATGTCGGTTTCAGACAAGCGTACGGGAGTATCAGTTCCTATGGTCTGTGGAAACCCAAATTTATCTATGGGTGAAAGATGGATCTGGACTAAGGACCACTTTGTCTGTGTGAAAAATACAGAGTTCCTGTCTAACTGACACGGCTACTAGATCCAAGATGTAACTGGCCGATGTAATGGCAACCAAGAGAACTACCTTGTATGTTAGGAATAGAGACGCATGGTTTACATGGGCTCAAAGGGAGTTTTCTTGAGTGTGGTAAGGACCTTGTTGAGGTTCCACGTGTGATATCAATGCACTACAGGAGGCCGTAAGATTGTAGCCCTGTGCAAGAAACTTGCATATGCGTAGGTGATGAGAGATGGACTACAAGTCTCTCCTAGTGATGACCGATGCTAAGGCCTCCCCTTTGCCTGTTTATATGAACAAGATAATAATGAAATGTCATATAAATAACACTGCCGTCTAATAGGTGTTCCCCTGAGATGGACAGCCAGAGCCATCAGAACCTTCGTAAGAACTTTGGGCAGATGACAACCCAAAGGACAGTGCAACGTATTCAAAACGTTGAGTATTATAACAAAAACTAAAAAGCAATCAAGGAGAGAAGCAACTTAGAACTAAGGAGAAATTTCCTGACAGTTAGAACAATTAATCAGTGAAACAACTTGCCTCCAGAGGTTGTGAATGCTCCAAAACTGGAAGTTTTTAAGAAGAGATTGGATAACCATTTGTCTGAAGTGGTGTAGGCTTTCCTGCCTAAGAAAGGGGGTGGACTAGAAGACCTCCAAGCAGTGGTGGGATTCAAATGGTTTTACCACCAGTTTGGTGGGCATGGCTTGGTGGGAGTGCTTTGCCTAATGCCAGCATGCAGCTTTCCCCACACCAGCTGAGACAGCAGCGCCAATCAGCTGAGAGGATAAAGAGCAGAAAAGCTCAGGGGTAGGGGGGGGGCAATCCTGTGCACAGGATCAGCCCCCACCCACCCCTGCACTTTTCTCTTCTTTTTCCTGAAGGATTTTTTTTCCTCCTCTGAGCTGATCGTTGGCTTTTTTTACTACCGGTTCAGTCCTTCCAGCTCTGTTATTCTAAAAGAAGGAGCTTCCATCCATTTCTTCTTGTCCTGTACTCAGGTGCTTTGGAAAATAAATTGACTCCTTCTTCCTTGTGACAGCCCTTCAAGTCAGTGGTGGAATTCAAATTTTTTTTTACTACCGGTTCTGTGGGCATGGCTTGGTGGGTGTGGCAGGGGAAGGATACTGTAAAATCTCCAGCCAGAGGTGGTATTTACCAGTTCTCTGAACTACTCAAAATTTCCACTACTGGTTCTCCAGAACTGGTCAGAACCTGCTGAATACCACCTCTGCTTTAAGTATTGGAAGACAGCTATCATGTCATCCCTGTGCCTTTTCTCTGTTAGGATAAACATACTCAATTCCCTTAGCCATTAATTGCATAGTTTAGCCTCCAGACTCCTTATCATCTTTGTTGATCTTCTCTGCATTCTTTCAAAGGTCTAAAAATTTTTTTTCTGTATTTTGGTGATCAGAACTGGATGCAATATTCCAACTGTGGTCTTACTAGAGCAGTATAGAGTGGTCTATCACTGCTTGTGATTGTGATCCCTCTGCTGATGCAGCCTAGCTGAATTAAATTTTTTGGCAACTGCAGCCCACTGCTGGTTCATATTTAAGCAATGGCCTACTAGGACACCTAGATCCCTGAGCCAGTTATTGTTTATTCTGTACCTGTGGATTTGGTTCTTCCTGCCTAAGTGCAGGACTTTATTTTTCTCACAGCTGAACTGCATATTATTGGATAGAGCCCAATGCTCAAGTCTGTCAAGATTCTTCTGAATCTTGAGTCTATCTTCCAAAATGTTAGCAATTGCCCCCAGCTTGATGTTATCTGCACATTTGATGATCTCACCTTCAATCCCCCCCATCTAGGTCATTTATGAAGAAGATGTTGAAAAACAGTAAGCCAAAGACAGGTTTGTTTGATTTGTTTCTTCACTTATTTTAAGCCAAAAGTTCTTTATAACATTTCCAACTTGGATTTTCCAGAAGGAATTAATATTTTAAGATACAATGCAACCCCCCTCCCTTTTTCTTTCTTGTATTCCTTTTGAACCAATTCTAGCTTTCAATTGTTTATATTCCAATCATGGGAGACATTCTTACCAAGTATCAGTTTTGTTTATTAAATCATATTTGCTCTTTTTCACCAAGACCATCTTGTTTATTTCCCATATGTTAAATATATATCCCATGAAGGCCATGAATTTTATGAGGCAGTTTTCTGATTTTTCATTGAGTATATTGAGATGACTCATTTCAGCAACATGCCCATTTTGTATACTACACAAACCTTTACTTTGGGGAATTTCTTTTCACCCTGCAAACTCTTTAATTTAAAGTCTTCCTAATGATTGTTCATTTAAACCTAATCTCTTAAACCTAATGTCTTTGCAAAATAACTTTGCAAAGTCTGTTGGTGGACAGTTCAACTGTGAAGTATTTCTCAAGAATATATCTTATTAAATTCTACATTTGCTTCGCTTGAGGTGGATTTTTATCAGTATATATTTTTTTTCACACTGAAATATATTACACATTGCTTTATAAAATTCTATCTCAAAACTACTGTGAGATTAGATAGCATTGTTTATTTAACTACTGACCAATAAGATCAGAAACAGCAACAGCCACTTCTGAAGAATACAACCTATAATTAATATTACAAATCTAAGGATTATTCAGACAAGATTAAGCACATTAATCTCAATACATCTTCAATGAAATGTAAACAGAACCTAGACAAAAAGGCAATTAATTATAGGGCAACCATTACTATTAAGGAATAAATATTCCATACTTCAAAACAGACAAAAAGTATCATTCTTCTCTTAATAAAAATCTTCCCAAGAAATTTGCACTAAAAAAAGCAATGTAAAATATAATATAGCAAATATTCAGCTGTTCCAGAAATATAAATACAAATTTTACATTATAATGTTCATCTTGCCTCTTCTTTTGAGAATTGACTATGACATTAAATTAAATCTAAGAAGCTTTGGGGTGAATTTCTTCTCAGTTTCATCTTCCTGATATTAAGTCTCAATAAATGCTGTGGACTTACTCTTGAGTAAACACATGTTAGTGGAGTAATAATGGACTTCTGGGAAAGCAATGGTGGATAGAAGAAAAAAAGCAAAGCTGATAGAAAGAAGAGGCAATAAATTAAACTGGTCCTTAGTGTTATATCTGGGAGGACGGTTCAAGAACGGAGGCAAGACTCAGATAGTAACTAAAGCTCTTTATTTGTGACTTCAGATCTGAGCAACTAACCCCAGCCGCAGCAGCCCCTTTTATAGGGCTGGTTGCGGCTAGGCAGCCAATGAAGGCAATTTGAGTTTGCCGCTCTTGGCAGGGCCAATCGCGGCAGCCCGTTTACTGGCCAATCGCATCAGTCTATGGCGACCAATCACGATCGGCTTTCAGCGGGCCAATCAGATTTGCAGGCTACGAGCCTGCTAGTCCGGAACACCCCTCCCCTCTAGGTTCCGTTTAAGGGGTGGAGTAATATAGTCTCGCAGGTAAGCAGGTCTTCGCACCTGTCTGCCTGACTTACGCAGTTCCGCTTGACCCTGTTCAAACCCGGGTTCAGATGGACTGCTTGCTGGATCAAACGGGAACGGTGAACCGGTGTCATGGTCAGGGCTCTCCTCTGGTGCCTCCGGGGTGATGAAGTCCTCAGCCTCGCTGTTACTGTTCTGGCTCCCGGGGCTCACTGAACCTGCCTGGATGCTGCTTCCTGGCGAAGTGTTCGACTGTCCAGTCTCAGTTGCAGCTGGTGAGTGTTGCCAACCATGGTGCGGTGATCTCGGTGATAGCTCGGAATAGAACAGGTGTTGGTTCTAATTCTGAGTTCACTGCTTCCCCTCCCCCCCTAGTGTCAAAGTTAGGTCAGGGTTGGAAGATGTGGTTAGTCTGGAGCGCAGTTGGTCAATATGGTGTTTCCATGGTCTGCCATCAGTGGTGAGTAGACGGTAGGAGCGGGGGCCCGTAACTTGAGTTACCTGGGCAGGAATCCAAAGGGGATCCCGAGAAAAGTTTTTTGCGAAAACAAGGTCTCCTACCTTGAAAACACGGTGCTTGCTGCTGGAACCCAGGGGCTTTTCTGGGGTGTAGGCAGGGTGCAAATGATCTAGAGGCGATCTGAGTTTCCTGGCCATCAGGAGTTCAGCTGGGCACTTGTTGGTCGTGCTGTTTGGTGTGATGTGTTGTAGGAGCAGCATTCTAGTGACTTTGTCGTGGATGTTGCCTTGATCCATTTTCTGTAGGTTTTTTTTCGTAAACTGAACCATTCGTTCAGCCCGGCCATTCGCCGCAGGATGAGCCGGCGATGTGAGTGCGTGTCGGATGCCCCGTTCTGCTAAATACTGTTCAAAGGCTAAGGCAGTAAATTGGGGCCCATTGTCAGAGACCAGGACATCTGGTAACCCGTGTGTGGCGAAGAGTCTGTTCAGTTTTTTAATGACTGCCTCAGTAGTAGTTGCTTTCATTTTATTGACCTCAAGCCAGTTTGAGTAGGCATCAACAGTTATTAAGAAGGTGTGGCCTCTCGTAGGTCCCGCAAAGTCAATATGAATGCAAGACCAAGGACCCCTGGGTGTTTCCCATTCTGTTGGTGGGGCTTTAGGTGGAGCTGAGTGGTTTTCCTGGCATTTGCTACAAGAGGCGACCCAGGTTTCGATTTGTTTATCTATATCTGGCCACCAGGCGTAACTTCTTGCCAGCGCTTTCATACGTACGATGCCCGGGTGTCCATCGTGTAGCATTTGCAAGACCCTTTTTTGTAACTTAGTTGGTACAACAACTTGGTCTCCCCACAAAACGCACCCTTTTTGTGAAAAAAGTTCCATTTGTCTGTTTTTAAACGGCTTAAACAGTTCCTTAGTGTCATAATCTGGCCATCCGCTCTCCACCCAGCCAAGAACTCGTGCCAAACAAGAGTCTCTTTTGGTTTCAAAGGCAACGTCTTGAGCCGTTAGTGGAGGTGATGGCATTGTCTCTATTTGCAGTACGGGGAGTGTGGGAGCTGGGTCTTCCTGTGGCTCGGGTAGTGGTGAGCGGCTCAAGGCATCTGCATGGGGAATAGATTTCCCCAGGCGGTACTTTAATTGATAGTCGTAGGCAGCGAGAAATTCCGACCATCGCGTCATTCTGGGGGAGAGAATGTGTGGAGTAGGTTTGTCGCCCGCCAGGATCCCAAGTAGTGGCTTATGATCCATTATAATAGAAAACGGTCTCCCATAAACATATTCATGAAATCGTTTTATTGCAGAGACAATTGCAAGGGCTTCCTTATCTAATTGGCTATAGTTTCTTTCTGTTTTTGATAGAGTTCGTGAAAAAAATGCAATTGGTGCTTCTGAACCGTTTGGTAGGAGGTGGCTCAGGATGGCCCCTACCCCAAATGGTGAGGCGTCACACGTGACAGTCAAAGGTAGTGTCTCGTTATACTGAATTAGTACTGCCTTTGAGGTAAGGAGGTCTTTTACTTGCTGGAAGGTGTGTTCCTCCCGACGTCCCCAATTCCAGGATGCCCTTTTATCGAGTAGTCTATGAAGGGGCTCAGCAACAGTCGCCTTCTGGGGTAGGAAGATGTTGTAAAAGTTAATAAGTCCCAGGAAGGCTTGGAGGTCAGTTTTGTTTTTAGGTCTTGGGGCGTTTTTGATAGCTGCCAATTTTTTTTCTGTGGGGTGGATTCCTTGCTTATCAAGGAGGTAGCCAAGAAACTCCACCCTTTCCATGCAAAGCTGGCACTTTTCCTTCTTAACCTTGAGGCCAGCGTTTTTGAACCTCTGTAGGACTGTTCTGAGACGTTTTTCTAATTGGTTTTTTGTAGGTGCTGCTATTAATACATCATCAAAATAGGGCACGACCCCTTTTATCCCTTGTAACAGTCTCTCCATCAGGCTTTGAAAGATGCCTGGGGCTACGCTTACACCAAACTGGAGCCTATTGCATTTGAATGCACCACGATGTGTGACTATAGTTTGGGCTTCTGCAGTCTCGGGATCAACTGGTAGCTGTTGATACGCTTGGGCCAGATCTAATTTTGTGAATATTTTGCCACCCCCAAGTGAATGCAGGAGATGTTGAACAACTGGCACTGGGTAGGCGCTCTGCTGTAGCGCGTGATTGAGGGTGGCCTTGTAGTCACCACAGATTCTTATGGACCCGTCAGGTTTTATGGGGGTGACGATTGGTGTCTCCCATCGGGTGTGGTCAATAGGTTCTAACACGCCTTGCACAATTAATTTGTCCAGTTGCTCGTCAATTTTGGATTTAAGAGCAAAGGGAACTCGGCGTGGCTGTAGACGAATGGGTGCTATGTCGGGGCGAAGATTAAATGAAATGGGGGACCCCTTGTACTTGCCTAGGCTTTCGTTGAACACTTCTTGGAAATCGTGGATGAGAGCCGCCTCCCGGTCATTGTCTTCAGTATGATGGATGCCAGCCACTCCGATTCCTAGTGGCGCGAACCACTGAAGACCCAATAGACTTGGCCGGTCTCGGTCTACGACGGTGAGTGGTAGAATTGCCTTATGTCCCTTGAACGAGACCTGCACATGGCGGGTACCTGCGACTGGAATCCGGTTGCCTTGATAGTCTTTTAGTATGAGTCTCTGACTGCTGGGGTCTTGGCGTCAGATGTTGGGGACTAGCTGCTTGAGTGTTCTCCGGTATACTATGGATAGTGATGACCCAGAGTTGACTTCCATGTTGCACGATTTGTTTTCAATCGTGACCTCTACTCGGATCTTTTTAGCGTCAAGTGATGAAGCGTGGCCGATGATGATGGTTTGATGAGCCTCCTCTCGTCTGGGGGCGTCGTTAAACCTTCGGGGTCTGCTGTACCGGTTCCACTGGTTGCTAGGGCGGTCCCTCTGCATGGTGGCGTTGCCATCGTTTCTCTTTGGGCTGCTCCCTCTCCGTCTGGGGCTGGAATTTCTCTTGTTTCTGCATACCTTCGTGATGTGTCCCCGTTTCTCGCAAAAACGGCATATGGCATCTAAGAATTTGCATTCGGATCGGGGGTGGTTTCCCCTACATCCGGTGCATTGGTAGTTGGACTTGCGACCCCGCTGGTCCCGTTGCTCACGTTCTGACCGGAGCCTGTGGACTTCTTCCTCACTCTCTGAGGATGACTCGACGTCTTCGTGATGGGTGGTTGATGTGTACTTGTCTGAAGGTTTCCCAGCATCGTTGGTGGGTTGGCGGTTGGTCCCGCTGGTTCGATGCATTCGTGCTGCCGATTTACGAGTGGCTTTGGCTGCTGTGGCGTCTGCTATGGCATCTGCAAGCGAGATGTCTCCCTTGGCCATGATCTTGCTCTGGACGGTGGGGTCTCTGAGGCCAAGGACGATGCGATCTCTCATGGCTTCTTCGAGGTTGGCGAAGCCACACAAACCACCCAGGTTCCTCAGGTCTGCCACAAAATCCCCAACGCTCTCACCTTCACGTTGGTCCCTCTGGTAGAACTCATGCCTGCGAATGAGACTTGGAACGGCTGGGGCGTAATGGTTGCGCAGGATGGGAGCAAGGGTGTCCCAATCCATGGTTTTAACTTCAGCTGGCTTGGCTAAGGCTTTAGCCATCTTAAAAACGGCTGGTCCACAATGGGTTAGAAAAACGGCTCGTTTCTTGCTGGGCGTGGCATCTTTGAGGTTGTTGGACTCCAGGAACATTTGAAATCTGTCCATGTATGAGTCCCAATCTTCGCTAGCTGGATCGAATGGTGCGGGTGGTATAACGCTGCTGGCCATGTCGCCGTCGTTGCGCTCTGTCAGCCACGTGCTCCTTCGGCTAGCTCAATTTCAATAGCTTTCGTTGCCTCCGCATCCCATCCTCGTCGCCAGTGTTATATCTGGGAGGACGGTTCAAGAACGGAGGCAAGACTCAGATAGTAACTAAAGCTCTTCGTGACTTCAGATCTGAGCAACTAACCCCAGCCGCAGCAGCCCCTTTTATAGGGCTGGCTGCAGCTAGGCAGCCAATGAAGGAGATTTGAGTTTGCCGCTCTTGGCAGGGCCAATCGCGGCAGCCCGTTTACTGGCCAATCGCATCAGTCTATGGCGACCAATCATGATCGGCTTTCAGCGGGCCAATCAGATTTGCAGGCTACGAGCCTGCTAGTCCGGAACACTTAGAATGCCTCTCTGGATCAAGGAGAGGACTAGGATGATGCACAGATTTGCTCCATGCAGAGACTCTTTGTAAAGAGATGATGAAATGGTGGTCTCTGGGTTACTTGAGAGCTTGGGAAACCAGGAAAATAAACCCCATCCACTCCTTCATTTGTGCACTGAGTTCACCCACTTCCATTCTTAACCAGTTGAGGAAATTGCTTGTTATCAATATTTTTTGGATGTTAAAAGCCTTCTGAAGGGCAAATTTCATCATACTGTGAGAGTTTCCTGCTAACCTGGATGAAAGAAGGCTTTATGGTAAGTTTAAGGGTTTAAAAAAAAATACTGGAAAGTATTTGGAAAAACAATTAAAGGGGTGATTAGAATTTTGATTTTTAAAAGTTAAGGGCCCAGATGGACTTGAAATAATATTTCTTGTGGGTTGTTTAAAATTTTATAAAAGTTTATATGAAGATTTTAAAATTAACTGCAAGAAATCCTCCTGTGGGAAAGTTTTACTGATTGAAAAATAAACAGATGACACGATAGCTGTCTTCCAATACTTGAAGGGCTGTCACAAAGAAGACGGATCAATTTATTATCCAAAGCACCTGAGTACAGGACAAGAAGAAATGGATGGAAGCTCCTTCTTCTAGAATAAGAATAACGGAGTTGGAATAGAAGATTTGAAGGTTGATTAGAAAGAACTAGGGATAAGTATTTGTTTGTTTATAAAACTAATTGTCTACCCATCTTAAGATAATTTTGGGAGACTTACAATCACAAAAGAAATGTAATTAAAGGAAAAGTGACCATTTTTACCATGTAGCAATATTATTTGATTATAGAATTTAGCGTATAAATAGCTATAAAAGAAATTAAGGGTATTTGGGGAAAATGTATTCAGAAATTACTTTCAAGACTTTCTGCCCCTAGGATGCCTTGGAAAGCCTTATCTTGGATTTACAAAAGGGACATGTTAAGCTCTTGAAACTGTTCTTGAGAGGAGACAAAGAAAATGATTAGAAATCAATTTGTGAAACACTTTTTTATTTTTTAGAGAAAGTGATACGCTAGAATACAAAAGATGAGTTTTTACAATTTGTTTATTGATAAATGAAGGGGTATGGGAAGAAGATATTCTTTTTACTGAAATACTAGAAAAGGTGTTATGTTACTGCACTTTACTTGTCTGGAGGGAGCGGGGGAGTCATTTCTTTGTCTTTTTTCTTATTCTTCCCCTCCCTTTTTTCTCTTTTTTACTTGTTTTTTTTTACTTTTTTATATTTTTCTTGGTTTGCATTAGTCTTTTATCTTTGCATTTGTAAGCTTTAATAAAATTATTACCAAAGCATAGTAATAATGCAGTATAAAACCTGTTCAAAAGTACATTCATAACTTCCTCTTAGATGAATAGATAAAAGAGTACAAATTAAATGCATTGCATGATTTTAATTACTGGTGTCAGAGCAAAAACACTAAACCATAATATTGCTTAGACTTGGCAGGCATGTTAAAGGGAAATCTTGGAATTTCTCTTTCACACCCACATTTTTTAAAAGCAATTCTTTTTCTTTTTAGTTCAAATGTTAATAAGGCTACTGTGGAATTGAAAAAAAAATAATATTGGGAATTATAAAACTGAACCATCAGTCTGTATGTTTGTACTTGCATTGCACAAAACACCTAAAATAATTATTTGCCCTGGAAATATATTTTTGGCTTTTCCTGATGTAACAAAATAACAGTAGCTGTAATTTTATAAGCAGTGAACACTAACAGTACTAGTGCAGGCATGAACCTAGTAAACCCAAGAATGAATTACAAAATATTGTGAATTAGATCATGACTTACAATTAAAAATCTTCCAAATATTGAAACAAAAATATGCAAGTACAATTTTAATTAAATATGTTTAAAATGCAGAGCAGGAAGTGTTTCCCTACAACATATAGTGATGCTTCTTACATTTTTGATTTTATGAGTGAAAGATGAGACATATACATGTATCTGATCATTTATGAATTGATAATTTTAATAGAAAATATTATCTGTAGATTATTCGTGAATAGTGAATTCCACTTACAAATCAAGCTGTAATGACTATAACAATCAATGAAGCCCAATTTGCAAAAGGACTGTTATCAGCATAGGGTAGATGATTTCCTATTGTTTGCTGTGGATAAGAAACTAATTCTTAATTCTAAGAAGCATATATTTTTAATTAAAAGGTAAGAATAAGAAATGAAAAGAAATGAAAAAAGCTATCAGCTCTTGGTTTTTGTCAAGGGGTATAATTTAACTTTAGCGCATAACTTAATTTTGATAGTATTTTCTCTCCTCAAGGGTATTTTGCAACCACTAATATTAAAAACCAACACACGAAAATCTGTAAAAGCAAATGCAACCAATTTTGTCATATGGAAGGCTGGTAATTAGAAAGGCTAATTAAAAGGCTAGTTGTATCCGAGCTGGAAGCCTGCCGGTTTTATTTTGTTTTTACTTCATGTTCAAGTACCTCTCTGGTGTTCTGGTGTATTTGGTCACTAAAGCCAAATCCATAATGAATAATTTGAGAATTTTGTCACTGTTCTTGAACATACAGAAATATTCAAGCACTAGTGATGATAATGGATCTAATTATACTGATACAAAAGGTTTAGAATTGGGAATCAGATACTTGTCTAGATTCATGAAGGATGCCATCTTATTTTGGAGCTTTGTTAAATGATAATTGGGACAGCAATTTTAGTTGTACATCAAAAACACTGCTGATAAATTTGTACTGGAGGTTGGTAGCAATGACTATGTAGTAGAAAACCAGGACTATTTTTCCTTTTTCCTCTTATTTTTTTGAAACATTTCTTTGGAAACCTAAGAACAATTGTTTACATTATAAAGTCTAAAGAATCTTTTCAGTGAAGGATGCATTTGGGCCACAAATATGGCAATGGAATACTTCTTGATCATGTCCAAAAGGGTTTTTTTCAAAAGGCAAGTGGACTTTTTTTTCTTGAAAATATTTTGCTTCTCAAGCAAGAAGCTTCTTCAGTTCTGACTGAAGGCTAATTGCCTTTTGAAAGAGCATCTTTGGGACAACCATGACCTGGATGATTGAGAATCTCTACAGCCATTCTTCACCATGTGTAACAAGCTATGGACCATCAAATCACATTAACTGCAAGTAGTCCTCTTTTAATGACTGCCTCTTTTAGCAAAAAATTGAAATTTCAGTGGTGAAAAAAAAGTAACTTTTCTGGTGGTCTTGTAAAAGAACTCAAGAGTTTTGATATAAGATTTGGATGTGGCTAGAGAAAATGACTGGCCTAAAAATAAATTATAAACCAGAGACTTTCTTATTGGGAATTATGTCAGAAAAGTACAGTAAAGATGACACCTATTTAATAATCTATGTCATTACAGTGGCAAGAATGGTATTTGCCCAGAAATGGAAGGCTCGAGAAATCCCTAGTGAAGACAAGGTGATAGATAAGAAGGTAAGATCTTGACATGCACTGAAATGGATAGGCTAACTTTGGAACTGAAAGATAAGGATGAGTCAGAATATTATATAATATGGAATAAATTCTATTATTGAAATAGAATTGAAAGAGAGTTCGCAAAATGAACATGGAATAAAGGATCTGTAGGAGGGATATGAGAGACTTAACTGAAATGCAACTGAAAGAAATTAAAATGTATAAAGACCTAATGTGTATAAATGTGTATAAATGTGTGTAAACATATATAATATATAGAGCATACGTTATAAGGTGTAAGGACAAAAATTTATGTCAAAGAAGTCCACCATGTTCAATGTTTTTAAATAATCCATTTAATAAAATTTATATATATATAAAAGTAGCTTTTCAATGAATCCTCGTATATGACCTTCACAGATCTGTAAAACAAAGGAAAGCTGAAATAAAATCACAAGCACAGTGATCTTAGCAACTGCTTTGAAAGTGACCAAGTTGCTAGTCCCAATTAAGGGCATTAAATGAGGACCCTTGTTTGGTCCTTGATTTGGAAAACAGAAAACATTACAATAGACTATGTCATGTTGTGATTCGAAGACCCTAGCAAAACTGGAGTGTTAATATTTTATTTTGTGAGGATTACAATGTTGATAAGATCAATAGATCAATAGATCTAGATGTAAAAAGAAAAGCAAGAAAATATAAAAGATCTAGTTTTCAACTTTGAGGAATAAAGGGCAAAATTAAAAAATGAAAATGTTTTAACTTACCTGAATCTGCTGTTTAAAACAGCACCACAGCACTAACTTTCCTAGACCACTGACCATAAACATATCTGTACAAGAAACTCCAAAGTAATATTTAACTTTTTGCTATTCATTCTCCACTTGTGCTCATGCAGAGCAACCTAATATACCTTATCATGTGGTATGTTGCTATAGTAACAGTAGAGCCAGCTTCTGCAATACAAAAAACTAACAAAAACTTGTTTTCCATCTCCTCTTACCTAGTTAAGAGACAAGGTGCTTTTTTAATGATATGCAGCATATCTGATGCAAAATAGACGTCCAGTACCCAATGCTCTGCCTTAAAATATGAATTGTACTGTTTTAAAATACACCTGTGAAATTCAAGTGTTTCTAGTTTACATATATTAATGAAAACACATCAGATATAATTGCCAGAGAGATTCCTTTAATCAAAGTTAACATTTAGCAAACAGATGTCACACACCACCCACACCACCCACCACCCACCCATATATGTGTGTGTGTGTGTGTGTGTGTGTGTGTGTGTGTGTGTGTGTGTGTGGTATCCAGCTTTGTTCGGGTATTTTCCCACATCGTTATAGTTGTGCTTTTAAAGTTGTAGCAACGTTTCAGCAGAAACTCATCTGCCATCATCAGGCTTACACTTTGCTTTCAATGTACTAGAAAACTGATGATGGCAGATGAGATTGTGCCGAAATGTTGCTACAACTTTAAAAGCACAACTACAATGACGTGGGAAAATACCCGAACAAAGCTGAATGCCATATATACATACATACATACATACATACATACATACATACATACATATGTTTTCTTAAGTTTTCACGGGTACTTACATGTATGGCATTCAGCTTTGTTCGGGTGAAGTAAAATTAACAAAGTCAGTGCACCAAGAAGGATTACTAACATTACTAACATTAATAAGGTAGTCACATTTTTAGAAGAAATCACTCTCTGACATGTGTATCTTTTGTACAGTTGTTTTCTAGTACATTGAAAGCAAAGTGTTAGAAAAAAAGTCTTTTGCATGTTTTGTTACATTTAAAAATCTACCAGACAAAAAATTCTGTCTTTGGCAAATTACGATTCAGTATGTTCTAGTATTGTAGCTGAAAGGAGCAGCAAAGCTGAAAATGTAGCACCTCCTAGTTCTTTATAGATACTCTGATAAGAAAGTTGAATAAAGCTAGTCATTGAATTATTTATATCTGTTCTGGCATGCAGGAAATAAAGGCAGACTTCAGTGTCATTCACAGGTAGAGTTTGGTGAGTGCTTCTCTTGTCAAGGCCTTATTTTAATAAATCAAATGAGCTATATGGGTTTAAATAATTCATTCTGTTTCAAAACTGGCCACAATTTCTACATTCCTCTTTCAAAAAGAATTCCCTCTGTAACCTTCAATGTTCTTTATACAGTAAAATTATTCAGAACATTGCCTTTTATGCAGTATGATATGGTTAGTGGTGCAAATACCATAAGGTTAAGAAAATGGCGCTGTATCTTCAGGTTGTCAGAAGGCAATTCGGAGTCTTGAATAACTGAGCACATTTTCTTTCACCCAAAGATGTTGATCCAGCCACATTAATTTTCTTCTCAATAACACCCATTTGTATCACTTTGCATAAGTACAATGAATATCTGATCATTAAATTATGCTACAACTGAATTCATAATTACCAGTCCTAACTTGAAAAGGAAATTATATAATATAGTGGTTTAGTGAAAACATCTTAGATGAACTGAACAGTTATCTATTGAGAATGAGAGTGGGGTCTTTTGGCACATGGGAAATATTTCTTCTTCCTCCTCCTCCTCCTCAATTGTTGGGCTTTCCTACCATTAGTACTACTAATGCCACATTTCTATATATCAAAATCTTCATTGTTAATTATGTGACATAACAGAACTATGTTCTCAAGAAAGGGATGATATCAACCTGGCAATCCTACTTATTGTTGAAATAAATAATATGAGCATGTTTCATAATGATGTGGCTATACATCCTATGATGATAAAGTCTTAGAAATCAATTGTCTGAGGAGACTCTCAGTCATCCAGGTTATAGTTGTCCCAAAGATGCTTTTTCAAAAGGCAGTTGGAGTTTCTTTGTTTTGCTTGAAGATATTTTGCTTTTCATTCAAGCAGCTTCTTCAGTTTTGACTTCTTCAATTCGAAATAAATTGTTTTTATATGAAGCCAAATATCCATCCATTTTTTATTTACCAGAAATTGTATTAAAGAAACCAGCTTCTTAATAAGTATAAATGGTATCCAACAATAAACAGATCCAATTATTATTATTTCAGATTAATATCTAGGGTAATTTCTGGATTTTATTCATCGATTATTTGAAATTTATATAGCCAGCCATCTCAATATATGAGTTTGCAATATAAAACAAAATTAAAAAGCATTTAAACTATACAAAAAATATGTGAAAAAGTATACAAATCAAAGTCCATGATATTATTAATCTCTTTTTGTGCTGATTAAAGGTTAGCAGCATATTTTATAGTACCAAATGCAAATGTGACAAAAATATTAGATACGCTTCCTATATTCAATAATTATCTATTTCTTATTGGCATACTGTTGTATTTTATTAAACTTCTATGTCATCCATCTCCCCTATTTACAGTGCCAAATTAGATTAATCTATGGTAAAAAGACATGTAGCATTTCCTATTAGTTCTATAATAGTTCCTTTTCATTTTTTTTTTACATCTACATATGAAAGAACTCCTTGTCCTAAAATAAAATACTGGAATGTAATCAACATTTGGGCAAGGGATTTTAACATTAATCTTATGAATCTGCTTTGTTCTTTTATTAACACCACTCAAAATAGAATTATTAATGTACAGTGTTAGAAGCCAAAATTGACTCTACATATCCAAGTGGCTTTTGCCAGTGATCCGCTTTTCTAGACTCTATGAAGCATCAGGCTGACTTCATATGTAGCGATTTGCAATCTGGAATTAGTCATTATGGTCTTCACGTGTACTCACTCAAACCTGATTCAAAAAGAAACTAGTGAAGGGTAGACACTTCCCAACCTGCTGTTCTCCAGATCTACTGAATCTCCTCAACTAGAAATTATATGCAGCACTTTAAAGAGGCTTGATGACCTTTTAAGAAGGCACTCTTGCTTATAGGTTAAATTCTGTGCTAAAAAGGGAAAAAACCCATCTTTTTTATAAAGTAAAAGAAAACGGTAACAACATGCAAGCTAATAACTAGCATGTCAGATATTCCAGGCTTTAAAAATATAGATTAGGGTATTGTAATGCAAGAGTTTATCTCCTCAACCAGTTTTTTAGATTATTGAATAAATGTAAAGTCTACTTCTGTTCAATATCAAAGAAGAAGTGTAATGAGATATATGAACCACTCCTTGTCAATTATTAAAATGTTCTCTGACCTCTCATTATCAACCTGAGAAATTAGCACAAAATGATAGAGTATCCTCATGAATGTAATTATCTCCTAGTAAAAAGGGAAGTTGGGAAGTCTAGCCACCAAACTTGGGATAATTATAACGGAAATAATCCAAACAAAGCTAAGAAGATGTATCTTTGCAACTGGAAAATAAACCATGTCTGTAATAATATTTTCTATTCAGCGTGGCTTCAAATATCTGATCATGTACTGTATTAGCACAAAATGGAAATTCATCTGGAATATATATATATATATATATATATGAATGAATGAATGAATGAATGAATTGCATTTCTAGGAGCCAGAAATCAAATTAAAAATAATGTTTTTATTGTTTCATCAAAGATTGTAAAAGTTTGCATGTACAGAATTTGCATCTACAGCAATTTCTCCCTCTCCCTCTCCCTCCCCCAACCCTCATCATTTTTCATATTTCTAAACCTTTCATCTCCCTGAAAGACTCTGGGCAGTATATACAATAAAACACTGAAATATACAATAGGACATAAAAAGTAAAATACTAAAGTTAAAAATTGGGTTAAAAATTTAAAACAATATAATTTTTTTAAAGGAGGAAAGAATATGTTAACCTAGATCAGAGTTAGTTAAAGGGATGGCTCTCAGCATTAACCAACCTCAGGATTGGGTATTTCTTTGGGGCTTTGCATGAAAGGTGGCAGTGCGTGTTTTGACCCCTTTTTTGGGAAGGCCCGGAGAGCGGGGGCCTGCCTCCTCATTCGCTTTAACAAGTTTTCTGAAATTCCAAAGAACCACTTTAAGTAAGAGTAAAAAGGATTGCACTAGATGACCTAAATGCTTTGATGCCTGATAAAGAGGTCTCTGGTGTTCCTGTTGAGGATGTTGAATAAGAAGGGAAGAAATGAAAACAGCAAACCAGCAATTATTTAGTATGTACATGAAGACAGTCTCAGGAGATGGCAGCATTTGGAAACTAAGGAAGATCAACCAGGGTTAGTACAGAGTTGATGCAGAGTGGGAATTTGGGGCTACTGATTAGCTGGGAAAGTGGGGAAAAAAACGACTGTGGAAGAAAGCGACATAAACTTATTCTGTAATACTGTCAAGGAAGTTGTACGGATGCAGTTACTTGGCTCAAGGACTTTTTTTCATTCTTTACCAAGCATGAAAATTGATTTACTCTGTAGAAAAAACTATTCTGCTTGCTAGGCTTAGAGTCGCCATAGGGTGACTTTTTGCACTCCAAATAAAATAGATTAATTGGTTTTGCACTGGCACCCTAGCAGTGCCTTTTTAAAGGGGGACAATAGAGGCCATGCTGGCAGGCCAATTTCCAGGAGGGGATCCCATTTGAAGCCTAATTCAGTGTTTGAAATGATCAGTGCAGGATGTAGCGACAAGAATGGGGATAGGCAGGGGAAGTGTTCAAACATTTTGCCTCTGGCTTTCTAATGTCTTAAAGGAGTCCTGGCTGGTCCTTGAGTAAAGCTGCCAATGTCCTTTTGAAAAGTATCACCAACTGGAGTTCCAGAAGATTTCATGAGAAGGAAATGAACTGACATGGAGAGAGCTATTATATACTTCTAAATCAGTCTAGAGCTTAATTTGAACTCTTAGATAATTGCACAAAGGGCTTCAAACTGGATAGAAAATGAAACTGAACACATAGCCTCACCCCTTATTTTCCACAATTTCCATGCATTCATCTGAAAGTCTGAAGCAAAGGTGGACTCCACTTATCTGGAATATGAGTACATCTCTTAATAATATCCAGGATTCTAAAAACAAATCCAAGTCCCAGTGAAGTCATATCTCAATATTCATGCCAGACTGCTCTAATTAGTATGAAACTCTCAATCTATTAAATGTTTAAAGACAGTTTGGAGATTTTTTTTAAAAAAATCTGGATTGAAATATTTACCCTGATAGTAGGAGCCTATTGTATAGTGTAGTGATGTGTAGTGTAGATAGTATGGTGTCCATCACATAGATACTTTATGAAATCTTTGTTAAGTGAACATTCCATGATTATACAAAGTCAACCAAGTCTTCCCATTACAGGTTTATGACAGCAACTGGAAGAAGGATTTTCTTGGCTAAGTGATGCAGTCATAATGTGCAATATTATGTGACTGCATTGCTAAGTAATAGCAATCCTGGCAGTCCCTGTTACTGTCATAATCCCTGGACTTGGACTGTTAAGTGGAAAAAGGCAGTAACCTCAGGCAAAAAGGCTGGTGGGTGCATATGTGCTTCAGGGAGCAAAAGAGTACTGTTGGCAGCCATAGTAGACGCAGACAAAGAATGAGAAGTGCTACTTCTGACCAGGTTCCCAACTGACTTTACTTGTGGGAAGAAATTGCAATGACCATGGCTTGCTGCTTTGTGGTAATTGCAAGCTGGGTATCAAGCATCCAGATGATAATCAAGTGCCCTGGCGACACTGTAATGGCTGAAACTCTGAGGACAGGTTGAAAGTCCCCTCCCCTGTTCAGCTCTGTTATAAATTTGAATGGCCATTGAATGAGTGGTTGTAAACTGAGGACCACCTGTACTACTGTAACAAATGGACAAGAGTATTTTCATTTGCTCCCAATATTTAGCTGCTATTTAGGGCCACATTTTTACAAAAAAAGGTTCAGTAAACCAAGGGAAACAGGAGTTAGGTTGGATAGATGATCTCACACATACAGGATTGAGCTGCAAAATAAAGAAAGAGGGGATAATGAGGAAGGGCAAGGAAGCTCTCCAGAAAAACTGAGTAGCAATACAATATTTAAAGTTAAAAGCTTTTCTTTTGTTGGACAGAAGGAGGTGGATAAGGGAGAATTACTGTTATAAATGAAAATTTGGATAGAGTTGTATACTTTCCCATCTTTATACTCAGTTACAGCCTAAAAAGGTGCAACAATTTTTAGCATTAGAGTAAATTCAACAAATATAGTTAAAAGAATAAACTTTCCTTACTGAAGTAAAATTAGATCACAAACTGAGCTCCCCATAGCTCATGTGTGGCTCTGAAATCTTTTTATGATACATGAAAGCTGTTAAGATAAACCCACCAAAATTTACTTAGCTCTTAAGAACTGAAGTAATTGTAACAAAGGAGTTGTGACAGTAATCTACCGTGTTTCTCCAACAATACGAAGACCCCCCCAATAGGAAGACCCAGCATGTTTTCTAGGCATAAAATGAAATTAAGCCCCTCCCCCCCAAATTTAGGCCTAGTTTAAAACATGCAAAATTGGGGGGGGGGGAAGGCAGGGGGAACTTGCCATTAGGAGTGCCCGCAGGCAGCTACGCCTCACCATCAGCCGCTCCTAACACCATGGTGGAGCACGGACGGCTCCCTTACCCCTCCCTTACACGGGTCAGCAGGCAGGCGGCGGTGGTGTGGATGTCCAGCAGTGTTTCAGCCGCTTCTCAGGCCTCCATAGCTTCCACAGTTCCCACCGGTGCTGGCGCCTCTCTCACCAGTGCCATCTCCAACAACAACGTCTGAGTCGCTCCTGCTTTTCCCCTGTCCCCGTAACAACAGGAAAAAAAACACATTTGGAGGTATCTGGGAGTGCCGCGCGCTGTGTTTTGGTTTAATCCCAAGCGGCTGGGTGGGCGTGAGAAGAGCCAAGCAAGCGTCTCTGCTGCTGCTACCCTTGGTGCTCCAGCCTCGGGTTCTGCAAATTTACAAAAGTCCTGGTGTGCAGCCCGTTTCTGCATTCCAAGCACCCAGGCTGAGCTGCAGCTGTCCCTCTCACCAGTGCCATCACCAATAACAGCGGCAGCAGCGGCGGGAACCATGGAAGCGTTTCAGCTGCTTCTCGGGTGGGGAAGCCACCTCCGTAACTTCCACGGTTCCCGCCGCTGCTGCCGCTGTTGTTGGAGATGGCGCTGGTGAGAGAGGAACAGCTGCAGCTCAGCCTGGGTACTTGGAATGCAGGAACGGGCTGCGCACTGGGACTTTTGCAAACTTGCAGAGTCCGAGGCTGGAGCACCAAGCGTAGCAGCAGCAGACGCTCACTCGGCTCTTCTCACACCCACCCAGCCGCTTGAGATTAAACCAAAACGCAGCACGCGGTGCTCCCAGGTACCTCAAAATCTTTTTTCTCCTGTTGTTATGGGAACAGGGGAAAAGCGGGAGCAACTCAGACACTGTTGTTGGAGACGTTGCTGGTGCGCAGGGGGGAGAGAAATTAATTCACCCTCAAAAAGACACCCTAGCCGCTTTTTTCAGGGCTCAAAAAAAAATAAGGCCCAGCCTTATTTTGTGAGAAACACGGTAGTAGTAGTGTAGACTCTGGCTATAAAATTATTTGCAATCTTTGAGCATTAAAAAACAAATCCCATGACCAGTTTGATTTCCCCCGCCCCTCATAAGACCAGAAAAGTCAAAAGATCCGAGGGAGAAAATTATAGACGGAAAGTGAAGTAGTTCAGGAGGACTTTTTGGATTTGACTTTAGATGTTAAAGAAGTAAAGAGATTCTGCAATGTTGATTTCTACAAGAGCAAAACATAGTTTCCTGATCCTGCTTAAAAAATGAAGTTAAAGACTTTTATACAGTTAAATTGTTTCTTATAAAAAAAGAAAGATCTTCCTCCTTTCCTTTCCTTTCCTTTCCTTTCCTTTCCTTTCCTTTCCTTTCCTTTCCTTTCCTTTCCTTTCCTTCCTTCCTTCACATTCCTACTAGTTTCCCCTTTTACCTTCTCAGTGGGGAAGCCAGTAGGAAGTTGCAAGTCCAAAGCCAGCAGACAGGAAAGGGGATCCTGGCAAGTGGGGGAGTAAGGGGTGCACAGGCATCATACAGGTGGGAATGGTACTTAAGTTTGCGTTCCATGTGTGTTGGGAAAGGTGTTTGAATGTGCACCAGAGATGCTCTGTGGCAAAGGGAGGATGTGCAGGTCAGGAAGGGCATCTGGGGTATGTGTAGGATAAATGGGGTGGGGTGGCGCAGGTTTAATACAGTGGTGGTGCAGGTGAAGAAAAATGCGTGGAGATCAGAGCTGGGTAATGATGCTGCACCAGTCAGGGATGGCATTCTCTTTTCTCAGTTGGCATAAGGGCAAACCCAGAACTGACAAATCCAGAGATATTACATATTTTAGAGTGATTAATAGAAAAAGAATCTAAAACATGATTAGAACTATGATCAATAATAATTACAAATTGGACACAGGATATTATGTTTCCCATTGTGGCCTTCTGCCATTTTTTTTACCATCATGAAGTTTCCCTTGCTAACCAGTGGAGCCAGTCTTTAAAATAGAGTTGGTGACCCTTTCCCTTCCTGAATGGACATACATTAATTTGAAGAGTACCTAAACTTTGGAACAAATGCAGGGAAATGCAGAAAGAAGAGAGGAAGAAAATCTGAGGTTCACTGTATTCTATGACTGGAACTCTACAGCTTGCTTATTCATTCATTCATTCATTCATTCATTCATTCATTCATTTATTATTTAAAATAAAGGGTGATTAAAGTCACACATAAAAGTAATCAACTGTCTGTACTGTGCCATCCTCTTCTTTACATAAATTCTGTAATATTTTCTATTATATTTCTCCTAGCAATAGCTACAGTAGTTCAGAATTAAAGCAAGTTATCAAACTATTTGCTTTCCAGTTGTTGACCTCATAGTTATTTACATACATGTTTCTCATTCTAAAGGAAATAAATTGAGTTTTTTCCTCAGTCCCTTACATTTAAAATGGAAACAAGCACCTACTAACTTGTCCAAAGACTAAGCAAGATAAGGTCAGATTGGGAAGTGAGAAAGGATTTACTTTCTGGACACAGTAGGTACAGGTTTTGCAGTCTAATGTACTATATCTTCATCTTATTAGTAACATGCTGTGTCTTTTCAAAAGTCAGCAGTCATTTAACCAGAGAAAGATTATAAAGCAGCTTATATATTAAATTGCTACATGAATTGTTTCAAACAAATTAACTTTACTCATGGCTTCTAATTGTCTTTATAAACATCTAACAATCTGAGTAACCCTGAGGGAAAAACATATCTATGGTGAGACTCTAATGTTCTGAAATAAGGAAGAAGTCCTTCACTTTTAAAGGGCATGTAGCAAACCTACACAAAAGTCAGTTAATAATTGGACCAAATTTGGGCAAATTATTTCTTTATGACAGCATTTGTATAGCTTGAAATAAATTATTTTTTACAATGGCTTTGTTTTTTAAAAAAGCAAAGGCATCAGGAAGGCATGGTGTCAGGGAGAGTATCCAGCCATCTCGCTCCATCCAGTCACCCCAACTCCACTCTGAATTAAGCAATTACAGGGTGGTAAAAAGAGTTTTATTTTAGAAAAATGTCTGTCATTCTGTGTTATTTCTCTTGTTCACTGTATCCAATTAAATCAAAGAATCAGAAGTTTTGATTTTTCAAATGATAAAGGAAGATGTTTTGTTGCTCCTGGGCCTTGCCTAGTCTTTACACTGTTTACATTGTAATGTGCACCAACACTTCATTGGACATGACCTTTTATATACAATATTCTGATTCAACATGTTTAACAACTTCAAATGTTGAACTGAGAATAACCATTTTGTTATCCAGTGTTGATCTCACAGGCTTTTATTTTTTTCTTACAGCCTCCACAAAGAAAAACCTTAGGCAGATTTCTCAAAGAGGGACTGTCCTCCAGATTGACTTCTCTGCTTTGCCCTTTCTGAAACATTGCACTCTAAAAGAGTACAGCAAACTGAAATATAGTTGCTCTCACAATTGCAATGCATTATAATATATGTTGCTTTACAAACCGAGTTTCAAGGGTGTATCAGCAAATGCAGAAGAGAAAGAATATTGATGCTGATAAGTGTTATCAAGTCAGTTTTCCAGAGCCTGAGGAGCGTTTACTGATATTTGGCCCACAATCCCCAAAGCAAATATGACTGCTTATAGGTGGTTGTTTAGCTGCCTTGCAAGGCCAAGTCACCAGCAATGCCTACTGAAGGAATTACTGACCCAGTTCTAATGATTGTGTGCTATTTTGTAGTCCACGATAAAATTGAGAGTTTTATATGCAAACATATAGAGATAGATATAATATTAACCTTCTTTCTGACTGCACGGCATCAGGAGGGTTATCCAGCCAGTAAACACTCCGCTCTATCCAGGCACCCTGACTCTACCCCAGATTAAGAAATTAAAGGATCGTAAAAAGGGAGGTTTTTGACAGAACTGTATCATAAAACAACTTTGTTGGATAAACCACAAATTCACAGATCATGATAATTATACTAAGCTGAAACAAAATAAACCATACTATGTTTTCATGCAACCTCTGATCAAACTGATAGTGTATGTATTTAGGAATGATATATCTGCAAACTCAAAGGGAATGCTACAATCTGCAGAAATATCAAACAGCTTTGCAGACTAAGGGGGACTAGCTCTGCCTAACATAGATTATTTTGAAAGAATCCCCTTCCACTGTCAGTGCAGTAATGAGTCAACAGAGGATGAAAGGATGATTTTCTCTCTTCTTGCTCTAATTATCAACTCCTGTACAGAGGAATTTATATTAAAATAAAACTCCATAGTAGAGGCAAAGATGGCATAGGCAACCATAGATACTTTATTCCCCTGAATACATGCCTAATTTGAAGTTTATTAGACAACATAGAGTAACCTTTGAAATACATAAAAATAGGAGGAAAACTTGTCCCTGTTTTATCGTTTTTTTCTTTCTAGTGTAACAGATGCCACCCATATTTCAATAATGTTAAGCCATGACAGAGTCAAGAAATATGACAGACTATTCCAATAAGTACTTTTTTATTTACTGCTTAGAGTAAATTCATCATGGAACAGATCACTGTAAAAATTTGGCAGACAACTACCACGAAGGGCTGAAGCCAAATACATTTCATATCCATATTAGGCTATGGAACAAGTTTAGAATTAGTTTTAGCAACAATTCTCTTTATAACTTTGAAGAAGTTAATGATCATATCTTACCAGTACATGCAAAAATCCTATGTCTCACAACAACCTTTACACTCAATAGCAATGCTACTAACTTTATAAATAAACATTATGTATAAATTGAATTTGGAATGAAAACCAAGAAAGTATAGAAATGAGCATAGCACAAAACTTTCTATTACATACAAAAATATGAAATGTATGCTGTGTAGTAGGACAGCTAAAAAAAACAAAAGAATGCTAGCCAATATTCATCTGATATTAAAAGTATCTGGTTCATTCAGAAAACTTTCTCAAGGGTTAAGGCAGAGGTCTCCAAACTTGGTAACTTTAAGACTTGTGGACTTCAAATCCCAGAATTCTCCAGCCAGCGTAGCTGTCTGGAGAATTAATTCTGAGAGTTGAAGTCCACAAGTCTTAAAGTTACCAAGTTTGGGGACCTCTGTGTTAAGTTATAGTAGAGATGCCCATCCATCAGCAGAGGAGCTGTACCAATGGGGGAAGGCCCACTTACAGAGAGGATTCACCTTACACCCACAAAAAGCTTGATAAGTCTGACACAGAAGGATTACTATCAGTACCTCTCAAATGTACTGTTTTGTGCATCACCCAAGTTTGTTGTTACAATGAGCAGTTATATAAATCTTTTAAAACAAACAAACAAGCAAACAAACTAGAAGAGGAAACTATTTTGGAGTTGTGATTATAAAAGCATATAATATCTACTTCTATTATTCTCCTGGAATTTTGGATCTCCAAGTAGTATAACTACCGCCTGGTTTCCTATCCTCCCATTTCACTGGAGGAAAATTCGAAATAAAAAGGGTCCAGAAATCCAGATTGTTACATAGCCACCTCCTGCCTCCAGTCAATACAAATGGGGCAGGAGGGAACTTTAATAAGACAGAAGGTCCCCTATTTGGCATCTCTTTACACTCCTCCAACTTAGGAACAATGAGATAACTTACATTTTCATCTATGCAAAATTTTAAAAAGAGAGGGAAACATACAAATACAACAATGGTATTGTAAATTATAATTAGTTTTATATGTATTCATAGCACATTTATAAAACTGAATTTTTGACATTTAAATCAGTTTTGCAAACGTGAAATAAACACAAAGACTAGTTCTGGTGCATGCAATCTAATTTCTCCTGGTCTTCCAAATTCAAATCATTTGTCATATTATAATAGAGTTAAGCAATAACCTTTCAAACCTATGCTATAATTTGAGGTGTCTGATTGATTATAAAAGTATTCAATATCCATTTCTATGATCCTCCTTTTATTTTTCTTCCAACTCAAAAGTACCAAAAGCAACTAGTCTTCAAGAACATTAATATTGAAAATAACTTCTGTCCCATTATTTCCAAAAGGATAAATTTATAGGAAATTTGCAATCCAATTCAGGAACACACGTTTGAAAATATGAAACTATACAAAACATACAACCAATTTCAGTTAAACCTTTAAAGGTTCATAAGTATTTATAAATATTTGAAATACCTTAATTAGATTGTGAAGCAATTTATACATTTTATTTCTTAAAGGACTAACAACAGGGGCAGTTTGTACAGTATATACTGTATCTAACTGTGTTTCTTATGACTACATGAGAACGGTCAAGAAGTGTTCTTTCAGAATTGCTCTTCTACTAGCTACTTACATAGTCCTTGCCATTGCAGGATTCAAGTGTGCTTTCATTACTCCAAAGCCTGGAATGTCCTATTTGTATAGTAGCAACTCAGCAAATTCTCAGATCAAAGCATACCGTTGAACAAATGGGATGCTGACTCAGGAAAGGACAACAGAATATATTTTATTTTAATCCATACTTTTACAGATTAAACTATATGCTGAAGTCCTTATCAGAATGAGAATTCTTCTTGCACTGTCTTAGTAAGTTATTTGCAATTCTCATGTTTCTGGTTTTGGTTACATTGTTTCAGAAATAATATGCCACATTTTAACATGCATTGCATTATTGTAAACTGAATCTCATGCTAAATTATTATTTCAGCAAAATATTTATTACTGAAGCTACAGATTATTTTACATAATGATACACAAGTACATTATGCTTCATTTGGGAAATATAAGTATTTTATTTAATGTTTTAAATTAAATATCAAATAAAAAACAACTGAATGAACAACCACAAATGATAACTCCTGAACTGGGAAAATGTCTATGAAACACAGGAGATGGTTTATTACTGCCTGCTACTATCATGATAAAAATAATTTGTGCAGTTCATTTCTCCTTATCTCCAATTTTCTCAGGAGCATTTATCAATTTATTGTACAGCATTCCATTTGCTATATAAATGCAATATTTAAATATATATGAATTTAGTTGGTCTTTGATTTATGAACACAACTGCAACTGGACTGGGATTTCTATTCTTATATTAAAAGGTCTTGAAGCCTGCTCTCTTCTTTGGAACACTGAGTTGTTTAACCAATTAGTAAGTCCATCAAGTTTTTAGGAACAGTTGATGCTTAAAGCAATAGCCTGGACTGAAGTAGCTGTGCCTTCAGTCATTTAGTGCCTGGGGGACTGACAGCGTTTTACAGATCAAGTGTGTTTACCTATTTTCCCCAGATCAATCTGATCCAAAAGTGTTAAGAATCAAGAATAAAGGACTGTCAGAATATTAGCACTAAGTCAGGACTTTTGTAATTACTCACTCTGTAGCAGAGGTGTCAAACTCAGGTCATCACGGCAGTGTCACGTGAGGCATTGGGGCTTTTTTCCCCATCGCTAAACTTGGCATGGGTGTGGCCAGTAAGTGATGCATCCGGCCCACGGGACAGGAATTTGACAGCCCTGCTCTATAGAAAGACTCATGAGCAACCAAAGCCTGATTAAGCATAGTTATGGCAAAAATATACATTAGACAGAGTCCTGTGATCACCATTTGTAACCTTCCCAGCTGGCTTTCGACAAGCAAAGTCAGTGAAGGAAGCCAGATTCTGTTAATGACCACATGATTCACTTAACAACTGCAGTGATTCACTTAACAAATGTGGCAAAAAAGGTTGTAAAATGGGGCAAAACTCACTTAACAGCTGCCTTGCTTAGCAACAGAAATTCTGGGCTCAGATGTGGTTCCAAGATGAGAACTATCTGTAAACACTAGAAAGAATAACTTTAATTTATTTGAGGAGCAGAAATCGAAGAATCTGTAGCCTTCTCCCAAAAGGACATAATAATATAAATAACAGTACAAATCTAGTGAACTCTTCTTGTGATTTGAGTTTATTTACTTGGTTTTCTCATCTACGAAATGGAATCGGCTACATTCTAAGAATAACATAAATTTAAATCTTTGCTATCTTCATTATAGGATAGTTTTTGCTGCACACTCATAGCAAGAACAAAGCCAAAGCAATCCATTCACTTGCAACTTTGAACTCAAGAAAAATGGAAGCTTGTTCTCCTATTATTTCCCCCCCCCCCGCCAAAAATTTTTTGGTGATTACGTAGGGTTTGGAGATTATGCGCAATTTGCATTACTGGGAATTGAAACAAGTAATTTATGATTTACTATAGCAAAGTCTAATCATAGTGATTCTTTTACTAATTTTGGCTACATCTCTTTCACCAAGAAGACATTGGATCCTGCTAGACAAGAAGAAAGGAATAATTTTCATGCTATAGTTAAGTCCCTTCAAGCAACTTAGTCTTTCAGAGAATTAATGCATGTCTCCATCATTTTGTATCATAACTTTCTGGTGCTTTGATCCTAACTGCAGGCTTTTACTATGATTCCTGGTTTTCATCTCTGCCAAAATCATAATTCTCACAACTCAGTCCTAATATTCAAGCTTACAAGTGAAGAAAGGAATTGTCCCTGATTTAATGCTGAAGTGAATGTTACACATAACCTTGGCAAATTTTAATGTTAAATTGCCATCAAAGCTAGCCAAAATCGGTGAACTTTTGAGGTTTATACGTACATACATAAATCACAATAAAATTTTAACACCACCTCCATTGAGGGAAATATTGCATAACCCATTATATTCAATTAAAACAGTGTAATTTCTTTAATTATCTTATGTATTGATGATAACTCAGTGCCTAGAACCTGAGTTCCATAATTAACCATTCCCCAATTACACATACTCATGTATACATGCAAATATGCTTTTCATAGGCAAAGCAGAATGGTTTGTTAACTGCAGGATTTTTTTCAGAAACATGTAAAACTAAATAACAGGGGATATATAGAGAGAGACAATTCTAATGCATATGTCTACTGGCTTGAGAATCAAGCTAAAGATAATTTTCTATTGCATTCCAGAAATATATAAGTTTTGCAAAGCACTTTAACACCATCTACCTCCATAGGAAAAATAACAATAATGTCTTGACTTTTTAAAGAAATCTGGAAATGTTTGCATACAAGGTATACTTAAAATGGGAATCTGTAAGTCAGTTTGCTAAGTGCTTCCTATATATCCCCACCTACCAGTGTAAGTAGTCAAAAAAGCACTTTGAAATCCTTAGATGAACTCTACTTTGGATGAAAGGCATTATTGCTGCATTAAATCATCTGTCTTTCTGGTATGAGAAAATGTGAAGAATGTTAGATAGATATTCACGTATCAATGTTCTGTTCTAAATTAAGTGTGTTGCCATCTTTCTCTCATCTCTAAAGCTGATGGTATCCAAGGATGGTAGGCTGTCAGTTGAATCTGAGCAAAACCAGAGGAATGATTTTGGACAGACAGAATATTAAGGAAAAATACTTCAAGTACCCTAGGGTGCCTCAGTTTACTACAATATAAAACATTCAGGTTTGTTAAATAAACATAGAATAATAATGACATAAGAGCCAGGTAAGTGTAGTGGTTGAGAAATCAGGCTAGACAGTGGGAATCTGTGGGTTCAGGCTCTGTCTTGGGCACAAAGCCAACTGGGTGATCTTAGGCCAGTCACTCTCTTTCAGTTCTAGGAGGTAGGCAATGTCAGACTGCTTCCTTGCCAAGAAAACTGCAAGAACTTGTCTAGGTAGTTGTCAAGAATCAACACTGACTCAAAGACACCCTCCTCACCAAAAAGCCTTAATCTTTCTTATCAACAGGAAAGCTTTTCAGTTTAGTTCTTTGGCACTACTAAGAAGGCAATTTTAGTGGGACAACACAGGAACAGTGAGAGGCAGTTTAAAAGTGAGGCTTATATTAAACTCATGAAAGAAGATAAATAACCATATATCCCTTTATTTTGGAGCAGGATATAGATGCAGGATTACTTATCAATAAGCATCAGCACTTGGAGCAGGAAGAAACAATCTTTGTCAATCTGGAGAGAGAACATGCATTTAACAACCTGAACAGACTGCTGCCTTTTATAGTTACGACATATTTCATGTTATTTCACATATCTCAAAGAGATTTTGTCATTGTATTTATGTTCAAATCACAGTTCCTTATCAGTAGAACATTGATAATACCATTATATATATTGCCTTCATGGTGAAATGTAAAATAAGGTATGACAGACACACAAGGGTTAAATTTTACTTTCCTTGCCTGGAGAGGGAGAGTTTGGAGGATGTCAAGGATTGGTTAAAATATATAATTAGCTCTAAGGATTGTTGGGGTAGGAGTGTGTGAACAAGGGAAAAAGTGCATTTACTGCTTTCAGCTCTGATGAAGAGTCTTTAAAAGAATCCCCAGGGTCCAAATAAAGGAAAGGACTACAAGAAGGCTTTCTGCTGGGAAAGGACAGTGATAAAGGAGAAATTTCCTGACAGAACAATTAATCAGTAGAACAGCTTGTCTCCAGAAGTTGTGGGTGCTCCATCACTGGAGGTTTTTAAGTAGAGATTGGACAACCATTTGTCTGAAATGGTATAGGTCTCCTCCAAGTTCTTTTCCAACTCTGTTATTCTGTTACATATATAAGCAGCAACCATAAATCCATGAATAAATATGCACAGGAGCAGGGGTGGGATTCAATCGGTGTTACGGTTCGGTGTCTACATTTTGCGCAGTTTCATAAATATAGATAAGCCAGTAATTCCTCCTTCCATAGGTATTTATTTGAATTCTTCTTTCCAAGTAAGATACCTTACATTCATAGCATTATCACAATCTAATCTGGAAGTTACATAATTCAGAAAAAAAAATCTTAGCCTAATTTGTACTGTAAACTACACTTTGTAGAATAAAATTCCTGATTACACATTCTGCTAAGCCATAAATCTTAGTAATGTGTAAAAATTATAGTGGCTGAGCATGCCTGGCAACTAAGTCAAAACCAAACAAATCACAATATAAATGAGTGTAATATATAGTTTAAACCTAGTGTCTATATTGACTGTATCACAAATGGAAATATTCCATGGAAAGTATCTCATGTAGAATAACAGATAGCAAGGTTAATGGTCTTCCACCAGTTCCTTAAATAACTGTAGATATGAACGGCGCCTAAATAGATAGGGTGTACTTCCATCGTATTTGCCTATTGTACAAATTTGAAAAATTGTATCAATAGTCCATGCAGCCCAATATAGTCTATACTGAATGACTATGGTTTACCAAGAAAGGACTTTTTAAGTGATCATCCTAAGCCACAGTAGTTATGTTTTACTATTTGTTATGACACCATATGCCTATCTACTTATTCTATCTTGTGTTCATTTGTTCATACTTGGAGGCTTCAGTGGAATCTGGTAATTGCTGATTCTGGTATACAGAAAAAAGGAATGTTAATAAATTTAGAATTGAATGTTTATCCTAGTGAGGAAACAGTACAAAAGCAGCAGAATGTGCGGTGGAAAGAGAGAGACAAAGGAGAAAAAAGTCTACAACACAAAGCCCTTGATAAAATCAGACTCTGTGATGCTGAATTCAATTTTAATGAAAAAAAGTTTTAAGTAACAAAGCTACTGTAATATATTTTTTTCTAATGTAACCAAATGACAAGTGATAAGATGGGAAAAAAATTCCTTCCAGGAAGGTAACAATGCCCTTCAGTTCTCCTGAATGCAGCTGCCAGCACAAGAGCTATATAAGAGCCAAACAATGCCTGTGGCAATATCTATTAAATGACTGTCTTATGCTTCAAAGCATGTCTGATTTATGTTTCAAAATCCCAAATATTAATTAGTACTGTACAGTTGCTGAATCAGCCTATGCCAAGCTTCTTCTTTCTCTCACTCAAAGCTTTTCCGGTACCTATAAGTGTTGTTTCTCTGATGTGAGTATTTAACAGCTCCGCTGATCTGAGTTGGTTGCTGTGTAGTAAGCATGATAGGAAGTGCAATATGGCAACTTCAGAGATTCAGTTTGTAAAAGATTCATTAATATCTCTCCCTCTGGGTATTTTATAGATTAAAAGAGGCATCAGACAGGCCTTACCAACTGCTTTGTACCACGGGCCGTTTCAGTAACTGTGAGGGGAGAAGAACCCCCAGTACAACAACAGAGAGTTTTTCTTTGTCTTAAAACATTTTCAATTTGTCCCATCCCCACTGCAGCTTAACTTGCGGGAACAGTAACCTACAAAATGCTGCTGCCATCCTGGTGCCAGCTGCCTTTGAGTTGTTACTTGCTTCTACTTGTAAAATGACCCAGCAGCACATGCTACTTAGCATTATTAACAATGGCAGCATTCTGTTGGGGAATCTGCAGAGAATTTTGGATGAAGATTACTAAAACATAAAAGAAAAGTCGAAAGTCCAGCAAATACTCACGAACTAGTTTTAGCTCACAAAGGTGCCCCTCCCGGTATGGAGAATTGCTCCAAACTCCTCTACTGCATGTTGTATCAGCCTGATTAACACCTGTATTCACTATAATAGGATTCTATAATGTAAACCAGAGGTCGTCAACCTTTTGGACCTCAGGGACCACCAAACTCATAATTTTAAATCCTGAGGACCACTAATATGAATTTTGACTAACGGTGGCTTGCTGACGTTGGTGGATGGGAGGGAGGGAGAGAGAGAAAGAGAGAGAGAGATCTGATCTAACCTCTTTCTCTCCCTCCCTCCCTCCCTCTCTTCTCTCTCTCTCTCTCTCTCTCTCTCTCACACACACATACACACACACGTACACACATTTCAAATTTCTTAACAACCAGTTCTGTGGGCATGGCCTAATTTGTGGGTGTGGCTTGGTGGTCATGTGACTGGCTGGGCATGGCTTGTATGTAAATATTATAAATATTAATGTAAATATTGTTTTTTTATTTAAAAAAAGACCAACTTTTACTCAAAATCAGGCAAAGCAAGCAGGCAGGCAGATTGATTTGCTCACAGAAACACAGATTCATTCAGAGAGCTATTTTTCAGCCATCAGCTACCTGAGTCTTCATTGACAAATAGAAGCTTCAGTCCTAAGGAAGGTTCATCTCTGCTTAAAAGCAGAGCCAAAGATCTAAAGATTAGCTAGAAAGCAAGAAATCCAACGATTTCCTGCTTTCTAGCTAATCTAAATCTGCCAGCACAGCAGAACATCTAATGGTCAGGAAAAAAAAAGGAAAAATAGCAATTTAGCAGGCAAGTTTGCCAAGTAAGGAGTGAGTAGGTGGGGAGGGTTCCCGCAGGCCATGTGGGCAGCGCAGCCTTGTGTTCCCATGCAGCCTGGATTAATTGCTTTGGGGGGGTGCTCTGGGGGTAACATTTCTCTGCGGACCACAAAAATTTTCTCATGGACCACCAATGGACCACTGATCTAAACTAACCCTAACCTTGAAAGCTAAGCAAAGAAAAGATAACAACTAATATTCCAATAATACAACACACTACTTTTCAAGAGCAATGGAAAAGCAAGATATATTTTTTTCTACATGGCAAACCTGGGATCATCAACAATAAGAAACTAGGACTAGAATATAAAACAGTACTGAGATGTAATTTTAATTTGCTTTAATTTAATTAGACATGGATAAGGTTACTTTCCAGGGGGCATGATGGCTCAGCGGTTAAAGATGCTGAGCTTGTCAGCTGGAGAGCTGGCAGCCCAGGTTCGAGACCAGAGCTCCACGCAACAGGGTGAACTCCTGTTACTTGCCCCAGCTCCTGCCCACCTAGCAGTTCTAAAGCATGCAAATACAAGTAGATTGATAGGTACCACTTCAATGGCAAGGTAACAAATTCTGTGTGCCTTTGGCATATAGCCATGGAAATTGTCTTCGCAGAACACTGGTTCCCTCGGCCAAGAGATGAGCACCAAAGCCTAGAGCCAGAAACAACAGGGAAACCTTTAGCTTTACTATTACTTTCCATGTGTTTTCTTCTTTTAGGAGACTGTTCAAGCAAATAAATGTGTTTCTGAATATTGTAGAAGCTGCTGTTCCATTTCTAAACTCAATTCAAGGTCCTAATACCTTTAAAACCCTACATTAGTTGGGAGCCTCACAGCCTCCAGCTCCCTATTTCGGAATTTTGAGATAATCATATGAATTATTTGGGAGGAAGAGCAGCATAAAAATAATTAATAATTAATAGTGTCTCTGCCTCCAGCTACATTTTTTTTCAGTCACTTAGATATTCTAATCTTCTGTAAATTTCTTATGATTTTATGTAGTCTTATCATCATAGTAAAAACATGTATGTGGGGGTTAAACAACAAATGAGGAAGAGTTTTCAGAAGCACCAATTTGAAAATACAACGAACAACTGAAATTGTTGTAGACAGTAAAACTAATAACTCCATAATTGCATAATATCAACTCTATTCTAAAAAAACAATTTTAGTTTAATAGTTCTTATAATCAAAGCTGGATAGTACTTTTTCATGCATGATGAACAAGCATAACGTGACAGTCATCTACATTGGTCAAAGAATTGAGTGAAAGATTGGACTATTTTCACAGAACATTATTATATTCAGGAATGTACAAACTATTTTTTTCTTACACAGAATTGTAGATCTGGAGTTTAAAATCATTAAAATGTGAGACAGTTTCTGAACACAACTCATAACATACTCAAATATACTTTTACAGCCATGTATTTACAAAGTTTTTGCACACTGAGTCATACTGGATGTCACAACTTTGCCAACTTTAGTAAAAGAAAATGTAAACTATGATAAACTGGGACAGGACTGTGCCCATCTGATTTATTTCTATCCATTCCTCTTTGGTAAATATTTTTATCAGTTTTTCCTTTCTATGGAATTTTCCCCCTGCTGTATAGTTTCCCATTAACCTATAAACAGATCACAGAGAAAAAGACAGGATTAATGACCTGTGAAATAGGTACAGTACAGTGGGTACTGGCCAATCTTTGCTAACTTAGCCCAAAGGTTTGAGATATAAAAACCCACTTAAAACCTAGCCAAGTTTAGAACGTGATGAACAAAAGTGGATTAGAACATATTTTCTGGAGCTATATATAAAATGGTTACAGATGCAAACAATTTGCCACAGAAGAAATCCTGAAATTACTGCTAGAGGTTTTTTCATGTTATTTTAGTGTAAGAATGATTACTGATTTCAGTAAGTAATAAAGTCACTTGATCTCATACTATAAAAAAGTTAAACATCTAAGCATCATAGCAAGCCCACAGGCAGCAGTTAATATATTAAAAGCAACAGTAAGTTTGTTTCCACCACAAATTGGATTCATAATCATTATAGTCATGGGCAGCCTTGGAGGTAAGCATTGTCTAACCTAGTGATTTTTAAACTTTTTTACTTTCAAATAGATTAGCTTCAGTTTCTCTGGGGAGAGATCCTTTCATATTACAATTTGTTCCAACTCATGTTCCATTATTTGCACTCAATACAGAAAATGTTGATCAGATTGGTTGGATTTTGCTGCCTCCGTTATTCACTCAAGAAAAATTCAGTTTAGTGGCTGAACTATCTTCATGGAAACAAAGGAATCCTTGATAAATTACAAAACTAATGGGTTCTTTAGAATACAGGATACAATAATTTACAGTTTTGGCCTGTTTTAATAGCAAAGGAAAAGTGACATTAACTTGTAAGTGTATTATGAGTTGCTTTCCATTTCATATCAAATGTTCAGCAGAATTAGACATAAACTAATAAACTGCTTAACAGTTTACTTATAATTTTACATTTTACATTTATCTTTACCTCATATTTATAGTTCATTTATATTTTGTTTTGTTGACAAATACTATAAGAATCAGTGAAAAAGTGTGAGATGGATGTTGCCTCAAATACACATTTAAAAGGTTAAATATGGAAACATTTATTGTAGTCTTATGACATAGAATACTTATCTTCTAGGTCATAAAGGCTACACAAAATGTCACATTTGAGATGTTGCTAAAGGCAAGATTTACTGTAGCCAGAAACAGCTATTTTTTTGTTTTATTACATTTTTGAATTTTTCTTTGGCCTTGGAATCAAATCTCACTGGACCACAGTTTTGACACATCTGGTAGGTAGCAGGTCGTATACTATGGGTCTAGGGCACAGGTGTCAAACTCACAGCATCACGTTGTGGTCATATGACGTATGACGTTTTTTCCCTTTGAGGAGGTGGGGTGGGCGTGGCTTGTATGTGATGCATCCAGCCTGCAGGCCACCAGGTTGACAGCCTAGGGTATGGTATAATCTTCCCCCAAACATACCCGAATGCACACAAACTGTATTTGCTCTGTTCATTTGAGTAGTTGAAAGATTTTCAGCTGGATCTTCAGCACATCCCTCTCCCTATATGTAAGAAAACATGTACAGAAGGATTCCCTCCCCACCTCCAGTTTCTGGCACAAATTATCCTTCTGGACATTTCTTGTTATTCCAAACATACATAGTATCACAGTTATAATCTCCATTTTTTCCCTGTGAATTTTTAATTTATTCTTATAAATGTTTTTTTCAAATTTCCTCTCATTCATAATAACTGGAAGAAGAAAAAAATAACTAAACTTTAAACGTTTATTTTTCTTATTATATCTAAAAATTTGCCAGAACATGGCAAGTTGGAATTAGACAACTCTCAAAAGGAACCAAATGTTAAATACATAAACTTTTCCATCAAATAAGAGCAGTTGTAGTCAGGTATGGCACTTTATATTTTAGGGAAATATTTTCTGGTAACTATAAATAATGTTTGAAATATTAACTAGAGGACTAGGAAATCCACATTGGCCATAAAAACAAAGCATACACACTAAAACAAACCTGAAACACTTTATTCTCCTTCAGCTGTTTATGAGAAACTTTTTTACACAGAACTTCAAACATGGCAAGCATAGAATGAATATATAGATATAGATATGTAACATTTTTATAAATTGCAATGACTAAATAAAAGTCTGACAATTTAAAAAAACTATAATACAGAAATACACAATAAGCTGAATAATATACTAATTTGGGTAACATGGAAGTATGCCAGAGGTCCTTTCCTACTTAGAATTTTAAAAAAATATTCAGTGTTTTCATAAAATCCACCTTCCACAGGCCATTGCAAACTTCTACTGTTAAGTATATTATCTGATGTTTTTACAAATTCTACTTTGTCAAATCCATATTTTTAATGCAACATAAAATACATAATGCAAGATACAAGATACAAAAGATGAAGATTGCTAAGTAGGAGAATTAGGGGAAAAACCTATTTTTTCAGACTACTGAAATATAATTGCAATTAGCAGAATGATACTAAAAAAGAGCCAAGACAGAACCAGAAACACCAGGCTGATATTACAAGGACCTGCTATTTGAGCCATGCTTTAAAAACTGAGGGAGGGGTAGTAAAATAGGGGAAAAAAACCTGGGATTTTTCAGTGCAACATGTGAAACAGAGCTCACATTTCTCTAGGAAAATTAAATGAGGTTGGAATGAAATGCCACTTTTAAACTACACTGTTAGGACTAGGGAAGAAAAAAGAATCTTTAAACAGAGTTCTATCATGGTGTCAGCCTGCCAAAGCACCCCTTTTGAGCCTCATAAAATACCACCTTGGAACATTATCTCTAAGTATGACTATGAAATGCTTAGAGCAGAGGAAGTCAAGCATGGCAAAGCACGGAATTTAAATAAAGCACTTGCTACTTACCCTGTAGTTTGCACCATGATCAGCTTACCCTTCCTAATAATTCCAATGCATTGTCTGAAAAAATGGGAACTAAATCCTGGGGGGAAAGCAAGCGGAAAGTTCCAGAAATCCAGAGATCTAAAAGACTCTCAAATTTAAAACCCTGCCCAAGATGCTGGGTAGTCTGTGTGTCTATCTTTAACTTGTAACTGATTTGGTTTCACATTCCATTGAAGTCCTGCTGGCAAATGCATTTGCACAGCTTACCAATCACAAACAGCCAGATCCACTCCCTTTCGCCTCTCTTTCCCACCCCCACCTCACAGTTACTCCACCTCTCTTTTGGAGAGCCCGTGCAGCTCCCGTGCTTTAATCTATCTCTTCAAAATGAAAGGAAAGAGTTTATTTGCTATCCAAGCATAAATAGATATCATTGTGGTTTTGCAGCCAACAGTAAACTATCCTCCAAATGTGGCTGTCCAAGAAAGGCATGCTCTGCTCGTAACATTCCTGAGAGCCTGCAGCAAGAGAATACAGGAACTATCTTGCCTTTCACTGTGTGCTTAATTCTATAAGTTTACATCATAGAGCATACATCACTTCTTAACTCCTGCATGAAAAGTTTAACATCCACTGAATTCAGGTTTAATAAGCCCTAAAATAATGTTTACACATGGATCCCCAACTGATCAGGAAAAAGGGGTTAATATGTAAATAAATCTATTGGAGGTGAATAAAGCAACACTGAAGGAAAAGTATATAGGAATGCAGCTTGACATAAGGTATAAATCTGTTGCTGTTCCTGTTGGAGGGTTATTCAACCCCTCCATCTTGAGATTATTCAACGTTGTGGGGTTGTTGTTGGGCTCAATTTTTACTTGCACACATCAAGTACATTCATTTTTTGTTCTTGGCTGGGTTGCGTTTTTGTAGTTCCATTTGGTGTTAGTATTGAAATTGTCTGATTGTGTCCTCCCAACATAAAGCTCAACTTTTGATGATTCCATGGACAGATCCCTTTATTTTTCTTCTGCTTCTTCTTTTCCAGACAGCAGTTTGGAAACGGGGTTGCCATTGTTTTTTGAGATTTTGCCTGGGATTTGCTATAGTTTTTCATGCAATATTCAGCTTAGCTTTTTGAAGTCAAAGCTCAATATTAAACTAATGAATTATCATCTGCTATTTTGTAATGGAAGGTCAGTACAACATAATTCTCAAATCCTATGAGTGTGTGTGAGAGAGAGAATGTGTGCAAAGAAAGGAAAATAGCTATCCTAAAATAGCATCTGCAATTTTTTATAATTATTTAGTTAAAAATAGGAGAATACTAGGTTAATTGATCCAAAACCCTAAATGAATTATATTCCAGCTCATTCATTTTATGTTAGAGTATATTCCCACAAAAGTAATCCAGTAAGATAGGTTAAACCATGATGGAAGGATTTACGCCAAATCACCTGTTGAGCTCCCTGACCTGAGATTAAACCTAGACCTGAATTTCTATCATTCAGTATCTTAATTACAAACTATTTAAATTGGCCATTTATTGTAATACTTAAGTTTTCTTTCTAAAAGCCATTTAGATGATTTACAAAAGGCTGTAATTCATTTTTGGTTATCCAACTCAGCTGCAAAAACTTAAACTTAACAGTTATTTACACTTATACATACATATTTTGTTGGCACAGAGATAGGAGAAAAGGATTACCAGCTGACTTCCAGAAAAAAGATAGATGAAATGTGATACTCCTGCCAGATCTATTATTAATGGTTCCTTGCTGAGCTGCTTGTATTAAAGCAATGATTGGCTGAAACCCTGTACACATTTTCCCAGGAGTAATTCCTACTGAATTCAATAAGACTAGCTTCTGAATAGCTTCTGAATAGCATGAGTGGAGAACATTGGATTTCCAGACATTTCTGAATTAAAATGTCCAACATCCTTTCTATTGGCTAAGGAGCTACTAGCGTTGATCTAATTTTTCCCAAGCAAATGGAAACCCATTTTGGACAGAATAACAGAGTTGGAAAAGAACTTGGAGGCCTTCTAGTTTAAGCCCCTGCTCAGACAGTAACCCTATACCATTTCAGACAAAAGCTTTCCAATCTTTTCTTAAAAGCTTCCAGTGTTGGAGCACCCAGAACTTCTGGAGGCTAAGCACTCCACTGATTAATTGTTCTTACTGTCAGGAAATTTCTTCTTAGGTCTAGGTTGCTTCTCTCCTTGATTTTCAACCACTTCTTCTTTTAGGTGCTTTGGAGAATAATTGATCCCCTCTTCTTTGTGGCAGCCCTTAGTTATTGGAACACTGCTAGCATGTCACCCCTAGTTATTTTAATCCCTGCAACTGTTCTTCACATGTTTTAGTCTCCAGTCCCCTAATCATCTTTGTTGCTCTTCTCTGCACTCTTTCTAGAATCTCAACATCTTTTTTACATGATGACCAATACTGAATGCAGTTTGTGGTCTTGCATTATAAAGTGGTATTAACACTTCACATGATCTTGATTTTATCTCTCTGTTAATACAACCTACATCAACCTTTCTCCATGGTTCAGTGGTTTTGAGATCACGTCTGACAGTTCCTTCAGAACCTTGGCTATAATCCATCTGGTCCTGGTGATTTGATTTTAACCCAGTTAAAGTAGTTGTCTCTTCCTTTTCATATTGCTGGAGACTTACACAGGGTCCAACTATGATTCAAGGAGCATTTTTCATTTTTATATCCCTGTTTCAGATTTCTCATTCAGCTACATTTGAGACTGGGTACTTGATATCTTTTTAGGGCAGTTGATAGAGTCACAGGTTGCTAGTTGTCAATTGGTAACTCTAGTAAGTCCAGCTCTGAAAATATTTATTGAATTAGAACTAGAACATGTTAGAATCAGAATAGTTATGAAGCTAGTATAATTCTCTAATTGATATAATAAATATCCACCCATCAAGTTTTAACTCATTAAGATCAAATGCATGCTCAAATATGGATATTCTTAATGAACATTTTTCAGTAAGTCAGGAAACAACAACCAAGACAGAAAGTAAATCATATGAATGAAGGCAAATATACATGTCCCAGGATAATGTTGCAAGATCCAATATGGATCAGTCACTGGGACCAGAGGTTTTGTCTTCCAAGCTTTTGGACTTGTGCTAGAGTCCATCTTCAGGGAACTTCTCTCTAGCAGACTGTGTGTGTTATGTGTGTGGCACAAAAAATACTATGCACAGAATAGCACACTAGAGAGAAGTTTTCTGAAGATAGACTCTAACACAAGTCCGAAAGTTCAGAAGACAAAACTTCTCGTCTCTGTGACTGATCCAGATTGGATCCTGCTAAATCATATGAATTATTAAGCTCTTGGAGATGAAACTTGGAAAAATATAAATTCATCATCAAAGCAATTTCAATAGAAGGGTAATATGGCAGCACATTGTATTTTTACTGAGTGCAAAACTTGCAACATTTGCAATTTAGTTGCTAAACTTAAAAACTGTTTTATTATTAATATTTACAATTGAACTAAACTCAACATGTTAAATTTATAACAGAAGATTAGCTACCTTCATGCTAGATTCTCCAACGTACACACAATACTTACTATTAACAAGAAAAATATTCAATATATTGCTGCTCAATTCGTAACGGAGAGAGCTCTATGCTTCTTAAGTACCTAATAAATGCCACCAATTTGTGGCTAATTCTATTTTTTCACAGAGAATGGTATTGTGAAGCAGAGCTCTTCTGGCAAGAGATGTTTCTTCCTTACTAAGCCTGAGGAGAAAGTATTTTAACAATTTAAAGCTTTATATACAGTATTTGTAGAGAAGGAAATGATTCTTTTCTCAGCTAATAATGTCTTTCCATGTCACTTCTCATTTCTGAGGAGTGTATAAAACTTGTTCTTCTCCATAAGTGACTCTGTGAGAGAAGGTTTAATAACAACAAGACACAACTCCACTGGTAATTCATCGGGAGTCTCATACATACAAAGCATGTAATTTAGAGACTGCCACAATTTATTTGTGCTCCGTTCCCTGGAAGGACTTATAAGGATAAATTAAAGGCCTTGATTAGAAAGTCAGTCTTTTCTTTTTGCTATATTTCTGTTTCCATTTTTTCCTTCATAGATAAAATGGGGATCTTTCTTTATACTGCTATTAATATTGTCCAACTATTATTTCTGGATACCATCCACAGTTGCTTACATTAATTCCTGCATGAATAACCGAATTTAAAAATGGTATTTCCTCTGAATTTATAATATAAATATAACTTAAAAGCAAAGTATAGCATTTTTCAAGAATAAATGCTATGTGCTATATAAGGAATATATTGGGGCATTTATTTCTCAGTATATTGCTTGCTTTCCTAATTTTTCCAAATGGTAACTCATTATAGGCCATTATTTAATTAAAACCAGGAACTCTAAAATACAAGAGGAAACAAACCAACACAGAAAGGGCTTATCTAAACACCATTATTGAAACTGATGGATGAAAGACTGCTTGGAAATCACATGGAAGCTACTAGGGCCTACTTGAAAGCTAGGTACCCCTCACCACACCAAAACAAAAAACAAACAAATTATAATGTTGCTTTCCAGTAAGAACAAAACGATAACAGAAAACTCCTGTCTCAACCCTGATAATTAAATGTCACTCAATGAAAATTCACATAATGATGACCTATCACCATAGAATGAAAAATAAATGCTAAAGCTTCTGCAAGAAGCAACATCTAACTACTCTTGATCTCAAAAAGATAAGCAGAGTCTGACTAGGTGGAAGAGCATCAGAAAATCTCAGGATTGTATACTATTGGAAGTTGAAAAAATATGTCAAAAAAGGACAGTTGCCAAGAAAGCTTTGTGGATGTGACCCTATATCACCAAGAGCCAAGCTCAATTTGGTAGGGAAAAAGAAAATGTTAAAATATCAATTTTAAGATCCAAAAGAGTCACCTTGATGGGTGGCAAACAAATCAAATGAATGAATGAATAAATAAATAAAAGTCCCCAAGACTAGCAAACAGCATTAGCTTTTATATATCAGTGACATACACAGAGAAGTATTTAGTCCAAAATGCTTATGTTCAATCATTGCTTCTATTTTTTAAGAGACATATATTGAAATCCACTTACTAATGACATTTATCCTCTTTGCTACATTTTGTAATAGGGGATATAAACACTGTGGACTGATCTTAAGTGTTCATCTCTTCTTAGCACTATCAACTCCAATAGAGCCTTAACATCTAGTTCCTTCAGACAATTTGCTGAATCATTCCCCTCTCTGATGATTAAATGTAACATGATAAAAGAGAAAATCACCAGAGACGAACAATAAGGGATAATTTTGATTACTTCAAAATTCTAAAGTATCCCTAAGATTGTGACTCCTTTTTGCAAACATAACAGTAAATCTTCTTCCAGAAAATAGAGCCAGCAGGGCTTCCAGCCCCTTCAAATATACAGTATTAAAGACTAGCTATAGTGGTGTCCAGACAGGTAGTCAAAGTCAAAATGACAGCCACAACTATAGTCCTGCCCAGGGGTGGGATTCTACCAGTTCACATCTATTCGCTAGAACCAGTTGTTAATATTCTAAGCAGTTCGGAGAACCGGTTGTTAGAAGAAATTACTGGCCTAATCCTGTAAGGAAGGCAGGAAGGAAACATTCTGGTGTTGCTTACAGAAACTGCCTCTCCGTTAACCCTTATTACATTCTTGGCAGGACTAGACTTCCTGTCTCAGGAACGTCTCTGTAGTTTTTTTCCCCCTCCTTTGCTGGTAGTTTGCTTGTGTGGAGTGACCATTCAAAGTTACAATGGCACTGAAAAAAGTGACTTATGACCATTTTTCACACTTACGACTGTTGCAGCATCCCCACAGTCATGAGAGGCCTGGCAAGGAGATGCATGCCTCGATGTGAGTAATATTGAGTTGGCCACACCCAGCCAATAACATGACCACCAAGCCATGCCCACCAACTTAGTCACACCCACAGAACAAGTTGTTAAGCAATTTGAATCCCACCCATGGTCCTGGCAACTAGTTATTCTGTCACACAGAAAACCCTGCAGCTTTACCTTAGTATTGTAGTATAAGGCCTATATCCACAAAATATGCATGTAAACCTCAGCAAACTCAGCAGGACTCACTATCAGTAGTGGTATTCAAACTTTTTTACTGCCAGTTCTGTTGGAATGGCTTGGTGGGTGTGGTGTGGCTTGGTGGGCATGGCAGGGGAAGGATACTGTAAAATCCCCATTCCCTCCCCACCCCACTAACCTGCTTTCCAACTCCGTTCTCCTGTGCAGGGCAACAAAAGAAGACCCAGCCAATCAGCCGGGATTCTGATCAGCTGGGACTAGGGAGGTAGAGAATAGATAGGGGAGGAACAACCAGAGTTGGTATTTACCGGTTCTCTGAACTACTCAAAATGTCCATTAACGGTTCTCCAGAACCTATCAGAACTGGCTAAATACTACCTCTGACTCACTTCCATTAGCTTGTTCTCTTGTCATTTAAAATGTTTTTTTCCTGCACAAATTACTTAATATGCCCAGGGCTGGGATTCTACCAGTTCAGCCCAGTTCTATAGAACCGGTTGTTATGGTTCCTGGTAGGTCAGAGAACCGGTAAATCAGACCTCTGGCTGGCCCTGCCACTCTCCGCCTGCTTCTCCGCTCCCTGCCCAGTCAGTCCCTATCGCGCATGTGAAACATCATGTGCATGCACGACATGCCTGCAGCCTGATTTTACTCGCCCACCAGGCCAGCCATTGCTGCCTGCCTTTCGCTGCAGCAGAGCAAAAAGCTTGCAAGATCCCAGCCCATCCCTTCAGGAAACGGCTCCTGTCTGCTCAGAGGTAAGCCTGCAAGTTGTGCTAGCCCATCCCCCACAGTGCCCTGGGCCTCCCATGGCTATCTCTGGTGCTCCCCAGGTCTCCTGTGGCCATCTCTGGGGCTCTCCAGGCCTCACCCAGCCTATCTACCTGCCCCCCCATCCTCGGGCTCAGCTGGCTGGCTTCCCCACTGGCACGGCCCCATCCTGCCGGCTGCACTGGCTGGGGCCTGCCTACCTTCCCCCACATCCCTGGGCTCGGCTGGCTGGCTAAGCCACCACACACCGCTCTCCCAGCTCTCCCTACTACATGGCGGCCTCCTGTAAGTGCCATTGCCGTAGCACCTCTGCTGCCTCCGCCACCACCCCAGCCAATGCCTCAGCCACCTCTGCTGCTTCTACTAGGAGCAAAACAAAAGGAAGCGGGTGGAGGCAGCCAGGTCCATTGCCTCTGCCCACCTCCTTTCATTTTGCTGCTGCTGCCACCGCCCGAGCTGCCGCTGCCGCTGCCCCAGCCACCTCTGCCGCCTCTGCTGCCGCTCCAGCCACCGCCTCTGCTGCCACCCCTGCTGCCGCCCCAGCTGCCTCTGCCGCTTCTACCAAGAGCAAAATGAAAGGAAGTAGATGGAGGCAGCCAGGTCGGCCACCTCCACCCGCTTCCTTTCCTTTTGCTGCCACCACTGCCACCGTCACTGCCACCACCTGCAGACAGAGGTACCATACTTTGGAAGGGCTTGGGGGGGTACTTCACAGCCCGCTACTGCCGCATGCCTCCCCCACCTTCTTCCTTTTCCCACTGCCTGTTGCTATCTGGAGTTTGCAGGATCATTCGTTTCATCCCAGACCAGGGGTGTGTGTGTGTTAGAGAGAGAGAGAGAGAGAGAGAGAGAGAGAAGGAAGGAAGGAAGGAAGGAAGGAAGGAAGGAAGGAAGGAAGGAAGGAAGGAAGGAAGGAAGGAAGGAAGGAAGGAAGGAAGGAGAAAGTGAATGAGATATATGGATGGATAGATTAATACATGGAAGTAGGGAGGGAGGGAGAGAGTGAAAAAAAAGGAGAGGAAGGAAGGACACAACCCCTGGTTTCAGAAGACTCTTTGAAGCAGCACAATCTAGGGCTGGCCTGCAAGGGATCTCGGAGGTCATCTAGTTCAATCCCCTGCTCCAGCAGGAGATCCTTAGAGAATCAAAGAATAGCAGGGTTAGAAGGGAGTGTGTGTGTGTCTGTGTGCCTGTGTGTCTGTGTGCATGGCTGTCAAAACTCCAAAAACAGATCAAGTAATTCTGGGGAGATCAGTCATAAATTAGAACACTTGCTAAGCAACCAGCCATTAAGCGAGGGCCACTTATATTTGATTTGCCAATCATGCCCACCTATCCATGCCCACCCAGTCACATGACCACCAAGCCGTGCCCATCCAGTCACATGACCACCACATCACGCCCACAGAACCGGTTGTTACAAAATTTGAATCCCACCCCTGACTATGCCTAATCATAAAGCTGATCCTTTTCAGTGTTGAACTCTATCTAATAAGATAATACTAAAGAAGTCTCATTTTAATTATATCCTAATTCATGTGAATACTAAAAAAGAAAGTAGCAAGCAAACAATCTCAGGTTATATGGCACCAAATCAAATTCCTGAACAGACCAAACATTCATATTTCCACCAAATGTTCATTTACCATCTGTGCTTTTTCAATTAGTTCAAGCAAATATTTGTATAACTCATTTACATTCAGGGATTTTCCAGTATTTTTCCTTAAAGAAACAAACTGTGCTATGCTTCCATGGCCACAATTACAAATGCAGGTTACAATTTTTAATTGTTGGTTTATTTGTTTGTATCCTGGCTTTATAATTTTTACAAAAAACTCAAAGCGACAAATATATCCAACAAATCTTCCTTCTTCTATTGTCCCCACAGCAACAACCCTGTGAAGTAAGTTCAGATGAGAAAGAGTGATTGGGCTAAAGTCATCCAGCTGGCTTTCATGGCTAAGGCAGAACTAGAACTCATGGTCTCTTGCTTTCCAGCCTGGTGTCTTAACTACTAGACCAAACTGGCTCTAATAATTTTGTCACAAGATTAATAACTACAATATAAAAGTTTACTAGCATGGACTCCAATATTGCACATTTGAATAACTGTTTTTATTAAAAGTCATTGAAGACTACAAAACGTGTGATCTGTCCCATATAGCTTTATTCAATGGATCAGTTCATATGTAATACAAAATCATGGTTTTTCAGTACATAAGCAACTCACAGGAAGATTCAGAGTCACACACTTTGCTTCTAATTACTTCTCTCCTTTATGGCATTAGATTAAAAGTTGTTGCCAAATAAATTCTAAATTGGAGAAAATGCATTTGTTGCAGTTCTACAGTTCTATAAGCTGCAACCTGAGGCTACGTGTGGCCTTAGAAAGCTCAAAGAGCAGGTTTCAGAGCTTCTATAAAAATTAGGAGTCTGGTAGCACCTTTTCCATTTAACACATTTTATTAAAAACCATAACCTGAGCAAACTGATGATGGAAGTCTGTGATATCATCATGAATAGGGTGGATTACATTGAGGAAGCCAAGGATCAGCTCTTGAATACCACACTCTACCAATTTCTCTCCTCAGATCCCCCAACAACATATCAAAGAGAACTATGCAATGTGAAGAAGATAAAGACCTATGTGCAAATCACTGACTGCTCACTTTGACAATATCTCTGTAATTCATCTAGAACACCTTCTTAACTCTCACTCCGTTAAGTCCTTCCTGCATTTGAGATTCATTTATTGTATTTTATCATGTGGACCTATGGAAACAATCTCTCGTCAAATTTCAATATGCCTTCAACTACTTCCACACCAACATAACTGCAGTCTATATGTACCCAAAGAATAAGTCCACTTCCTTGAGGTCACCTTAGAACTGTACAAGGGACATATAAATATTTCCATTATACAGGAAGACTACTGGTTGCTCTTACAAACCTACATGCTTCCAGCTTCTACCCAAAACACATTACCAAATCCATCATCTATAGCCAGGCTCTAAGTTACCACTATATTTGTTCTGACCCACCCAAGAGATGCTCAATTAATGGAGTTAAGCCAGATATTTAGGAAACTATACAATCAATCAATTCCCACAGAGGTCTAGACAGACCATAAAAACTGAATAACAGGACAGTAATTATTGTCTCCTACAGCTTATAATTCAAACCACTCAAGCACATTTTAATAAGTTACACTCCATACCAGACAATGACACTGCCCTTTCTTGAACACTGGATAACAGACCCATACTTACATTTAGATAACCACCAACCAAAAGCAGATTCCTACAAGTAATAAGAAACAACAATGCTAACATGTAAACCAGATCCAACAACCCAGATGTCTACTTTGCCTCCACATATATATCAATAGCACCATCAAATACCAATGAATACATGTCTAAGATTAAAAGCAACTTCAATATGATATATGCTATCAGCTACCAATACCTCTCTAGTTTCTACATAGGACAAACGGGACAAAATTTGCACAAAATAATAGATGTATACATATGACATCAGGACTCAAAACAGGGACAAAGTTACATCCAAGCATTTCAGTCTCCTATGACATTCTATAGCAGACCTCATTGTGATTGTTTTGGAAAAGAATTTTAACAGCACCATTGAATGAAATACTATTGAACTCACATGCTTCAAAAGGTTTCAGACCATTTCAGATGAGCTCAACAAACTCAATGAGTTTTAATACACTACGATACAATAGTTATTAAGCTATTTTGTAAACTGTTCAATGTTAACCTGCATCTGCATAACCAACCTATCTTCCTCACATTTTCTCCCACCCCAATTTAAATGTATATCAGTCTAACCCCTCTATGTCTCTGATGAACTGAGTTGCAGCTCACAAAAGCTTACACCTTTCAATAAAATGTGTTAGTCAGAAAATATGCTACTTGATTTTTTGGGAGTAGTAGCTTAACATGCTTCTCTTCCTACAATGTCTCCAAAAGTTACAACTTGTCAGAATTATTAAATACATGAAGAACAGTCATATTCTCCATGGTTCATTCTAATTAAGCTTGCATTTAAATTACACCAAAGACTTTGAAAGAAAATACAGTCTTTATCTGGACCTTGCTTCTTTCTCTTTTCCATGTTTTAGACTATAACTCTCAACCTATCACTCAAAGGCCGAAGTGTGCTTCCTGATTAGCTCAAAAGAAGCAGTTTTGAATAGTGGCTTCTAATTTTCTTACTTCAGAAACTTTAAATTTTCCTGATAAGACTAGTAAATTGTGGCCATATTGTATAGTTTTCTGTTCAATATCTTGACTTTGCAAAGCTTAAGTCAAGATGAATTCCCCTTAACTCTGCTTTGAGATTGACCAGTTTTGTGATAATTGAATGTAGCCTCAGCTGAGAATTAGGAATGAATAGTAGTCTCCTTCTTCCATACAGATTGATGTTGTTAACTCTTCGTACTAATTATTTAGATTGTGTATATTTAATATAACAATCTATTGCTTTTGAACCACTTTAAAGCATAGATTAATCTGAGAATAATTTGGTAAAACAAAATTGTTTAGAGTATTTGGGCATGTGATTTTAAGCCTGAGGTAGATATTATGCAATAAGAAAAAGTACAATTTCCCCTATATTTGTTTTATAATGCTACTAGGTAGGTCTGAAGGAACTAGCCTAAAATTTATTCAAAACCTACCTAAAGCCATTCCTCTTTTTCCTATCATATCAGTACTGAATTACAACTGGAGAAGTCTCTTGGTTGAAAAACGTTTTGTTCTTCCTCCTGAAGAAAAAGTCCAGTTGCCTTTTGAAAAAAGCACTGTTGGAACAATCAGTATTGAACATGTAAGCTCACCACAAGGTATGGGCAATGCAATTAAAAACTGCTTCTCTTTGTTTAGAAATTATTGCTCTCTGTAACAGGCAGCTTATTAAAGATAATGATCTCATCTTAAGATAAGGATGGAAGTCATGATTAGCTCAGTCACTGGTTTTTTTTAAATGCCCATAAAATTGTCCAAGCACAGTTGCTTATGGCAACAGACTCATAAGTTATATAATGTATTCAGTAAATTCTTCACATTCCATAGTATGCTGCAAACACTGGAATGAATTAACCCCCTGATTCACAGTAATGCTGCATTAAATTGAAAATATAGTTCTAAAACATGCAAATATAAACAAAGCAAAATAATGGCCTATAAAAAAGTTCAAAAATGATATCAGAGAATCATTGAAAAGTCAATTACTGTATGTTTTGACTTTTATCAGACAGCCTTATATTTTGCAAGGAAGTCAACATGCCATCAGTGTTGGATTTCTTTCTTAGCCAATAATATCAATATCAACTTTGATTGTAGTTTTAAGTTATTTACAATTTTGCAAAATCTCAAAAATTTACAATTTTTGGAGATCATGTAGATGAAAATAATGCTAGGACATGTAGAGAGACTACAGAAAATAGATGAGTGCGTTGTAACATGTACACAAAAATATGCATTCATGTTTCTTTTTAAGAAAAGTTTGGACCAATTTGGATCAACTTAGCAAAATTGTCAGACTTTCATGATTTCATACTTTATAGAAAGTATTCCAAAAATATTTTCAGATGTCTGTTGAAAAAGCCATAAATCCCCTGTACACATGCATCCATGAGCTGGATAATAAGCATAATTTCTTCTCAGAACAAAGATGGACTTGGAGAATAATTACATGAATCCATCCAGTCCATACAAATGCTCAATACCTCAGTAAAGTATTTAACAGCATCACTTCCAGGTTGTGAAATAAAATGGAACTTACCTTGGTTCTCTTTCTTTGTGCTCTTCCTCGCTTGTTGCTAATTATGGAACAATATAGCTCAAAATCTGCTTTTTTCTGAATATCCTTGTAGCATTACCTTCATCTCACCTAAGCCCATAACCAAAGCAGCTTAAAATTGTCCTTAGTTGTTCCATTTTTTAAGAAGTGTTTTTCTCTTTTCCCCTGATATAGTATTTGTCCTGGATATGATCTGATGCACATTTCACCAATAATTTGATCAATGACAATCAAGGGTTGGAATCTTCTTAGGTCTACAGGCCACTTTAGGTTACTGAAAGTAAATTCCATTCCTTTTGGTCACTGAGAACTGACCATGGCCATTTTGAGGTGAACTATGAGCCAGACTGGATACCTGGGTTTTGCCAAGACATTAAGGCATTCTCCAAAGCAAGACAAGAAGCAATGGGTGGAACTAATCAAGGAGAGAACCAACCTAGAACTAAGGAGAAATTTCCTGACATTTAGAATAATTAGTCAGTGGAATGGCTTGCCCTCAGAAGTTATAAGTGGCTCCAATACTGGAGCACCTTCTTAGTTTTAAGAAGAGATTGAATAACCATTTGTCTGAAATGTTATAGACTTTCCTGCATGAGCAGGAAGTTGAACTAAAAGACCTCCAAGGTCCCTTGCAACCCTGTTATTCTTATTTGTTTCCTTAATAAGCTATTCACTCACAAAATACCTAGGTAATACTTTCCATAGTACTCATCAAATCTTATAGTTAGGTCTTCTTTGAAAGAGCACTGCATTTGTTCTTTAAATGGGTTTAGTGCTCCTCTGAATGAGCACTGCTCCTAGGCAAAATTGTGATTTGCTTGATATGCTCACATCTGGATACATTACAGACTTTTTATGACTTCTGCCTACAAGACATTAGGTGTGGCTGTATATTTTTTTAACTTATTTCCTACTTTTATTATTTCTGAGGACTGGGTAATGAGGGCTACAAGTATCATTCTGGGACCAGTACAGGTAGTCCTTGACCTATGACCAAATATTTTGTTTACTAAGCAAGACAATTGTTAATTGGGTTTTGCCCTAGCCTAGTGGCTCAGTGGTTAGAACTTCGATCCTGACCAGCTCAAGATTGACTCAGCATTCCATCTTTTCAAGGTTGGTAAAATGAGGACCCCGATTGTTGGAGGCAATACGTTAACATTATAAATTGTCCAGAGAGTGCTGTAAAACACTATGGGGTGATATATTGTATATAAATCTAAGTGCTATTGCTATTGCCCCATTTTACAACCTTTCTTGCCACAGTTGTTAAGTGAATCATTGCAGTTGTTAAGTTAATAATATGGCTGTTAAATGAAACTGGCTTCCCCACTGATTTTGCTTGTGAGAAAATCACAACAAGTGATATATAATCCAGGGACACTACAACCATAAAAAAAAAATCCTTTAAATGTACTATATTTTAATTACCTATCTGCCTTGACTAATTAATTTAATAGTAAGGTGGGATAGAAATAAACTATGTACAGTATATACAAAACTGTCCCTAGGCAGAAACCTTAGGATAAATAACTGGATTGATTATCTGCCTGTCTATCTATTACTATATAAGCATGGACATTCCTCCCTTTGTAAAGCCTGTATTACTTCTGGCAATTCCCAAATAGGATTTGCCTTTATGCTGGAATATAAAATTATTCTAATGGTAAACAAGTAATGTACATTTGTTGTTGTTGTTTTAAAAACCTCTACTTTATCAGTTAGGCCTTTCTCCAAAGCCAACATGCACAGGAGAGATATTTGTCACCTTTTCTCCCTGTATCTGGGAAAATAGCAAAAACAGTTCTCTATCACAAGGCTTTGGACAGTAAATAATTTCAATGACATTTTAAGAATCGTGTTTTCACTTCTGATTTTATGGTTATGTTTTCTATTCTATACTTTTTAAAAAAATGTAAATTGCTTTGATTATTCCCATAAATGAAAAGACATGGTATACATTTAATAATGAATATTTTTCTTAAAAATAATGTTATTGAAGAATCCTTTCAACATAACTGAAATGCAATTAAACACTTATTTCATAAATCTCTCTCTCTCTCTCTCTCTCTCTCTCTCTCTCTCTCTCTCTCACACACACACACACACACACACACACACACACACATTTCCAGAGAGGAGATCAGAATACAATGCTTTTCTGTACTTTGCTGCCATAAAAATACTCCTGACTGTCACAATCTTGACTTACGATTCTTTCTTCTTCATGCCTTAAATCAGCACTGGAATGAAAGGTAGAACTGCTTTTTTAAAACATAAGTTTTGATTTTGTGTGGTGGATTTAAGCTATTGAGACACTACAAAGTAAGGTGTAATTTATGGATAGTGCAAAGTCCTGGCCCAGAGCTAACTTCACATACCTTAGAGGGATAAAGGTAAAGTAGAAGAGAAAGATTAATTCGGGATTTAGTTTCCCACAGGCAGAAATATCTGTCTACTTGTCCACAAACTTTAATTATGGAACATATGGATAATATAAGGGTATCTAAAAATCCACATCATTCGTACTCCAGAGGCAGTAAATTAAAAGAATGAAAGGGATGCTGTGACAAAACTGAAACAAGCTGTGGTTTCTGAGGAAGGTTCCACAATTAAACTTACGAAATTGACCGAAAATGAGCTCAAAGTATAGAAATTGGATGAGCAGTTGCTGTTAAGACTACATATATTACTGTAAAGAAAAAACTGCATGCAGCTCTCACTGTCAGATTTTCACAAAATAAATTAGTCTTTTGAATTTCCATAGTAAACTTACTTAACATTCTAATTTTGACATACACATTCTATCAAAAATATATGTAGGGCTGTTCAAAGTGGTAATTTCTAAAAAATAAGAATAAACAGCTTTGAGTCTGGATTTTGCAGCCCAGACAAGAAAGGCCCAGAAGATCTAGGATGATATAATATCATCACATCTACAATGACAAATAGAAAATTTACAATATAATATCAAATAATGCAGCGCACATTTGTAGACTAGAGCTTCATAAATTATGCTTCTATTGCAGGTTATATTTGTCTCAATCATTAGTGAGACATACATATGGAACATACAAATGGAATGGCAAATAAATTTAATAAATAAATAAAATAGTATGGTATATAACCCCCCTCCCACAATTTTTCTAAACTTTTTGCTGATCTTTTTTGTGTTTTATGATCTTTCGTGTTTTTAACAAAACCAAAATTTGCCTAAAACCAGAGACTGCTGTTATGATGTGAGGGAGAAAAGAATTCCAAAAGCAATTTTTAGTACTACATTTATTAAATCCAATCCTAAGGGCAGAAAAAAAGCATGCAAGTTTTAGAATTCTCCAGAACATTGCATCAATTAATTTCACACACAAAACTCCAGAGAATGGGAAGGGGGAGGGGGGAGAGAGAAGCAGAAAAGCCTAATCCTTTTCAAACTAGAGGTTGTATACTGAATATAGTAAGAGTTTCATGCCTCAGTTTACATTTGACATTGGAGGGGGAAAAATGGCCTAATCCTGAAAAAAATAAAAGAGGATGCGAGACTATTTCATTGGCCAAATAAATAATGGGAACATAGGAATGTTAAAGTTTATTAGTATGTTTGAGCGGTTAATTGCTGATGATACATTTGAGGATTTCAGGGCTTCCCAATGTATTGGATCACAACTTCCAGACTTCACAGCAAAGGATCTTATTGGAAGCTCACAGGATTGTAGTCCAATGTACAGAAACCCATCTGTAACAGGCTTTTACAGGCTATAAAAATAAGAATTCTTTATTGGAGAAAATAGCAATTTTTACTCAATCAGTGAAAAGCTACAAAACATGGCTTACTACACCCACATATACATACAGACACAGTATAAGACTGTAAATAATTTAAACCTCCTTAAAACAGGAGGTAAAGTGTTCCACCTCCTCTTTTAGGTTTTTCACCATGCTGATCAAAATCAGTTCACTTTGGATCATATCAGAAAAAATCCATCACTGAGACAAAATATTTATGTGACACCACAACAGAGGATTTATTATACCACTTGCTTCAGCTTCGAATCTACAATATTCCAACTGCGATGAACAAGTAGCAAATAATGTCAGATGTGGCTTCCACCACTAAAATGCCAAGACAAATACAGTTTACTCATTTAATCAAACAACGTGCAAAAATCAATCACAATTAATATGTTGGTCTTACACTCACATGCATCGGTCCATAAGAGGATATCAGCACAATGTGGAAAATGATAAAATCATTGCCTCTAAGAACACTCAGGCTGAGTACCAAACCAAGGTTATAAATAAACAGGAGGGCACCTCCTGGGATGCTTGGGAAATTCTAAGGGTTTCAAAAGTACATTCCCATCACTCCCTTGTACTTTGGCTAGCAAAATCTGCTTGTAATCGTCCCCTCCACACAAAAACAGTGTGGAGAAGACTCAATATGCTTGATGGAACATGGGTCAGGGAGGGCAAGTGGGCACAGTAGATCAGGAAGGGTACACAGGGGTGCATGAGAGGAGTTGTGCGAGTTGGCTAGGGCATGGGAAGTGCTGCAGGTTGAGAAGAATGCATCGGGATGCACAAGAGGTGCCACATGAGTTGATAAAAACATGTGGAAGCAGCACAAGTCAGGGAGAGTGCATGGTGTGTGCACAAGGTGCTGCACAGGTTGGAATAGGTGCATGGGGAAAGAGTAGGCGGGGCTTCCTCCCTATCTCCTCCTTATCTTTTAATAATAAGAAATATATTCCTATAGGGAGCAAATATTGGTTTAAGTAGCCATTTTGATTTCCATGAGACTCCCCTACTTGATCTTCTCTAATAGTGCAATCCTATTACATACAAGAAAAGTTACTATTGAGGAAATAATAAGTTTTCTGGTTACAATGGAATATAAGTTCTACTGAACCAGAGTTGGGATTCAATTTTTTTTACTCCTGATTCTGTGGGCGTGGCTTGGTGGGTGTGGAGGGGAAGGATACTGTAAAATCTCCAGTCACAGGTAGAATTTGCCGGTTCTCCGAACTACTCAAAATTTCCGCTACCGGTTCACCAGAACTGGTCAGAACCTGCTGAATACCACCTCTGTACTGAACTCACTAGAAATCCAGAGAAGTAGGAATACACTTTGCACCTCTTTGAAACATGTGGCATTGTTTGTAAATACCCAGGTTTTCCTTCATCTTAATAATTTATTTAAATTATATTAATCTAAGATGGTTACTGTTCAAGCAAAATGATATATATGTTGAACATTGAACAAAATAATTTTGTTTGAGCATCTTCTCGATTAACGTAGGAATACAGTAGATAAGGATCTCTGCTCAGACACTGGGTAAGATACTGGCATACTATGGAGCGTTGCAAGCCAGGCCTTTAAAAAGAAAAAGGCTGTAAGTCTAGAAGGAATGCAACAAACACAGTGCAGTGAGAATTCATGAGCTCATGTACACAATAACATTATCAATTTCACATAAGACAGGATCCAATGGTTTGCCTTTCTATTCCTGTTTTACCATTTTCCATTATTATGTAATGATAATGAAGCATGGTGATAGTATAAAATCTTTGAATCTAGCTACTATTTCCTCTTACTGTACTCATATCTTCCAAAGTAAAACTATAATCCAAGATCCTTGGCATGTTAGAGAGCTGTATCTTTTTAAGTGGAAGAGACCTGCAATGGCTACATAACCTAAATCTATCAAGTGCAACACAGCACAGAAAAGCTTTCCCCTCTCTGTATTCTTCAAATGTTCTTCTGAACTATTCAAAACCCATCACAGTCCACACCATAAACACAGAGGAGAATCTTTTGAAATCAATTCAAAGTAATATATGAATGCCTACACCACAACAGGGATAGGCAACATATGGCACTTCAAAAGTTGCATCCATAGTAAGCAAGATTAACCGTGAGAGATGATGGAGTTATAGTTCAGCATCTGGAAAAGCAGATTGACTATCATTTCACAGAATATGCTAGTTTGTAAGGTGACACCTAACTCCTACATATGCTGCAACAGATCAATGTAGTAGCTGCCTTGAATTACACTGCCAGCTTTTCACTTGAAGCCTGACTCAGTACAAAGTTCGTACTTGTCATTCACCTGTGTAATTAAAATCACATGCTACAAAAATTTATGGCAGCTATTCAAAGATATTATGCTGGAATTGCTTAGTGTGCTCTCTATACATCAGGGGTCTCCAACCTTGGCAACTTTAAGCCTGGAGGACTTCAACTCCCAGAATACCCCAGCCAGCTCTGCTGGCTGGGGCATTCTGGGAGTTGAAGTCCTCCAGGCTTAAAGTTGCCAAGGTTGGAGACCCCTGCTATACATCACACAAGTCTGTTTCTATGAACTATATAGCAGTATCTTCTCTTCATCTGCTTCTTTAAATCAGATATTAGCATGCTTTTACATAATTGTTCTCCTCCAGAAATACCTTTCACAAACTTCAATACTCACATCATTATGTCACTTTTGATATTTTTAGGAGAAATAATTTTAACATATAGACTTGGATTTCAGAAGAATTCTTCTGTTTTGTCCCTTTCTTCTACTATGGATATTTGGGGGTAAAATGAAAAGAGAAATTTTAGCAATGTTCTTCCTTGGGTTCAGTGGAACTTACCCCTAGAAGTAGTCAACCTCCATATTTTTCCAAATGAGGTTGTACCAGTTTGGGATTGTGCACTAATAGGATGAGTCATGATGAGAGGTGAGTGAATTCAAAAGTAGATGTCAAAATTCAATCTCTGACATCCCCTTTCTTCTTCTTTTACTCCTTTTGGTAAGGACAGATAGTTTTTACTAAGGATCTGAATAAATCACTCATAAAAGATATTTGAAATTAGCTCAAAGTCCCATATACTTGTGATCAGGGATGCACATTGCCCAGTTGTAGGATTCAATTTTTTTTATTACTGGTTCTGTGGGCGTGGTTTGGTGGGCGTGGCAGGGGAAGGATACTGCAAAATCTCCATTCCCACCCCACTCCAGAGGGGAGGTTACTGCAAAATCCCATTCCCTTCCCACCCCACTAACCTGTTTTCCAGCTCTGTTCTCCTTTGCAGGGCAACAAAAGAGCCAGCCAATCAGCTGGGACTTGGGAGGCAGAGAATAGATAAGGGCAGGTCCAGTCAGAGGTGGTATTTGCCAATTCTCCAAACTACTCAAAATTTCAGCTATCGGTTTTCCAGAACTGGTCAGAACTTGCTGAATACCACCTCTGACACTGCCCAACTGTAGCATATAGAAATTGCAATCTAAATAGCTAATGAAAATCCTATACATTTAAGCAAAGAGGGGATAATAAATTCATTCACCATTTTTTTTATTTAACAGGCTATTCATAGTTATCCAATGTTGTTTATGAAGCATTAAAAGGCCTGTGACCAAAACATTTAACAAACCTGTTGTTTTTTTAAAAAAAAGCCCACCTGAGAATGCTCTTCTGTAGCAGTACATACAGATTTGCTGACATTTTTTAATATAATTTCAATCTGGCTGCTTCTTGAAGTGGGAACATGTTCTACTTTTAGCTATATTTGCAAACAATTCTGTGGAAGGATTTGTCGCTGCAAAGAGAATCTTGAAAGATGACAATGTCCGCATTTGTTAACTCTTTTGAGTCTGTCACTATGCTATTTAGAAGGAGCAAACTGCTATACAACACAAATGGAAATTGTGTGGAAAACTATCTCAAACTATCAGTTGAATATTTGGCAAGATCAGCTGAGGAGTAAAATGAATGTTTTCTTTAAAAAGGCTGGTAACATTTTTTTTACCCTTAGAATAGTATCACGGGAAGAAAACTGATAGCGATTAATTAGAATCTTTAAAATTAGAGTATCATTCAAATACAGACTTATGGGAAGAATATACAATCCAGTTAAAAGGCTGATTTAGAGTAGGCCACAATTGTCCATTGCCACTGCCACGTGCCTATGCTGTAAAAGGGTTGATGAGTAGGCATAGGTTGCATATTGATGCAGATGGGTTAATGCACAACACCTCCAAAATTCTAGTTGCATGTTGTGTGGAGGTGCCCATCCTGTGCTGATTGGTTGATCTGACAGCCTGTTCTTTGCTGTTTCAATGACCTAGACAGAATGTTACATTTGCAGAAAAATAAATGGAACACCTATGCAAGTGTCCTGAATGACAGACTGCACATGCTCCCTGATATGCAGTGCCAGAAAAGTCTGCTTAAGACAGAAAAATCAATCAGATTTATTACAGTAGAAATGCCATACATTCTTTCCATGTTGAAAATGTGTGACTTCTGGGTTGCTATTTTCATTCAATGTGGTAGTAATGTAACATGCTAGGCTTTAAGAAACCAAGGGCTTGTGTCATGCCCCTGTTGGAGTCTGAATCTGTGGGGGAAGATGAGCTGGAATAAGAGCTGACAGAGATCGAGAGGGCAGCTCCATTGGTCTTGGAGGAAACTGGGGAAGGGCAGAGTCAGTCCAGGCAAGGCTTTTCAGGATTAGAAAGGCTTGCAGACAGGAAGGAGCAGGAGAGCCAGAGCTCAGGCGAAAAGCAAGGACTACCCGCTCCTGATCCTAGAGCACGGAGAGAACAGAGAAGGTGAGACCAACGCAGACTGAGCCGGCTATGTGGGAGGAGAGGCCACTTCTTCACAAAGCACCTGGGGACTGAAATGTAAGGAAGTCCCGATAAAAGGGGCATTTGTCAGGAACATACATTGAATCTGTGGAGCTTTGTGTGCACTTGCCAATGCCTGGAGATTATTGTGCTCTGTCTTATGGGGCTTGCCTGGTTTGCCTGCTTTGCTAAACTTCTTGCTCTGATTAGTGTTTGGCTAACCTGGCTTACTGAATTGCTGGCCCTGGTTACTGTTTCACTAACTTGGCTTACTGGACTACTCTCAGCCAGAGTCTGCTGAAGGTGCGTGTGAGAGTTTTGCTCCAGGACTTGTAGGGTTAGAGTTAGGGTGGGGACGTTTGGGGGTGAAGTTAGAGCAATAAAGGGGAGTTAGATCTGTTCTCTGGCTGTGTTGTTTTCATGCCATGCCCCAGGTATCACAACTTAAGCCCACAGGACATCCATTTGCATGAAGTGCACAAAATGCTCATTGTAGATAAAGATAACAAACACTGATCAATTTCAAATCATAAAGAGCTGAAAGGGAACATTGAGGCTTTCAACCTTTTTCTCAATGTAGAAATCCAACATTTCATGTCTGTTTAGCATCCACCTGAATACATACAGGGAAGAAGAAGCCATGACCTCAGGTGTGTGTATGTTAAAATTATGTACATCTTCATTTTCACACCTAAAGAGATAATTCATTTGAAATAAGAGCTTGATTAAAAACAGAGTATATTCTACAATAAGTGGTAATTTTCTTCACAGGGTTTAACTATGTACAGGAACATCCTACCACTTATTCCCTGATATCTAACAGGTTGAACCCACTTTGCAAAGACCTAGTTTCAACTCTCTGAACCTTTATGAAGAAACAGTTTACTCATTAAGTTCCTAGGATTTTTTTCAGATCAAGATATCCGAGTTATCAAGAACTAGTACCTTTTCTTTTTAGCACCATGGCTTTTCTGCTTCTTCTATAAAAGTGGAGATGTACTAAAACAAAAGCACATCTAGTTGTGCCACAGTAATTGACAATTCACCAACATCAAAAGGTGTGGTTTTCAGCTTCAGTTAATGATTTCATTATCAGATAAGCTGCAAAAATTGATTTGCACCACCATTTTGATAGCCATCTTATCTGCCTTTTGATTTCTTGCCAGCTTCCACGCCTTCTTCTTCTGTTTTCTCCTTCACTTTCTGGAGCTGCTGAGAGATTCTCTGTGCATGCAGTTACATCAGGGCTGTCAAAATCCTAGTCCATGGGCCAGATTCGTCACACGCTAGCCACGCCCACACTCAGTTTAGTGAAGGGGGGAAAGTCCCAATATGTCACATGATACCACTGTGACAATGTAAGTTTGACACCCCTGAATTACATCATGAAGCAAACTCTGAGCTTACATACTTGCATTCTGACATCTGGCAGTTTCATACTTGCAAGATTATGTTAATGTAGCTGCAGATTAAAAGTAGAAATCTCTCTTTTTATTGCTTGATAGGTTAAGGCTGATCCTTCCTACATTTCTTTCTTTGCCTATTATTCAGCTGTGGGGTCCTCTCCCCTTTATCTGATCATCCCCTAAGCAACATCTCTTCCCGTCATTTCCCAAAGTCATTCTCACATATCTAATTGCTCTTAGAGGAGCTTTGTGGGGTTTCCTTTTTCACATTTGTTGTATTGTTTTATTTTTTTCTTCATGTTCTTTTTTAATGTTTTATTCACTAAGTAAATAAAAATAAACAACTAATAAATCTATGACCAAAATGTCATCCAGGTCCTTTCCAATAATAAAAATATATCCCTTGCAGTGATGGGATGGAATATAGCAGTCTGATTGGTTGGCAGAAGTTAGAGATCTGTCATGGGAACATGTGACAAGTTGAAACTTTGGCTTTGATGTCTATTCTGACATGAAGCCACCCAAAGTCCCAGAGTAGCAGATGGATTGTTTCAAAAACTCAGCGATATCCAACTGGCCAACTGTCATGGCAGAGCTGCAAGATTTCCTCCCTCAAAGGAGGAAAAATACACAGCTGGTCAGTTTTCCTCATTTCCAAGGAAAGGGGAAGGATGAAAGACAAGACCTCCTCTCAGGATCATCTGTTTGAGCCTACACATAGAGATCTTGTGCTTGCTGAACAGAGATTCAAACAGGGCAGGAGTTTGGTTTCTGGCCTCCAAATCTGATGAGATGGTTATCAAAATGTAGGTGCAGATCAACATTTCTAGCTTATCTGATGATGAAATCATGAACTGAAGCTGAAAACCACCAAATGTCATAAAATGGAATTAGGATGGAGAAGACAGCCATTTCTAGGCACAGGATGCAGGTAGTGAGGTTCATAAGGTAGAATATGGAATCAGTCTGTTGACTGTTCCAGCTAAGAGGACAAATAAGTTCAACCTGTACTGCATCAGACAGTTTCTCTTTAAATGGTAAATCTAAGCCTCCTTCATTCCAGCTTAATCCTGAGCTAACAATTTGTCTTGCCATAAGCAGTAGGGCTTGTAGTTGGAAATCCTTGTTTTATGGGATCATCAAACTTAGTGCTTAGGAGCAAAGTTGGCATAGTTGTCCAAGATCAAGCTGTTCCGTAGCAAAAGAGGAGTTTTCCTTTTCATAGTTCCTCTGTCAGCAGGCCAACTGATTGACTATATCCCTGCTTTTTATTCCTCAGAACTCTGACCATCTCTATTTGGGAATAGTTCTCGCTCAACAACTAAAGTTTATGTTATAAACTGATAATCTGTGTGTAGTCATCTAGTGTTCCCATCAGGAGCAAACAGCAGTTCAGGAAGAAACTTTCTGTTGAACGTTGAAATGGTTAAAAAGAATCCTCCAGGTTTTTCACATATTGGATAGATGGGGAAAGAGATCCTAAGGTTAATTTGGCTTTTAAAAGAACAAAAACTATCATCAACTGAGATACTTGATTTCCATTAGACTCCACAGAAAAACAGCAAGCATGATATATTATTTCACATTTAAATTACTCACAGCTAGATAGTCTCCTTTGGAGATCATTACATATAATTCAAACTGTCCACAATTATGCAATGCAGAAATTGCACATATAGCTGAATTAATCTGTAAGTGGTAATTCCCTGATAACTGCAAACAGTATATCCACATATTATGTGTATATATCTCTGTCTATACAACCTTACAACATGGTATTTAAAGAACATCTCTAAAATCTGAAAAATAATGCTATCTGTGAGTTTACATGCATATTTATGTGTATGTGTATGTATGTATGCATGCATGTTTGTATGTAAGATTCTATGGTTTTCATCCTTTTAAAAAATATTTCCAAGTTGAAAAGAAGAGACCTAAAAAGTAGAGTGGACACTAAGAATTGCTTAGCCTCCTTCTTCACAAATGCTTGACTATTCCAACACCAATTTCACAGTTAAGTTCTAAATCTATGCTAGCAGGAATTACCATAATTTTAAAAAATTCAAAGTTCCTGAAATGTGCAGATGCCAGAGTTGAGAAGGCATGGGAATTAGAATTCTCCTATTTAAACAAAATTGAAAGGAATCTATTTGTCATCTTCTTGTACACACTGAAATGTTTGTTTTCCTTATTAGAGCATCAATGGCAGCCCATTGCACCAAGCCTGCAAGCTAGAGTTTAAAGTGTTACGTGCAAATGTTCCTTAGCAACCAGGATGGAGAACCAATTATAACTAGTGATAGTTAGTTCTGAAACTTTTTTCCTACTAGAAAGCTATTCTGCGTAGTTCAGGATACATAGTTTGGGATACATACCTCTTCGGTTTCAATAAAAGTTTTGGGAATTATACTGAAATTTATTTTTTTCAATCAGGGTTGCTAACATTTTCAAACCTTTCTTACTGGATAGGAAAACAGAAGCAACATTCAAAGTCTTCTGCAGCTAATTACAATAACACCAAAGCATACAGGTCCTAGATACATCCCTTACATATGTGGATTTGCAGTGCAAATACACAAGAGACCCAATCGGCATTGCATGCCTGTTTTGTAATAACAAGTCAGCAGGAGACAACTGCTGCTACTCCTGTGCATTAAATCATTCTACCTTAAAAACAGGACATTTTAATGAAACTTTGCTTTCAAGGTTCACACTAAACCTTTAATAAGGATACATACCTACTTGTACAATATATACTGACATTAATGGAATTTCTAGGGTCAGAGAGGAGTGGATATATATTCAGCCCTAATCCTCTCAAAAATCAATATGCATTCTAATCTCAAGGCCAGTAGCATGGAGAATGGATACCATCCAGAAATTAACTAATACGGGGACTAATCTATGTTGTGCAATGTACTGTTGAATTGAATTTGTAGTTTTAGGTTCACTTAGTTGCAAGCAAACCCCACTGCAAATGATGATATGTACTCCTGAAAAAAACATGCATAAAATGAGACTATGAAAGATTTGTTAAAAAAGATTCTACCTTACTTGGAATTATAAATCATAGTAAAATGTCTTCAAAATTTGCAATCAGATACAACTGATTTAGCTGGACAGAAAGAGGAGAGGAGATAGACTGTCTTCTCCAACTTGGCAAACCAAGCCTTTTGGCTGAAACTCAGTTTTCAAGGCATCAAATAAGCTTGGGTTACTGCAAAACTAAGATGACCTTTTTACACTCAATGCAAATTTCTCCTGGAATGTGATAGATTTATATTGTTATTTAGTCTTGACTGAGTCTCTACTAATTGCTTTTCAGACGTACAGGGTACATTTGAAGGCAGAGATCCATAGTCAAATCTCCCTCAAGTTCAGCAATGTATTGGTTGAAAGAGATGGTGTCCTTTCCCATGATTTCAGCTAAACCATCCTGAAGACTACATCCCACCAGAGGTCAAGAAAGGAACTGAAATACAGCAATAGTCTCTACAGCAATCATCCAGAAAGAAAATAAGGACTCTGAAAAGCATAGCAAAGGAGAATTCCACCAGGTCTCCCCTTAAATTTGCATACATTTAAGTGGCAACAACATCGTCATAATATTCATAGCACATCAGAAATTGAAGGAACACCTTTTTACAACCAACTCTCCAAGTAGACATACTGTAGAATGCTATAGTAAACAAAGGGAGATATTTGCAACAGTATTTCCCCCTGTGCATATATATTGCATTTCTGTATAATAGAACACACACACCCCCGCCGTGCTCTCTCTTCTTATTTAAGATTTACAGAAACAGACTCTGCATGAACTCTACTGAAATTATTTAAGACATTAATAGTTTGACAATATCTCTTCAATCTCAAGGTTGTGTCATCAGTACATTTTGCTGAGCTAAACCAGAGGCCAGTTATTCTAGTGTTCCCTAGTGATATATTGTATATATTATATTGTTATAATATTTAACATTCATACAGCGCCTATTATAAAAACTGTGCATATATACAATTTTGTAACTTTACCCCTAATGAACTGAGAAGGCTAGGTTGAGGAATTTAGAGATCAATTTTATAAATTGATCCCTTATTTTACAGATTTAGCTCCTGAGGAAAAGACTTTTGTTCAAAATCATCCTGGGATTTCATGATGGAAGTGAGAATCTGACTGAGAACTCCCCCATTTGTAGCTCAATTTTATATATTATTTCAGCTACACGTGGGCTCAACCAGACTCTCAACTCTTATGGAGAGGTCCTCAATATCCGACAGTAATGGGGGATTCTTTTCATCTAGTTGTCAGCTTCATGCCGTTCTCAGTCTCGGAGAGGAAACCATGTGATTTGTTTCTATTGGCTATTGATAATTTTAGGTCAAGCCTCTAAAATAAAGCATTTATGTTCCTTTTTAAGCACATCACAAGTGGGGGAAAATGAATAAATGGTCTCTTATTTTCACTGTGATGAGAAGCATAACATGAATTTAAGTGAATGATATTTTTTCTTTATTTACTATTGCAGCAAGAGTTAATACATAAGAATTAAGGGAAGGCAAAACTATTACCGTCTCACTGTAGATAATAACAAATCACCCAAAACAGCGGTTACCCCAAGGCAGTAAGTGGATAGCCATAATTCAATGTGGATTGTTTCTCCCCTCCCCAAAGGTCAGTCTCTTGATTCAGACATCAGCCTTTTTGGAGGGAAGTGAATTTTTCCAGATTATTAATATGCAAGCACACTTGCCTCACAGGATATGCATACATGTCCTGTTGGCTTGCTTCCATTTATGTCCTTCTGTTTGGATGGCACCCTGCCTAATAATAAAACATGATGGACTTTGATGAGCAGCCAACGTTTGTCTCTTTTCCCCACTTTACACTACGTGATCAGACATTGCAATTCAGAAATGCAATTTCAAAAATAAAGTTAAAGCATCATCTCTTTGGCAGTCTGCATTGTACTTCATTTCAGTACAGTACTTGCAGTCCACCCTGAAGCATATTTCACTGACAAAATCAACAATTGCTACAAAGCCCTTTCAAAAAATGAAGGTTAAAAATAACATATCTGAGGACAACGCACTTCTACCTAGTAGTGTGTGTGTGTGTGTGTGTGCGCAGAAAGAAATAAAGAAGTACCTCCCTATTTATTCCCACCAGGTATAATCAACATTAAAAACTTACCACTATCTCTTCAAGTAAAACCAAGCAAGTCTTCATCCCATACCACAGCCCATTCTTTATAAACCGATCTCTAGAACCTCATACCTCCATATTAATTAGTAAAAGTCTGATTGGAAATTTTCGGTGAGCATCATGGCATCCCTAGAATAGAGGGACAACATAGGAACCAAAGGCTCGATTCAGACTTCCCAAATCTCTCCAGACAAAGGAGAAATCTGAAGATTACTCACAGCTTGGATTTTTAAAGCAGAGGGCAAGAACTGCATTTCTGCAGCTGGACTTGCATCAGCTGGGAGTTGTATGATTTCACTAAGCTTTTAGTTGCTCACATAGCCTATGCGAGGGGTGTCAAACTGGGGACCTGCGGGCCGGATACATCACATGAATGGGAAAAATGTGAATGGCAAAAACGTGAAACATCACATGATGACAATGTGACTCTGTGAACTTGACACCCGTGGCCTATGTAGATGTTGGGTTCACCTGAAGCTCACTTCTTAATCACTTTGGAATTATTATTTTAGTTGCATAGGATGTTTAGACTGGATGTGGTATTTTTATTTACCTATTGAGTCCTTCCTGAGGACCTGGGATAGGTAGCTGTTGTTTAATAATATTAAAGGTATTGTCAAAGGATGTAAGCTGTTCCAATAAACTTTTGCAATTGACTGGTGGTAATTTTGTCAGTGCTGATGATGTTCAACTGGTGCTCCAGATGTTTTGAGATTGCACCCAAAGCGCCTAACACTGTATTATGTTTGATTTCTTTTGCCACATTATCATTATCATCAGCATCATGATGATGATAAAACAATTTCTTAAACATTGAGAACCCTCAGATCAGATCTTTTTGAAATCACTGGGTGAGAAAATACTGAAGAACACTCACAAGTTTAAAGATTAATAAAAAAACAAAACTACAGATTTAAAGATTTATAAAAAGATTTGTTCTGAATATACAGTAAAAGGATGATTAGTGTTGGCTTTAGAATGTTTTAAATAGATTAAGGACTCAGAACGACTTGGTTTAAGATTTTGAAATTAATTGAAAAATCTTTTCCATGGGAAAATATATGTGTTTATATTTGTAAACAACTGATGATTTTGAAGTTTGGATACTAGAGGGCAGGAAAGGGAAATAAATCCATCAATGGCTATCTTAAAGAGTAAGCTGCAATGAATGAGCTTAGGAAGCTTATTTGCAATTATAGAAAAATTAGAAGGTGTTACTGAAGGTCTCATTAAATAAAACTGAAATTGATTGGAATATGGATCCCAAAATGATAGCCTATAAGAAAGAAATGGAAATAATGGATTTACAAATGAAAATTGATAATGATTTAATAATTTTAAAAGACATATAAATACTAAACCAGAAGAGTGTAATTTCTCTACACTGGATATCCAAAATAACTTCTTGAAACTGTCAAAGATTTTCTGAGAAGAGACAAAGAGAACAGTGACACAGACAACTTCTTTCTGGTGGAATTATAAAAGGGGCTTGATAAAGACACCAAGGATTTTGAGAGGAAGGACAAAAAGAATCTGAGAAAGCAGATGTTAATATTATGATCTATAGATTGTTGGGTAAAAGAATAAGTAATATAAAATTGGTTTGTTTGATCAAGATTAAAATAAATTAGGTTACTATTTCTGGTGAAGTTTAGTAGTTTACTGACCAGGAATGGTTTAAAGATTTTATTTGAAGAGAGGAAATGGGAGAATATGTTTAAATACAAATGGAGATATGAATAAAAAAAAGAAGAATTCAAATTGGATTTAGTACACATAGTTTTCAATAGTTATGCTCTTATTTCTGATAAACCTTAATAATATTAATGTTCAAATAAACATGAAAATAAGAAAGAGAGATATTGCCTTGAGCTTTTTAGCTCGTTATTTAACCAACGCTCCTTGTGTCAACTTGCAGCCAAATAAGGCAAATATATGCTCTTAGGTCCTCTGGAAAAAGGAATAAAAGAAGTTGTTATTCAATGCCGGTATCATTAAGTGCAGATTTTACTCTTTTTAGATGTTAGAACGAATTACAAATTTATTTGGATATGTTTATACCTTGCAACAAGCATCAAGTTGATTTTCCTACCTCTATTTCCATTTGTGTGTCCAAAACAACTGGAAGAAAAGGAAAAGTATTAAGAAAAGAAAAAGAAAGTAAAAGTATTAAATAACAATAACAATTTTACATTCATGTTGCATTTGGCTTCATGTGGGTTTCTATAGACACAGAAATTGCTTCACTGTTTGCAGTGGATGGTGGGGGTGGGAAGTTCAAAGTAATTCCATAGAAATGCAAAATGATGGCAATCATTCTTCCCTACCTAAAATCAGGATGGCAATAAAATTTCTTCTTGTGGTGGCTCTTTGCCAGTTATGTCATTGTAATTCTCTTGAGCTTTAGAGAAAGAAAGAGTTGCTGGCTTTTTAGATGCAATGTTATGGCAATAAGCTCTTTGATTCCTTTACATTGCAATGAGGCTCTGGCTTTCTAACATTTCAATAAACAGCATTCAAAAATAACAAAGCAATTAATGTTTCTGTTGCTTAAAAGATTTCGAGATCCTTGCAACACCATAGCATAAGGAATATCAAATAGTCTACCCCAGTAAAAGATGCAAAGGAATACAGTTTTAATTTGGTTCAATTTTCTGTTTAGTGACTCCCTTTCTTGTTGCTGAGCACCCCATTTTACCCACTGTCTTGATTTATGCACCAATTGTAAATGTGAAAATCCTAACCCCCATAACTTTATGGAAATGATGTCTAAAGAAATAAATGTGGACTTAAATCCACATTTTATAGATGTGAAGAACAGGCTTGCCGGTAGACATTCTAAAAATCATAGTATAATACAATAAAGTACCCATGCAAATATGCAAATACCCCACTTTATTAGTTAATCCTCATTAAAAGCAGCCCCTTATATGACTCTCAAGTTACAGGCCATTTTCAAGAAACTGCTGGCACATCACATTTTAATTGTGCCCACTATTTTAGACAACAACAAAAAACTGGACTGGAATTTGTAGACATTAAAGGAAAATAGATTAAACATATTTGTTTCAGCTAGGCTTTTAAACTTAGTAGAGTTTAAGACTAGAGAATCTGAAGCCAACACAATACTAAAACAAATAACTAAATAAATCTCAGAGCACTGTTGTGGAATTACTCCAGGTTCTACTTTATTTACCTGCATGGTTTAAGATTATCTTTCCATTTCACATAAATATTTTGACTGCTTGGGCAATATCTGCACATAGATTACAGGACTAAGACTAAAATTATATGACAGCTTGGTCAAGAATAGTTACTGAGGTTTAAAAAGAGGTTTATTTCCATTTTTCTCCTTTTTGGGGTGGGTTTTGAAGAGACAAAGGTTCTCTGTTAACTTTTGAGTTCTACTTCTGGGTCTGAAGAAATAAAAGCCTTCAAACAAATTATTTTCCTTCATATTGCTACAGAAATCCATCAATGTCCAAATGAGCACTGTTTACCAAGGAGACAGAAAGAAAGAAAAATACCAGATTTGCTGCTGAAGGAAAGATTGGGAAATAATAAGATTCAACTTATATTCATGCTTCGATACTACCATCAATCAGTGGCATACAGCTGTCTTCAGATGGCAATATGGTGGTACTATTAATTAGAATTCAAACAGTCCATCCAGGACCTTTTAACAGCAATTGTACAGAAATGACATAGATGACATTTCAACTAGCATAAAGATTAGGGTTTGAGAAAATATTCTTCTGCCACCTTCCTTCATGCCAATAGCTTTTAACAGGCAAAGACGAAAGCCAATAAAAGTTGACAATTCTTCATTTATTGTGGATATTTCCCTCATACAATTATTTTTAAGAAATGTCCATATTAACATGATTAAAGAATAGTTTTGCAAACATTATTCTGGCAGTCTCTTTAGTAAGTAAATGCCCTTGGTTATAGAAATATGTTTCCATTCACTTCCATAAAATTAATACCGTTAACTGCTATAATGTCAAGGTTGCCATCATTCAAGACCATACTAACTACAGAGCTCTATAGCACATCTAGTATTCTCTCTAGAGAAATGTAGCTTGCTAGAAAAGATAAAAATGGCAAGTCTGCAGCAAGATAAGGGAAGCAATAAAGTGGTAAGTAATATAAAAAACAGAAGATGTGGGACCAAATTACACTGCTAACACAATAACCGAGAAGCATATTGAAAATTATTATGAATCTACTGTTCTGTATACAGCATTTTTATTGCTCTTGCTTTATATTTAATTATTCACATCAAATGAGGTAGGTTAAACTTTTGTTTCTATGTCTGTGTTAGCATATGCATAAATTGGACTACTGAAACTGATGCAGGAGTTGATCCAGTCCTTCATGTTACAGCCTCCTGAAGAGGTAGAAAAAAGTTTAAACAATGTAAAATGGGCTGATGAATAAGTTCAGCATAAGATGCCAACATGAAGATGCAGCAGAACACATTTAATGTCAGCTATAAAGTTTCACTTACCCTAGAATGGATTTCTGAAAATTCCTCTTATATAAATATTTTATAGAATATATTCTTCATGATCACTAATGCTAAAGATTTCCAGATTGAACCTTAAGTTCCCCTTTACATTTCTAAACATATATGCAGTTTTACAAAGAATTTAAACAGCTACTCATAATCTGTGGATCTGAAGATCCATCCAATGTCTTTATAATGCTTTATAAGTCAAGAAACACAAAAATAAGAATTAAAACTGTTAGCATCAAAAGCCACTGTAACAATTTCCTTCAACATCTCAATATTTTCCATACATCAAGTTAGTAAGTAATATACAATAATACAATTCTATGCATAATCAGACAAGGCAGGGACAGTCACCAACTACAAGTCCCATGGTGCATCAGAAACCTGAATCAGTCTATGGTCTTCATCTGAAACAAATACCCATTTCTAATGCCTCTGTTTTACTAATTAAACAATTCACCACCAGAAATCAAGAATTTTTTGTTCTGGTATTTCATTTATAGCGCTCCCAAATCATAAATATCTCTTTGATTTTTTTTTAAATTAACTTTCAAAAATGAATTAAAGCCATTCTGTTTTTGTTGTTATGTGTTTATTCATACATTTTTTTGTTTTCATTATGTTTTAATCCAAAGTGTATGTAAATCAACTTTCATCTTCTGGTGAATGGCAGTATATCAGGCCATTTGCAAAAAAAAAAAAAAAGTAGAAGAAGGGAAAAAAGATTTTAAAAAATAAAGATACAATGCAACAACTCTGGATTCAGGTATCCCACAAGAGTGTAACAACATCCATAGTTCACAAATGTAAGTAATGAGCCATACCGCCAGACAGAAAAAGAAGTGATATCCCAATTACCAAAGACAGTCAACCCACATCCAAAGAAGTCTGGGCAAAGACCTTTGGGCTCCATTGAGTAAGAATTCAACTCTTATTGCGGGAACAATGTTCTTAACGGACATTGCATAGTACCCAGAGTGATATTGCATGAAGAGAATAAACATTTTCAAGGGAGAGAGACACGAGGAAAGGTGAATCCCTAATCCCAATGGCACTATAAAACATCTGAAATAGCAAAACACCAGATAATATTGCATAGTAAAATTCTAGTTTGAACCTGAATTGCCACCCAACCTTAGAAATGGCTGGGAGAATCCACATAAACATTGACAATCAGAGGAACCAATGTTGGCTCTTCACGCACTTCAGAATGCATATAATCTAGTTATTCCTATCATAAAGACCAATTATTCTCAGTAAATCCTGACCCACGTCTTTGTTGATTATAAAAAAGCAAGGAAATTTGTTTAAAAAAATTAACTACATGAACTCATATTGGACATGCTGCAAGGTAGTATAAGTTGGCCTTCCTTAAGGAACATACGGAACATAATTTAACCTACATGATAACAAGACACACAATTGAGACAAATATAACTTTTATTGATCAACTTTGAAAGTAGAATGAATTCTGATCATTTCCAAACAACTGAGTGCTAATCTTTCAGTGCATATACCGAAAGCTGTATGATAGGTGAGAAACAGGTGTAGTCTTTCCCATTGTTTTATATTACCCATGGTAAGTGCAAGCAATTGTTGCACCTCAGCTTTTGAAAAATGAAGGAGCATTGATAGGATTTAAAAATGGGGGGAGATCATTGGATTCTCACAGGTCATTATTGCTGATTATTTGGATGCATGGTTACATTACTTTTATTAAGATAGGTAACTTTGTTCTCAACTATTGATTCCTTATAAGAGAAGAAAGACAGAAGGTTAGTAGTGATTGTATAGCAGTAGCAATAGCACGTAAACTTATATACCGCTTCACAGAGCTTTACAGACCACTCTAAGCAGTCTACAGAGTCAGCATATTGCTCCCAACAATCTAGTCCTCATTTTACTGACCTCAGAAGGATGAAAGTCAACCTTGAGTCTGGTGAAATTCGAATTGCCAAAATGCAGTCAGCTAGCAGTCAGCAGAAATAGCCTACAGTACTACATTCTAGTCACTGTGCAACCATGGCTCTTAATATACTTGTGTGAGAGAATTATGCCTTTTACTTATTTAATTATTTTCTATGGCTTCCCATCTCAATCAATGACTCTGGGTGGCTTATGCCCAGATAAATTCAGTTACAGAAGAAATGCCATCAAATTTGATCAAAAAGTATTTACTGGGAATGCTGAAAATTGTTTGGCAAATATATTTGGAGATCTTATTTTGGCTCAGGTTTATCTAAGTGTTCTACAATTCTCCTACTGGGAGATCTTCTCATAAGCGATTTACTTATTTATTTATTTATTGGTAGCAAATGATACTGTTATTGAGATACTCACCCGTTCCATGTAGGATGTTTCTTTGGCTCCAGCTATTGTGTGATCTACTTCCTGTCCTGGATTTAATTCTGCAACAGAAACAGGATAGTGGCATTCATTCATAAAAGAAACATTGAAAATTACTTAATATTGAGTCAAGCCATCAGTCTTCAATATTCTTTGCACTGGTTGGCAGAAGTTGTTCTGAATTATAAACAGGGTAGGATCTACCAGACCCAGGCTATCAAAATCAAGATAATCACTAACTATTCGTGAACAATCAGTGTTTTCTGTATTGCTTTGTTATTATCTTACTGATTGTCCAGATCTTTACAGCAAATCTAGTAGTCTATTATAGGAGCTTTTCTTAATGTGATTTAAAGGGATTGGGGTATGTGTGTGGATTTTTAAAAGGCAAATTACTCATGGGAAGATCTGGAGATACAGGAGATAATGAAATGGGATCCCGTTTACATTAGTGTATATTCTTTTGTGGAAAATGCTGTTCCAATCTATTTGGTGAAGACAAGTAGAATTGTGCTAATAGTGGTATGCATTCTCTATATTTTGTCACAAGGAGAACTATGGAAAGTGGGAACTGCCATAAGCACAATGGCATTGGGAAGCATAGTTTTCGCTTCCTGAGATTTAGTTATAGTCCCAGCTGTGGATACTTGGATGCTGAAGCTCTGGTGGGACTACAATTCTCCCTACATTGTTGTTCTCCCCAATTAACTTGTTGTTTTTGCACATTTTCTTTCTCCAAACTTGCTGCCACTTGCTGTCACTTTCTGTGAGTCCTCATTTATATGTTATATTTTTAAGTCCTTTAGCCATACAGATAGGAAGCAAGAACAATGTTGAGAGATTACAAGAGTTGTATTCCTATTATACTAACCGTCAGAGAGTGAGCCATTACTCTCCATGGTGTAGCCCCACCTTTGGACAGGTGTAATGTTTCTAGATCTAGAAATTTCATCCACAGCATGGTCATAGCAGTTAGTAATGGGAAAGGTATTCTAATTCACCTAAATTAATACATTAATAAATTAGTCCTCAACTTAAAACTACAATTGAGCCCAAAATTTATGTTTCTAATTGAGACATTTTTAAATGAATGTTGCCAGATTTTATTACCTTTCTTGCTACAGTTGTAAGGCAGTTGCAAAATTACTAACATGATTGTTCAGTGAATCTGGCTTCCCCAATGACTTTGCTTGCCTCAATGTTACAAAATGTGACACTGCAATCATCATAAATCTGAGTCAGTTGCTAAGCATCTGAATTTTGATGACATGACCATGGGGGATGCTGCAGTGGTTGTAAATGTGAAAAATGGTCATAAGTTATTTTTTTTCCAGTGCCATCGAGGTATTGCATTTCTCAACCTGTATTTCTCAATCTCACCAATTGTAAGATGTGTGAATTTCATGATTCAGAATTCTGGGGATGAAGAGAGCTCTTGTCCAACAGATGGGGCACAATAATCTGACAAAGTTTTACACAGTATGTACAGGTAGTTACAACAGTTCATTTAGTGATCTTTCAGAGTTACAATGGCATTAAAACTTAATGACCCTCTTTTTCACAATCATTGTAGCATCCCATTAGTCATGTGATCAAAATTCTGATGATTGACAACTGGTTCATATTGATGACGGTTGCAGTGTCCTAGGCTCATGTGATCACCTTTTGCAAACTGCTCACAAGCAAAGTCAATGGGGAAGCCAGATTCACTTAACAATCATGTTATTAACTTAACAACTGCAAGAAAGGTCATACTGCATTTTGCAGTTTCATCGTGTCAGCACTACCTGCTTTAGGACTTGATAAAACCGTAGCTGAACTAAAATAGAGGATTTGGGATCTAGATAGCCCAAATGACAGAGCCTCAGGCTCTTGTCCCTTTTATAACAAAATCACTTCTCCTCCCTGGACTCTTCCTAGATATTTCTTTAATACCTTGTATATGCCATATGGATGACTATTTAATTTGAGGCAAATTAGGGTACTACTTATCAAGACAGCAACTGGTAGATATATAAACCTCTCAGACAAAAGCCTAAATTGTTTCTGATCAGAGTCAGAGGTACAATCTCTCTCCCATGTGCTATTAAAATATCCATTGTACACCCAATGATGATCAAGCTTAGTACTTCCAACTATTAATAGCTGTAATTGCCACTGCAACCAGGAGGCCATCATCTTTTTCCTGGGTGACCACTTTTCAGAAATCTCTAAGGGTTCTTATCAATAGCTTTTGCCATCAGAAACCATCTGGCTCCTCTCTCATGTTGTTAGCTGTCAACTGCTTTAGGATTTTCTCACAAGTTTTAAAATCCTTTTCAACCATTTGATTAGTGACCATTTGGAATTATGACACTAAAAATAATGATTTGTGACCACTTTTCACACTTTCACATGAGTATTGCAGCATTCCCATGGCCACTTGATCATAATTCGGGCACTTGGCAATTTCTGATAACAGATAACAGATAATCAGAGTTGGAAGGGACTTTGTAGGTCATCTAGTCCACCACCACCCCGCCCAAGCGGGAGACCCTACACCATTTTTGACAAATGGCAGTCCAATCTCTTCTTGAAAGTCTCAAGTGATGGTGCTCCCACAACTTCCGAGGGCAAGCTGTTCCATTAACACCTTGATGATTGATGTTTGCAGTGATCGCTTTTGGTGACCTTCTGACAAGCAAAACCAATGGGGAAGTCACATTTACTTAACAACAGTGTCACTAACTTAACAACTGCAGTGATTTATCTAGCAGAAAGACTGTAAAATGAGGCAAAGCTCACTTAACAATTGTCTTGCTTAGCCATAGAAATTTTGGGCTCAATTGTAGTCATAAGTTGAGGACTACCTAAAAGCTGGTCTTTTATTGTGTTTGGTCTTGGGCTATAAATACATTTTGATACTCAAACTTGCCAAACAGAATATATTCTTCAAGACACTAAACACATCTACTACAGTAAATTAAATGTAACTGAAATCAATATAAATAAACACTAACAGTAACTTCATGAAGATAATGAAAATAGGCAATTCTATGCATATTTTCCTGTGAATAAACACAAAGAACTTTACTCTCAAGCAAACCCTGATAGGTTTGAGCTGTTGATTCTTCATTTACATTGCTAAATTATAATTGAATGAATTACATCAGTCTAAATAATAAATCAATAGTCTCATTTTTTAGATATTCCAAGGACAGAAATAATATTACATTAAATGTTTAAAATATTTAAAATATTTTTCCATAGTTGAAATCCACAGAATTTAGGACAATTTTAAATGCATTAACCAGAAGTGTGGCTTTATCATGGCTTTATTTTTACAATTATTTCATTGAAATGTTTTATTATCTTTCATATATGAATTTTATATAGTCCACATTTAAAGTAGTATGTACAAAGTTTTAGACATGCAAGTAAGTTCACATGTAAAAAATTGATCAATTTTAAAATGATTTCAATTTTATTTCCATGGATCCTAAAGATCCATGAAAATAAATAACAGTACATTTTTGGTATAAATTAATATCTAAAACACTCAATATTTCTTGATGGGATGTACAACAAATCAATAGACCTAATAACCCCAAGTTTTACAAGGACCATGGTAAACCTCATAACAGATCATTCCTAGTTTAACATAACCTATTTGGCAAGAACATTATTGATCAACCTAAATTATCTTTTGAACAGCACCAAATACCATACATGATCTTTTAATTGTCATAATTATATTGCATTTAAATATTTCAATTCACCTATAACAATGTTCCCAATTCTACATCAAATCATGTCTTGATGTAGCAGTTAAAGATGGGGAGGGAAGTCCACTAGTCCTAAATGTTTGCTAAAAAGCATATGGAAGCTTACAGATGAATAAATTGGCATTATGCAGGTGTAAAATGGAAAATGGGATCTTAGCGAAATATAGGAAAGTCTGCTAAACTGTAAATTGTTGAAGTATGACATCTCAGTTCCTATCTTCTTTTATCCCTGTTTACTTCTCTTCTGTCATGTAATAATAATAATAATAATAATAATAATAATAATAATAATAAGAAGAAGAAGAAGAAGAAGAAGAAGAAGAAGAAGAAGAAGAAGAAGAAGAAGAAGAAGAAGAAGAAGAAGAAGAAGAAGAAGAAGAAGAAGAAGAAGAAGAAGAAGAAGAAGAAGAAGAAGAAGAATAGCAGCAACAGCATCCAGAAGATTTCAAGAAAAATATATATTTCTTATATAAATTTGTCATTTCTTCCAGTTCCTCTTCCAGGTCTGGTACTAGAGTGAATTAAAAAAAAAAACAAGCACTGAAATCTATTTTAGAAAATATGCAACAGTGCTAGGAATCAGTCATTGTGGGTACTTATAAATCAGATTTCAGAAGCAGGTATTAAAATTAATAAGTAAAAACCATTTACATTAATTCTATCCTGGAAATCTACCATCTCTAATATCTTACTCAGAAATAGAAATTTAGCCAAATACATTTCTCATTGTTCATATATACAAATAAGTGGAAAGGATATTTTCATTCATTTTTTACTCATAGTGGTAAAAAATGAATTAATTTCCATTTTATTAACAATAATGAGCTACTTAACAGAGAACAATAAAAAGTCGGTATTTATCTCTAGCCTATTTTATTTTCTGTGTATTTTCTGACTACAATTGTTGGACACAAATATTTACAATGAGCTTCCAAAAAATGGAGGAGATAGATTGTTAAACTGGGACTATAACTGGGACAAACAAAATCTTTAGTGGAAAATGTATTTCAGGACCAGTTGCTCTATCAGAGAAAACTTCTAAGATAGTTTTCTGAAATATAAAGCTTTGTGTCAATATAGCACATGTTACTGTGAAAATACCTATTGCTAAGGCATAGGCATAGGTAACAGAGTTTTGAATGATTCCCTCAATAGATTTCTGAAATGAAAAGCTGAAGAACTCAGTACTTTATTTAAAATTCATTTTGAGAATAAATAATTTCTACTGTATTAATCTTTGTAGGCATCTAATGAAATAGATTTTTACAATTGAAAACTTGTTCAGTAATAACCATTAAAATCCATTCAGGTATCTAGGTCTTTTTCTCTCCTGCAACATGCTAATGCATTACTTTTTAAATAATTCTATCATAATCATGCCTCTGTTATGACTATGCTAGCTTTCTAAAGTTATTAAAATATGGTAGTTTTGGATGGAACTTTCCGTGTCTTGTTGAATAGAAACAGCAAAAACCTTCAGGCTACAATCACAAGTACAAGTCAACTTCAAGAACAGAACAACCAAGCCAATGTACACAGATTACACAGATTTGCATTGCGTAAGTCTTAACTCACAGGTTAATAAATAGATGAAATATGTTTTTGCATGCTTTTACTAAAAACAAAAATCCAGTAACAAGAATGAATTTGCAATTTCACTTTCTGAGAAGATAACTCCCTAACATTGTTTTTTGCCTTAATATCTTTTCAAACGTCTTTTAAATCTTTCTTGCTGACAAAGTTCAGGATTTATTCATTCCCACTGGGATCGTTAAACATTGCATAAAATGTTACAAATGCTAGTTGAACTGCAAACGTTTAAACTATATTTGTGAGGATATCTAGCAGGTCCAATCTCCATTCCAATGGCAGAAGTTTATGAATGGACATGTTACTAAACTCAGCACATAAGAAAATAAGGTGTTATTAAATATACTTCTGGATTATAGAATTTCAACTAAAATTCAGATTTCACATTACAAATAATTGTAGAAGAATCTTTATAAATCCCACTAGCAGAGCCCATAGACACAACTAAAGGTATGACAAGCAAAAACAAATCTACCCACAATGACAATATTCAACATTCCTGTCTGCATACACAGATCTTATATAAATCTGAGCCCAAATATACTATTACGCTATCAAGCTCTTAAAATGGAACATACTGCAGGGAAAATATCTCTTTGGATTCCAGAGCTGTTTCTCTTATGCTCCCAGCTCTATCTCTTATCACCCAAACACTGAAGTACAGCAAAAGTCTAAGAGATGATGTCATCATAGGCCTGTATGTATTCCTGCCTGAGCATCTCACCACACGTATCGCATATAGAGCATCTCTCCTCACATACAATTGGGATGCCTTACCAAGCTTTACAAAGAAATCCGGAATGCCAGCAAAGATCTTTGATGCTACCCCAAAGCTTGTTTGTCACAAGACCTGCTGATCTCAAGTTATCACTCAACCAATTGATCCCCCTTTTTATTTCTCCCTATTGACTGTGCCTTATGGAAGGGGGCACAAACTCTCTTTAGCTTTCCTGCAACACGGTAAAGAAGAATGAGCAGCAAATCAAATGAGGTTAGTTATTGGTTCCTTCTCCAATTTTCTCTCTCTCTCTCTCTCTCTCTCAAACACACACACACACACACACACACACATGAAAGCCAGGTGAAAGAGACTGGCATCTCTAAACTGGCAACAGGCTGAAATTACTTTAGCATCCTAGACAAGACTGGCAAATAGGATAGAAGGATCAAATGGAGGGAAATATGAGGGCTGGATAAGTGAAAGAAGGAAGGAAGGAATTGCTACCTCCAGAAAAGCTCTGTGAGTTGCTGGCTTCTCCTGCTGCTCTCCAGCTGCCTCTGTCACAACCGATCAGCTGATATTTACCTGTGAGGTAATGCACACTGTGTAAGGTCACCACGCACCCACTTGAACAATATACAAAGCAGGAGAGACGGACAGAGATCCAACTGCTTGCTGTTGCCGCTTACCGCTCTGAAGAGGGGAAGATGTACCGCGCACAAGCTGCTGCTGCTGCTGCTGCTGCTGTTCCCGCTGCTGCTGCAGCTCCTGGCACATGCTGCAGGTGTCATAGCTGAAACTGCCCTGCTTCAGAATGTACTCATTTTGCTTTTGCACATGCCCAGAGCACCTCGTGCGGCCCAAATGAGCATGTGCCAAGCTCAGGCGCATGCCCAGAAGGCACCTGAAGTCCCCGTGAAGCCATTGCCCTCATCAGCCCTTTGCCCTGAGTTCCGCGGGAGACCCATTCACTTTGCCCAAAAAGCGTCCTAGTGATGCGGAAGAAACGGAGGGACAGGGAGGAGCTGAGCAAAAGGATGACGTATTGCAAAAGCAGAGGAGCAGAGCGAGGGAGGAGAGCCGGCCAAGGGGATTCGCCGAGGCGAGGGACCCGCGAGTTTGGAGGGGATGCGCAGTGGCGCGGAAAAGGAACATCGGTTGGGGAGGGAAGGGCGGAATCGCGGGGACATGGGAGATGGGGCTAATCGGGGGAAGATCGAGGCTGGTTTTGCAGGGGGAGACAAAGGAGCGAGGAAAACCTGGGCGACGGAGCTTGGTCTGCGTCTGAAAAGAAGCGGGAGGGGAAAACAGACGCGCGGTGGATAGGAGGGAGCGCAAAAGCCCGGGAGGAAACGAGCGGGAGGCCAAGTGAAGGCGGGTGGGGTTGCTTCGGGTGAGCCTCGCTATAGGACACATTGGCGTCAGGTTTCTGGTCTCCCGTCGGAGCTTCCAAATCTGGCACAAAGAGAAGGGAAGGGGAGCCCCCGGCTCTCCGCTAGGGAGAGGGATCGGTCCCCTGGCCGGGAAAAGCGTTGCCTTTTCGGTTCCATTTGTTCCTTTAAACCTTTTGTTTCCCAGACCGTTCTCGGAGTTGTTGGGTTTCTCTCGCTCGCTCGCCCGCCCGCCCGCCCGCCCTTGCCAGTTAAAAACGACTCCTTGGCTAAGGTCAGAAACTCTGGCTCCGGGAACAAATTGTACTATTAAGGTGCTCGCCCCGTCTGACAATAATAGCCGGAGAACCCTTGAAGAGACGTCATCGTTTGGAAAGACTGAGCAAAAAGAGGGAGGGGGTTACATCGATGGGTAACGGCGAATTGGTGAAAGGAGAAAGGCACTTCCTTACACTGGCATGGTTTTGGTAGCTGCTATGCATTATCTGAAGAAAGCCAACAGAAAAACGAAGACAGGACCTTCCTTTGAGGCTACTCACTTTTCCAAGCAGAATTTAAAACACCCATGCGGAAATATTTGTGAGGCAGGTAATAGATAGAAAACATGTGAAACTACCTTAATATCTTCTAGATAAACACACAGGATATAAATAGATACAATAACAAGTCCATCTCATGTCCCTCATTTAAATGCAATAAGGCATACTGGCCGCATGTATACCCTATTGTAAACCAGCCCTCATCTATAGCATTCCAGGATAAAGTGGCGTTCTTAACATGCTTACAAATCTTTTATTGCACAGCTGCCCTGCCTTACTGAATTTTATGAGGGATTTAGACAATAACCTCTTCCATTTATAGTCCAGACCCACACTGTCTTGTACTTGTCCATTTTTCCATTGCTTTTTTTGTTTTTTTTCTTCCCAATTTTTTTTTAAGACAATAGAACAATGAAAGGCCTTCTAATTAATACTGGGAAGACTATTGTTTATGTAACTTATCTAAAATTGCAAAATGCTATCATTTAATATACAAGGTGGTAGTTGTTTTTTAAATGGTTTTTTTGTTAGCAATAAACTTCTACCTCTTCTACCTCTTATGCTAATGCTTTGCACCCCAAATGATGAGTATAGAAAAAAGCATAATGAGGCACTAGTCCAGAAGTAATACCCATTTGGGAAGGTTTGTGTTGTATTTTTTTAAAGGATGCATTCCCTCCCTCCTTCCCATTGGGCAACGCTTTCGTGCCTGCCTCGTTCTAGATCGATTAGTTTTAACTATTAGAAAAGTGAAGCATTCACCCAAAGCTTGTTGTGATAAAGTCTGATATAGTGGTTAATATACGAGAAATTAGGAGATGGTGAGTTCCACGTCCTCTGAAGACATCAAAGCCAGCTGGGTGAATTTGGGATGGAGTGGGGAAGGGGAGAGATAAAAATCAAATAATAATAATAATCCTTTCTTTAAAAATAAGCTATAGTCCCACCAAAGGTGCTTTTTCAAGAGGCAACTGGACTTTCTTTGAAGATGTTTCACTTCTTATCCAAGAAGCTTCTTCAGCTCTGACTGGATGGTAGGGAATGAAAAGATTTATACACCCCATCATCCCATCAGAGCTGAAGAAGCTTCTTGGATAAGAAGCGAAACGTCTTCAAAGAAAAACCAGAAAGTCCAGTTGCCTCTTGAAAAAGCACCCTTGGGACAGCTGACGACTGAGAATCTCCATAGACATATGATACTTTTTGATCTGATGGGGAGAATTTCAGAGTTGAATATAACACTGTCAAGATCTTCATGGATGGAAGCTATTATCATTTTATCAATCTGAATGAATTTTCCTGTTTTAGGAGGAATCTTTTTCCAATGCTTCTAGTGGCAAGCTCATATATTTTTTATTTTTATTTTATTTTTCTTCCCATTCCCTGTTGGTTTACACATTGAACTATGAATCATAAATTTCTTTGCTTCCTCTCAGCTGTTGCAGAAAGAGAGAGCAGTCTGCTAAAATTGTTCATTTATACACACACACACACACACAATGGCCACCTCTAGATACACTGGACTTAAATTCTCCCTGGAGAAGGTGACATCAAGTTATTTTACTTAAGGCAGAGGGACTAGGAACCCACCATCATGTGTCCATAAACCAATTGATGTGTTGTGCAAATTCAAATCCAATTTTGAATAATTGTTTATCACACAAAAATCAATCATCTGATCAATATAAGCTTGTTTAGCCCAGAGACTGGAATTGTAAGTGAGGAAGTACAATTGCAGCCTTCAAATTTCTGAAAGCTTGTCATAGAGAAGATGGGACAGAATTGTTTTCTGCTGCTCTGGAAAACAGGACTTCAAAACAGTAGAAAAAAAATCTGCATGGAAGCATATTCTGACTAAATAATAAACTGTTCTAACAGCACTATTCAGTAGTAGGATGGAATAGCTTAGGACGGGGGTGTCAAACTTGCATCGTCATGGCAGCATCACGGGATGTATCGGGCCATGGCCAGCGCATGACATATCCGGCCCATGGGTCAGAAATTTAACAGCCCTGGCCTAGGATATGATAAAAGTTTTTTTCAGTTGAAAAATTTAAGCAAAGCTTAAATCTCTGTTTCCAGCGCATCCTACGTGGCAGATCTTGCCCTAAGCAGAAAGTTGGTTGTGTGATAGAAAGCTGGTGCTCTTCAGAAGTTTATATCATTGCATCTGTTAATGGTCAATAGAATGATCAATAGAAGGAAACAATGGGAACTATAACTGAAATTATCTATGCCTTCTAGCTATTGATCTCAAAGGCTTACTTAGATTTAGAATACCATGACAATAATAAAAACTCTTCAACATTCATCTTGATGACAAAACACAGTGATTCTTTTGAAAATTCAGGGGTTCATTTTTTTCAATGTCTTCTCAGACATGTCCCCCCCCCCATTTCCAGTATAATTATTGGAGCTGTGTTATTAATTTAATTCATAATTATGCCTTATTTGAAATATTTGGCTGTGTTATTAATTTACTACTATTTTCCCCACAAATGAGATTATGTCATAAATAGTAGGTATTCAGCAGATTGGCTTCACAAAACCACCTGTTTGTAGGTACACATGCAAAGTTGTTTTATGTTAAATCTTTGGTAAGGGATTGTTTTACCCACCAAATACTATGTGACTAATCCTAAATTAGCCATCTGTGAAACAAGGAATAAGAAGGGAGGTTATTAACCCCAAGCAAGTAACAATTTATCAAGAGGCCCAAACCTGTTTCCTGTGGCCTGACTAGGTTAATGTGTAAAAAAAAGTGTGCCCTAGCTAACTGGTTCTGTGAATGGCCTCTTAACAAGGTGATCATCATTGTAAATACTTTTTTCATTTCCTTCTGAACTCACCAGTTCAAATATGGATGACCGAGACTACCCATTTGATTTGCCTTTTTAGAAACGCAGTGTGAGTCATTGAGAAACATCCCCAACATATGCACCTACATACAGAAGCCTATTCTGTGTGCTTTTTCAGGCATGAAGTTAGAATCTGGCAATGTTCCTGGAACTGGCTCATTTAACACATTAAAATGTTGAAGAACAAGAAAATATTCCTTTATTTGATTAAACAAAATGTTTTTAAAAGTACTGTTTTCAAAGAAAAAAGTACACTTGATATTTAGCTATTTAGCATTTTGGCTCTGATTCTTTTCTGGCTTGTCCTAATTTCAGATCTGTCTTATCTATGATCTGATAGAAAATCTTTACATAACATACACTGATGAAAATGCTCCATAAATCCTAAAAATTATTTGAAAGTTAAATGCAAGGCATGCTGCTCTGCCCATATGAAAATGAGTGTCTGATGCTATGTGTTAAAAGGATCTAGATGAAATCATTGTTTGACAGTCAGAAATCTCACTCACTCTTCATATATTGAATTGTGAAGAAGAAAAGTGTTAAGGAAGATTTTCATTCTGAATTGCCTCCAGTATAATTTTGCCAAAAAATTGTAAGATTTGTAAACTGAATGCTATTAAATTTACAGTGCTTTCTAATATTGATTCTCATATTTTTATCAACAGAATTGTGAAAGGATTAACTTCCTTCTCTCTCTCCTTCTACTCTTTGTTGACTCCGGACCCTGCAGTCTTCTTGGCAAGTTTTTTTTAAGTGACTTGCCATTGGCTTTTTCCTAGGGTTGAGAAAGACTGACTGACCCAATGTTTTCAGTTGTCTTTGTGCCTAAGGAGGGAACTACTATAGAACTTGCAATGTCTCATCCAGTATCTTAATCACTGCACTATACTGGTTATCTTTAGCCCTATTAGTATCAAGCACAATTGGGGAATAAGAATTTCCAGGTCTTTATATGTTGCTGGGTGCAACTTTCAGAATTTTTCATTATTGGCTATACCAATTTGGAAAGCAGAAAGTTACTATTCTATAACACCTAAAGAACCAAAGGTTCCCTGACTATTTTTTAATAAAGTTGCTATTATCTGTTCTCTATGGACTGGTATGCAATATGTGCCATCTATGTGGGTGTGTCTGCATACATTACAAGTGTCTGCATACATTACAAGTTAGAAGAACATTTGTTGAAAGTATTCTATAAAAGTTTGCGCCACAATAGAAATATCCAAACATTAAAGAATAGCATGGTTGTTCTTTCTAGATATGCATTGTTTGTTTTGGGGCCAGTCTTATATTAACTGTACCTTCTCTATGAAACAGCTTTGAATCCATTCGGTGCTATGCTCTTTTTGCATTAAAAGTGAATTATTAAATCAGTTCATTCCAGTTCTTCCCCTTCTTTTGTAATATTTAAAAAAATATAATGGGCAGAGATTTGCGCAGTTGCAGTTGGAGGAAACTAGTTGGTCTACCTTCTCTTTCCTTCTACCTACAATTATTCTCTCCATGTTCCATTTCAATAAAACCCTTCAGGCCCAATATTGCCCCAGGTTCTGCAAAGCATTTCTACCCTTTCCAATATTCTTATGGCTGCTGTGCAACTCAGCCTCAACTTTCCCCAAATATCTGGAGCGGCCAACTCCTCTAATCCTGTAAGCAAAGAATCCTGTGACTGGTGTATGCCAGCACAGTGTAGATGGTCCTGGAAGTGTAGAAGCTCCAGGAAGAAGAAACTGAGCCTCAGTGATGAGACTGCAAAGAAAAGAAAGAAGGTTTAGTTGAGTCCAGAGCCATAGGGCACACTCTCCCACCACTGTTAAAATATGCTGTGATTGGTGTTTCTAAAACAGGGTTAGTCCATGTTGGATTAGCAGCCAATTATGGTAGCTGTGATGCAGATTTACCAGCTGATCTGCACAAAAGATAACAGATACCAGATAATCAGACTTGGAAGAGACCTTGTAGGTCATCTAGTCCAACCCCCTGCCCAAGCAGGAAACCCTATACCATTTCTGACAAATGGCAGTCCAATCTCTTCTTGAAAGTCTCAAGGATGACGCTCCCACAACTTCTGAGGGTAAGCTGTTCCATTGGTTGACTGTTCTCACTGTCAGAAAGTTTCTCCTTATTCCCAGGTTAAATCTCTTGCCTGGTTTCCATCCATTATTTCTTGTCTGGCCTACAGGTGCTTTAGAAAATAGCTTGACCCCTTCCTCTCTGTGGCAGCCCCTCAAATATTGGAAGACCACTATCATGTCTCCCCTGGTCCTTCTCTTTACTAGACTAGCCATGCCCACTTCCTGTAACCATTCTTCATATGTTTTAGTCTCCAGTCCCCTAATCATCCTGATTGCTCTTTTCTGCACTTTTTCTAGAGTCTCAACATCTTTTTTTATAATGGGGTGACCAAAACTGGATGGAGTTCTCTAGGTATGGTCTTACTAGAGTGGTGTTAGTACCTCACTTGATCTCGGTTGTATCCCTCTGTTAATGCAACTTAGGATTGCATTAGCTTTTTTGGCTGCTCTTGCACACTGGATCTTGAGCCTATCTTCTCGGGTATTAGCTATTCTTAGTATTATCTGCATAGTATTGCAGCTTAGTATCATCTGCAAATTTGGTAAATTCCCCTTCTATTCCTTCATCTAAGTTGTTAATAAAGATATTGAAGAGTACTGAGCCTAAGACAGAACCTTGTGGTACCCCACAGCTTACTTCCCTCCATGTAGACTTAGACCCAGTAAGGACTACTCATTGAGTATGGTTTGCCAGTCCATCTAGTGGTGGTACTATCTGTTCCACGTTTTTCTAGCTTGCCAAGAAGTAGGTTGTGGTCTGTTGAATGCCTTGCTGAAGGCATATTATGTCCACAATATTTCGCTGGTCTACTAATTTAAAGAAGCAATAAGAAAAACAGAGGCAGAAGAAAGATGAGAACAAATTCTACCATCTGTTGCATGTCATTGGAATATCCTGTAGGGTTGCAGTTGAAAACAATTTTTTAACAGTTGCTTCCATTTAGTACAGTACTGTATAGGTACTATATCAGAAGATAAACAGGATTAGGTGCACCATCTCTGAAACTGAAATGATTCAAGACCTCAACCACTATGATGTCGTAAACTTGGAGATCTGAAATTCATTTTAAACTGTCTTGCAGGATCTTTCTGTGAAAGATCAATCAATGTCTTGCCTGCCAGGGAATGGTGAGGCTCTTCAAACCAAATGGATATTCTGACCAAAGCAATTGCAAACTTCTCTGAAGACACTCAGAAGATGGAAGCATCTCCATCTTCTGTCTATCATTGCCAGGCTTCTTGTTTATGACAGACAGGTTAATGGTGCTGTGTTTTAATTATTGTTTCATGAGTTGCTCTTAGTTCTACTTTTTTTCCTCTATTCTTATTATAGCGTTTATTTTAATAATTGGAATATTCATATTTTTATTCATTATGAAGGTTGCAATTGAACATGGAATAAATATATACATATTAAATAAATGCTGTTGCATTTTTTCTCATGAATTGCATTCTTGTATTTCTATGAAGCATATACTATTAAACCAAAAATATTTCCATGAATTATACTTTTTCTTACTTCTTAACTACAATCAGCTTACAATTCATCTTTTAGTCAGATATCTTTTGTTTTGGTTAGAATGATAAATAACAAAATCTTGCCTCCCAGCATTTTCTTTTTTCTTTCTTGCAAAATTATTTTAAGACTCTTATGCTATTCTTTCAAGGCAACATTTCACCCTCCTATTTTGATTTGATCATAAACATCAACTAGGATTATCACTTTGTGACTGCAGAATTCAACTGTTTCACCAGTCTTTCAAGATGTCATATTTTAGCAAACTTCCCAGCATTCCACACCCAGTAGCCAAATAGCTCTGCAGCCAAAACCAATTTGTAATATATACATACAATATTACCATCACCATGTTTCAAAGTGAGGATTTTTTTCTTTTTGTTTTTTTAAGGTAAAGGTTCCCCTGTACATGCGTGATAGTTGTTTCCAGCTCTAGGGGGCAGTGCTCATCTCTGTTTCTAAGCTGAAGGGCCAGCACTATCCAAAGATGTCTCCATGGTCATGTGGCCGGCATGACTAAATGCTGAAGGCACACAGAGCGCTGTTACTTCCTACCAAAGTGGTCCCTATTTTTCTACTTGCATTTTTATGTGCTTTCGAACTGCTAGGTTGGGGACAAGTAACAGGAGCTCACTCTGTTACACAGTGCTAGGGATTCGAACCGCTGAACTGCCGGCCTTCTGATCAACAAGCTCTGCGTCTTAGCCACTGAGCCACCGTGTGTTTTAGCCTGCAGCTATTTTTTTTTTAGATCCCAGTTATTTGTGCAGATAATCCTTGTTCAGCAACCGCCTCATGTAATAAGTCTCCACACCTAAAACTATAGTGAAAAAGTAACTTGAGCCATTCTTTGCACATTTATAAAGCAAAAGAAAGCTGAAGTAAAATAGTAAATTTGTGGTATTCACTTAGCAACCATCTAACAATCAAGTTGCCAATCCCAATTGTGGTTGTTAAACAAGGATTGTCTGTATTGCATATGTAATAAATGCATGTCTATTAATGGACTATAATTGGCACTGTATTCTAGGACTGAACTTTTTATTTTCACTGATGACAAGAGGCCAAAGTTTTATCACATAGTTATGTAATATCCCTATCAGCAAAGTTAGGTTTCTAGTATTCTTGAACTTTAAATGCTCCTAAATATAAATGGCCTGTGGGAGATGGTGACACTTATTATCACCAATGCTAATCTCTCTCCAAAAACTAAACAAAGTGCTATCTATTAGTGTCTGTAAGGGAGAGAAAGGTCATCCTAGGGTTATAGACTGAAGTGCGAAAACAAAAAAGCATCTCAAGAGAAGGCAAACTGTATTCATATTGCTGCCATGGAAGTCCACCATAGAAGTATCTATGGAATCACCAAGTATCACGTTCAGTTGGAGGAAGTCTTAATTATAAGACTATAAGTATAGGCTTGTATCTCCTAGTTGCTAGTAATTTGAGGTTCCACCTTGTTAGCTTTCTGTAAATAGAAAATGCTGTCAGGAATAATTTGGGATTTGCAGTTTTTGAACAAGAATGTGTAGCTATGAGATGTGTAGCTCAGTATAAACCTGTTGCAATTTCCTAAGCTTATAGTTATGGATGTTTTCTGGTCTGTTCTTGATGGAGGTAATATTTTACAGATTTCTGAAAATAAAAGAAGATCTGGTAAGAAATTGGCATCAATAGTCGTCTCCAACTTTGTGTACTCTATGATATGTAGGAGAAATACAACAGGAAATGATGCATTAAATAATGAAAGAGGCCGAATTTACATGTTAATTGGCAAGAAAGTGGTGCATGTAAAGAGAGGAGGAAAGCAAGTGAATGAAACTAGAAGGTAGAATGGAACAATCAGCAAAGTTTTCCTCTTACAAGTTGTTATAAATGTAAATCTTCTTAAAATAATGTCTCACTTTTTTAACATAGCTATACCTTTTTTTCAAATAAAAATTTCTTTTCAGATAAATCCCCAACAAAGAAACAAGATTTTATGCAGATTTTTGTCCAGAGAAAGATGGATCTGTCCTATGTTGCCATCCATGAAATCATGAAAATCTTTCCTTGTAGGCATTTGAATTTTATTTATAGTCCCTACAGAGGCAGCTATATTTTTCATGTTTTAAGCTATCTTGAGAATTGCTGGAAAGTTGGTTTTTATGTGCAAGTTCTAAATGGGGTTCTATGACAAATTCAGGTTGGCAGATTGTGAGTCCCATTGAGTCAAGTCATATTTAATATCATTTGACTGTTCTGCTAGAGCATGTTTCTTGATCAGAAGTTATAATTGTGGTATATGATGGGACACTGAAATCTGTTGATAGCTTCCCTTTCTTCTATTGTCTAGGCCATGTTGTGTGCTCCATGTTCAAAATAACAAATTAGAGAGAACCAAGTGGGACTCAAACTATAGGGGGGGGGGAATCACATAATCTTATAGTGTCATAATGTCCTTTTATAGCTGGAAGCTAATTGTTTCCTAGATGCCATGAATAAATCACAAAAAAGTATGAATCTTTAAAAAAAAGGAATATATTGTATAATCGCAGAAAAAATTGAATCACATTTGTTCAAAAAGCATATTTTCTATCAGGATGAAACTGCTACATATACAGGACATAATATGCATCTATAGATAATGTATTTTCTTCTGTGGAATTGTTTTTAAATAATATTAGAATGGTTGGAACGGCATAAGCATACGTCCAGAAATCTATATAATCAAATGGCAGCTGCAGTGTGGATGAGGCATTAGGTGATGTATTTTTCTTTATCTTGTGAGGAAAGAGATAGAAATAGATGTGCCCAAGAGGCTAAGCAGAACTGATTATCTTACAGCAGCCACAGCAAATAGATGAGTTAAAGTTTTGTGGACAATTATATGGGAACAATAGATAAAAATAGCAAAGAAAGAATAAGCTGCAGCTGCAGTTCATAAGGCAAAATTATGCTGGGAATTGCAAGCTCCTGTTATTACCTGAATGAATATGTCCAATTGGTTAATATAATTTTTTTTGCTAGTGCATTGTAATCTAACGAGCAGCAATATTACAGCAGTCCTCTGATTTGAACACAGATATTCATTTCTGGTTGACTGACACCTCCTCCATTGTTTAATTGCTGAATTATTATGGAGGTTATCTACCCCTAGTGTTTCAGTGACTGATTCCTGACAGCTAGTGCAGCATTTTATGGTTGCTTTGAAGTCTTTTGCTTCAAAGTGATTGTTTCTAATTATTTTCCCTTTTATGTGATCCTCCTCTCACTTTTTAAAGAGGTTTATTTCAATAAAGTTCTCTTTTTTTTCTTAAGTGGCATTCTCCAATTAACTACCTGTCTGAATGTATATAATTAGCTCCCCTGCAGCATGTACACATGCCACAGCCCCGAACAGCACTATATGGAGTGGTATTAGATAATAACCCTGAACTGGCACACAGTTAAAACAAATAACAGATATATTGCTCAGTGGAATTGGAAATATAATTCTGCTTTGATAGTGCTTAAACAGCCACCTTTATTTCTAGTAAATTCTGAGCAACATGGACTAGAGAGTTTATTTTCAATGCCTATATGAATTGAGATTGGATGCCTAAGGGCTCATTGACCTTCTGGGTCTAATATGTTTCAAAACATCAAAATAAGAAATCAATGATCAGATAACCGTGTAACAAAAGTAACCACAACACAAGGTTATGTATATAAAAACAATTTTAGGATGGATTTATCCAACATTCTGGCCCAATTCCTGCATAAAAACCCAACTTTTCAAGGTCTAACAGGGCCATTTGGATCTTGGGAGGATTGTGGGGCAGATGTTCCATAAGTCAGGTATTACAACAGAGAATGCATGCCTCTGAAGTTCCATTAAATGATACTGTTTGATATATGGACTTTGAATCTTACCCAACTGTCGGATCTTATGGGACAAGTAGAATAATTGGAGACACATGATACTGCAAATAACCCCACCTGTGCAATGAAGCATTTTTGGAAATGATTAGCCTCTTGAATTGCACTTGAAGCCTATGGAAGCCAATGTAGCTCCCAAGGGAGTTGTGTTATTTAGAGGTACTGTGGTGCATATATCTATTACAATCCATGCCACCACTTTCTGTATCAATTACAGCTTCTGGATAGTTCTTAAGGGCAGCCCTGATGTATTGTGCATTGTGATTGTTCAAATGGGAGGTGAGCAAGGTATGAATGACTGTGAATAGGGTGTCTTCTGATCCAGAAAATGATGCATTGGCATACAAAATGAATCTATAAAAGGCCCTCTTGGCCAGAGCTGCCACCTGCTTTTTTACCAGGAGGTCAGTGTCCAAATTGCACACCAGTTCTGTTTGGAAGGGTTCTACTCAGTCCAAAACTATGTATGGAGATTTTCAGAATCAGGGGACTCCAAAAGCACAGCCACATGGTCTTGTTTGGATAAAGTCAAAGTACAGTCTTCTCCATCTAGAAGCCCATAGCTTCCAGACACTGGAAAAGAACCTCAGTGATATTACTTGGTTAGTCCAGAACAGAAATGTATAACTCAGTATCAGTAGCATATTAATACTATATTTAATTCCTTACCAGTGATGATTACCAGCAGTTCCATGTAGGTTTTAAGAGTTTCACATGAAAATACCTATGTAAGAAGAATTTCTTCAGAAATCTCTATTGTGCAGTCAAGTTACAGGAAGAATCTGGTGCACAGGGAAGTCAATATGTTGCATTGCAGTCTGAAACTGATTAAAGAATTTTGGACAAAGACTCCGTGGACAAGAATTTAAAATAATACTTTATATACTTTAAAGCATAGCAGTAGATTCATTGATGCTGGTCCAAACTGATCTTAGAGAATGCCATTTCTCATCCTAATTTACAGTCCATTGAATGAAATTGTGCTGGCTTGTAAAAGTTGATGTTTGAATTAACTCTATATTTGTTTAAAAATAATCAACAACACCAAGAAAGAAGTATATGTATCAAGAAACAAACGAATATGTATGTCTGTGACGTGTATATATGTGTGGATATATTTGAATTGGAAAGGTATATATAACTAGAAGGAATTTGTTAGATTCCATTTCAACCATTTTGGCTTTACTCTACCACTGCAATCCTAGGACGGATTCCAGTAAGCAATGGGTCCAACTTTATGGTGAGGAAAGTCAATATGGTAGCCATGATGGAGCAATTGAAGCTCCACCTTTTTTATGTACAACATTCAGACCACACTCTTTGGACAACCCTGTCTTACATGGACACTCTGAAATCACTCCAGATACTTTGTGGTAGGGTCATGTGAAGATGGATATAATAGCATTAACTACTCAGATCATCATGCACATATTTCTTAACTGGTTCTATAATAAACTCAATGATCTCCAGGTAAGTTGAAACTATAGCTCTATAATTCAGGTCATGTTGTCACAAATTCCAAGAGGGGAAGTCCCAAACATCTAGAGCAGGTCTAGGGACATAGATCAGATGTGGCCAACCAAGCAGCCCACAGCTTTGTGAAAATTTGATAAATATTAATTACATGTTTTTAGGTGGAAATGATCTGTACAAAAATATTTTCAATACGACTGTGGTAAATTGCATGAATAAATCAAAAAGATCAATTCCTATGATGTATATGTCTCCAAACCATTAGTACCTGTATAATTCTATAATAGATGGAGATTTTTTTTATTTTTACCCCCAACCCTTGTTGCTGTAACATTGGTACCATCCTTCTTTCCAAAATATATGCCTTGTGTTTGTTTTAGAGTAGCTTTGCTGTTAAGGAGAGTAGATACATCATAGTTTCCATAGGAAAGAAAGGGAGAAAGGTGAGCTGACAATAAAAATAGCTTTAACAAATTATACAGACAATTCTGAGAAGAAGAAAGGGAGAATACTGCAATGGAAGCAATAACCAGTAACATAAATAGCTATGGCTCCTGAAAATGTGTACATTATTGAAAGAACAATATGGGGTTGGTAAATCTGAGCTGGACATGGATTTATATTAACTAAGGCTTTAGTGGTTCAAGGACATATTAAAGTTTGCTGTTGTTAGGCATGACCTGGAGGAGCTACCTTGATTATGTGTCTGAATGGTCAAACAATTGGCAACTCCAAATCTCGACCAACAAATGCTCTGTCCTACACATTGGTAAAAAAAAATCAGTACACCAAATATAAACTAGGCAGATATGACCTCGTTGATGATCCTTACTCTGTCAACGACCTTGGAGTACTCATATCAAATGACCTAAGTGCCAGAGCTCACTGTAACAGCATTGCCCAAAAGGCATTAAGAGTTGTAAATCTAATCTTACAAAGCTTCTCTTCTGAAAATATTGAATTAACTAGAGCATACAAAACTTTTGCTAGACTAATACTCAAATACAGCTCATCAGCCTGGAATCCGCACTGTAAATCGGACATTAATACAATTCAGTGAGTCCAAAAGTATTTCACAAGAAGAGTACTACACTCCTCTGCTCGCAACAGAATACCCTATATCACCAGGCTTGAGATTTTGGGCTTGGACAACCTTGAACTATGCCGCCTATAGTTGGACTTAAGCGTAGCACACAAAATTATCTGCTACAATGTCCTACCAGTCAATGACTACTTCAGCTTCAACCACAACAATACAAGAGCACACAACAGATACAAACTCAATGTAAACTGCTCCAAACTTGATTGCAGAGGGGTCAATGCCTGGAATGCACTACATGACTCTGTTGTTACATCCTCTAACCCCGACTCCTTTAACCTCAAACTATCCACTATTGACCTCATCCCATTCCTAAGAGGTCTGTAAGGGGCATGCATAAGTTTACAATCGTGCCTACCATCCCTGTCCTATTGTCCCCATTTATTTGTACCTATTTCCTGTATTCTTACTCATGTTTATACTTATACCTATTATCTTGTAAGTGACTGACAAATCAAATAAATAAAATAAAATAAATAAGAATGCCAAAGAGCCTCTTATCTCACCTCTGGAGATGAGAACCTCTGGATCTCACCTGCTCAACACAGAAGGCTATCAGAGGAGGAAAGCTGAAAGGTTTAATTCTCCTTCCTCTCAAAAGCTGGCTGCCAATCTGACTGACAGGGAAAATGGCACCAATCTCTGTAAATTCTTCCTTAACTCTAAAATTAAGAAGAAAACAGAGATAAGCTAAGTTCATATCATAATTTACATATATATCTACTTAAAGTTATTTTAGACTGTCTTGAGTACAGGAAAAAAACCTCTCTTGCCCTGAAGTTTAACTTATCAACTAAGTTTTGTCAGGTAAGTGGAACTTGTAATGAAATGAAGTACAATTAGTTTCTTGCCAAATAAAGTTCAGAAATTGAAACTTCTCATGCTCCTTTCTTTAATATATTCTTTAGAAATACAACTGAAGACATCCTGAAGTGGTGTCTTGTACTGAATTTCTGACGAATCCTGAGAGTACACAGGCTGCTCTGTTCATACCCTTCATCTTTTTACTTTCCCAATTCCCCATAATACATTTGTTATTTTATTATTTGTAACTCTCACAAGGCTGAAATAATTCTGATTTCAAACTTAAGGCAAACATTTATATTTAAAAGAAAATAAGTCTTTTGATTTATGAGAATATTTCAAATTTATCAATATTATTTAGTATGATTTCTCCTTTTATTTAGCAATATAATTCTGCCTTTATTTAATTTTTTTCCTATACCTCTAATTCAGCAAGCTGAAAAACAGTCTGGAACATCAATAAAATCATCTTCTGAAAATGAAAAATGAATATTTGAATATGGATAACTTAGAGCAGACCAATATTACCATCAATCTACCATCAAATGAGCTGTAGGTTCATTACATATAATCTAATAATAAAGAAAAGCAGGCATGACTCACTTCCTTTCTACTATTTCCTCCAGTAATGATGATCCATTATAGGAATTCCCCAAAACAATTCAAATTAATGACTTGTAAATCCAAGCCAACCAATTATTCACCTTGTTTATTTATAAGGAATTCTCATTGTTTTATAATTACTTGTTTGGTATGATAAGCTGCCCAATGTCTCTTGGAGTGTGCAGCTATCATTAAACAAACAAACTAACTAACTAACAAAGAAACGAACAAGAACTCAAATAGTTTCAATACTTGAGCAAGTCAGCCCCAGCCTACTTTCTTACAAATTAATGTTTTTATGTTGTCACCAGTTGTCAGAAATTTTACTATGCTTTAATCTGTCTTCATTGGTTTGGTAGATGATGGCTGGGAAATATTATGGAGTATTTTTCAAATTGATCCTAAAATGGCTGATATTATTATATAACACGTTTCATTCATGTGTCTAGTAAATATACTCTATCTGTAATGAATAGCTAAAATCATATTTTAGATTTATTTCCAATTCTGTAATCCCCCAAATCAAAACTGATCAAAGATGGAGTATACTTTGAAAGAGGTGCAGGGGATCTATTTCTTGGGCTGTCAAGTTCAAAATAATAACCTTTGAAAAGCTTTGGATGATAGCAAATAAAAACTATTTTATTTTAGTTTTTTAAATAAACATGTCATGCCAACATATCATATTTTCTGAAGGGCTACCAGCTTATAGCTAGTGATAAATATAATATTTTACCATTGACAGTAAGCAAGCAAATAGTTATAAAAAAATTGACTTGAGTAAATTCTCTCATTCATTATTAGATTAAATTTAGCACTCTATATTTCCAGAGATGGTTCATAAGGATATATGTTTATTCAGTGTAGCCAGAGCTTTTACTAATTTATCCATATAATTTGTTACCCATTTTTCAATGTTCCTATAAACATTCCAAAATTGTTACAAAATATTATAGTGTCAACATAAATGCTTGCATTAAAAGCAATACCATTTATGAATCTTAAACTACGTTGTTATACCAATATTAAGGAAGTAATAAAACTATGTCATTATAATCAGGTCTTCAACAATGCTTGTGGACAACAATGCTTGTTCATCTGAAAGAATTCAAATTCTTATTTATTTATTACAAATACTTTTATGTTGCTTTAGCCTAACAAATGTAAGAAGTTTATAAAAATAGTATTACAATAGTATTTTCAAAGCATTTTATACTCACATATACATATGGATATCTTCAGGCTCCGATTACTTTTGTCAAAATGATGAAAGAGGTATTGTACTGTTGCATCAAGTTCTACACATTTTGGATATCCATGCAACATCATGACAAATGTACAAGACAAGAAGGGATTGCATTGTGATGATGCAACACTTCTATCAGATATCGTCTGTGTATCTCTATGAATGCTACTCTGTGTGTGTGTGTGTGTGTGTGTATGTGTGCACACATACACATGCATCTGCATTTAGACACCATGACCCATTCAATGTCAAGAATAACAATAAATCAAGATAAGTAGCATCTATACACATTCTGGGTACATGCTTCACTGTTTCCTCAGTCCTCAAATGCCCACTTAAAAGATTTTAATGACCATGAGGAAGATGAACATTTTTTCCAGAGGTAATTAGTTTCACAGGGAATTCCCTGCAAGGAATGCTTTTTTAAAAAACTACTCCAGTGCCAACCTACCCAAGGAGCACAAACTTTTAGCATGCACTCTCTACCAACTTCCTTGAATGGCCAGATTCTATATGGAGCAAGAAAGCTTACAGATACTCAGGTCCAAAACCAATCCCTACATCATGGATGGATCTACTGTAGCCTGCATCTCCTGGATTAATGGATCCATTAATAGAATGAATATGCATTTAAAAATGTTTTGAGTATAAATTTATTTTCCTCATAGTTTTGAGAAAAAAGATACAAAATAAGCAATTAATTATCAAAAAAGTGATTTGTGGATTTTTTTAAAAAATTACAGATTAATATAATTGGAAAGTATGGACTTTATCCAAAGGCATTCAAATTTGTCACAAAATGGAAAGAGGAGGAATTTTTCATCCCAGCAAACATCTCCATTTTTAGAGGCAAACAATAAGAAACTTTCAACATAATGTTTTGTAAGCTATAACTACCAAGTGGTATATAAATATGACTGGAACTTGGAATATTTAAAAATAACATTTGGCAAATTTTTGGCTACCTTACCTTTACTAGTTTGGATTACTTCAGTGAAATAGAATGTGTTCACTTTAGGGTGGTGGTGTCAATGAGGCCACAACCTAACTAAAGTTTATACAATGGGAGGACCTGAGGCAATATCCATTTTGCTGGCAGCTGTCATATCCTAGTGCTTGGCATTGTATGGATATTGGCAGAATGCTGCATAATTCATTGTTAGTTGTCATAGACTGTCAAATCTGTGGAAGGTGCTGAATACAGAATTACAGAATTAACAGAGACAAAGCTATGAGATTTTCAATATATGGAAAGTTTATGAAATTTCTTCATTTTACTATGCTGGGGCTTCAGTCCCAGGTGAAGCTTTTCATTTCCTCTGCTTGTCCAGACATTTTAATATAATACACTTTAGGGTTCACTTACTGTAGGTTTTGATTTATATTTGTTTAATCTGATTCAGTTTTATTTGCCACAATATTTTAGATATTTTCAAACTTGCTCAAGCTTTTTCTAATTATTTTTTCTGTAACCTTACCTGCTTTTATCCACATATTAGAACTTCCCTATTTCAAGATAACTGACATCTTCTCCTGATTACAGGTCTAGACAATCATTAAGATTGTCAGATGAAGTTCCGCTATATATGCTGTGACATGGAGATGTTCATCCTGTAATTACTCACTTTTGAGTCCTCCTCATGATGGCTCTTGTTCTCTGGAATTGTTCACTGATTCTGGAAGGATGGTGGGAGCAATGGAAGGATTCGTTCTGACAGGATGGAGAGGGGATTGGAAGGATTATATTTCTTTGCAGGTGTCTGGTCATTAGCATTCTCCCTGAGAGCTCCAGGCACTTGGACGTTTATCTTGCCTTCAGGGTCACCAGTATCATAGTGCAAATGGGGTGGAATCTTCTTGGAACTGCTGAAAGGACTGCCTTGTAAACATGTGGTGTCTTATGCATCACTTTCTGTTCTTATTACCTAGAAATTATTTTCACAATACCAGTGGCCTGACTCACCATAGCTTTTCAGTGTGATTTCAAGATTCAACAAGGCTTTGATTAGCCAAAATAGGCCTTCATTTCTCAGTCCCATCATATCATCCCAATCAGCCTGTCCCTTTGTTGTAGAGGTTGATGCTTCCACTGTATTCCAAGAGCTGAATTATAGTCATACTGGTGTTTCCAGATAAACCTCTAATGTGTACATTCTATTTCCCCAGCTTTTGCCAGACAGATAAATTTATGATATAGTTGAATCAAGAAACTGGAGCAGCTTTAGACTTCTCATAAATTCATCTAATTTCAGATGAGGTGTGCAAATTTTGTCTCATTTTTGACAACAGAATACAGAATGCTTGTCACAAAACCAGAATTTCTTCTAGTTTTCATATTGTATTATGAAATCCTTGCCCTTCTTATAATGCTTTTTTTCTCTGTGTGAAACTCTGGATCTTGGAAAGATGATTTCTTCCTTATCTGATCAGGTCTGCATCCAGCAACAGCAAAATCTTTATATATAGGTTAGCATGGATGACCTTCATGATTTTTTGCCATTTTCTTTCCCCTTTTCCTAGAAGCAAAATTGGTACCACCATAGCTTGGTATATGTTCCTCTTTCCTCTGAGGAAAGTCAGAAACTCTGTGATGACTAAATCTGCAACTGGATCACTAGCTTTGGTGATCCATTGAAGTGATCCATTGATAAAATTAGAGTATAAAATTAATTGGAAAATTCTGATTTTTGAACAAAGCTATAATTATCATTTAAGTTTAATTTCTGAGTAAATCTGCAGGTTTTCAGTTGATTAATGTAATGATAGTATATGGAACCTATGGGTGTACCACTCTGACTTATGAATCCAAACACTCTTTCTGGCACCTATTTTCCCACACAATGTATTGACGTATGCTTTATATATCACATTTGAACATTTTTAATACAATTTTAATACAATTCCTAGCCCTCTGAGGAGGAGCAAATGCTTTGACAAATGATGAAGCTTATAGTAGGGCACAAACTCTTCCTGCAGGTACTTTTGTGCAATGTTGAAAAGCAAGAACAAAAGGATTACTAAGAAATGGATGGTTGTGATGCCAGATCAGTGCAGAAGCCTACTCAGCAGCAAGGGAATTCAGAGGAAATACTAATCCAGGTTGTGCCTCATACTGTACTTATCTAATGACGGTGGCAGTGAAAGCATAACCATCCAACCAGCAATTTTTTTTCAGTGTTGTCCTTGGACACTTCAGAGCAAAAAAAGAAAAACTACCTTTCAAGCATAAACCTTCAATTTTCTTTTATTGCCCACAATGTTTTTATTAACATGTAGTGAAAATAAAATGTTGTATGGACATATTGTATATATTAATCATTAGTCTTTAAATATCTGTAGCTGCTGTCTTTTGGTTATTATGTTCTAGACAGCTCTTTTAATTTTTAACATAGAACCAATCTTGAAATTTTCCATGTATTTGATATGAAGTGCTTTTCTTTATGAATTCATGAGCCATCTAGTGGAGTTAATATTTGTCATTATCAGAAGTTCTTATGGCAGAATGTCTTTATCCATCAAAAAAAAATGTAGTGGTGAAGATGGATGTCTTCCTATCCATTTTGTCATGGATAACAACGTCCACTCAGTTTATTGTAGATTCTTTGGGGAGTATTCTGTTTCTATGATATTTACTTTGGAGTAAGCCTCATTTAAAATAACTAACTTGCAGTTACAGAAATGAAATAATAATTACACATGAAAATGCAAAAAGATTAATTATAATACTATTCTTTATATATACCTCAGCCCCAAAGTGGTTTTTGAATGGCTGATCAGCAACTTCATGAGGCATTTTCAAATGAGGCAAAATTCAAGTTATTATTTTGCTTCATTTAAAGAAAGTTAAATTTTCTCCCATCACTTTTTCTTCTTATTATTCTTTTTGCATATATACATAATGTTGCATACGCACATACCGTTCAGGAGGAAAACATGAATGAGTTGCAAATTATAATTATATTTGCAGCACTAGGAGCTGTCCAGCTGGAAGTGTCTATAGAAGTAAGTTTAGAATCAATTTCTTGACTATTCAGCTATTTCTTGGTTTAATTATAGCAGTATTAAAATTGCAGTATTACCTTGTGGCTCCATTTTGGACATGAATTATTTCACATATTAATTCATTATGAAACTCATTGATTTTTTAAAATGAATATCTTCTGAATTGTAGTTTGAAATAAGTTAATGGACAAGAAAATTGTTAGTGAATTTTCATAGTTATCAAAGGGTTGATATTATATGGCCAAAAATATTCTCAATTACGACAACGTGACAATCTCAATTCTCCTATATTCACAAGGGTATTCTGCCTCTAAAAGATTTCCTTGAAGGACTAATTAGGAATTTGGACTGCATATACTCATTTATATGCTTAATTTTTTATATTAATTGGATTGTTAATAATTGAATTGTGTGTGTATACATATACATACATACATTCTCTCTCTCTCTCTCTCTCTCTCTCTCTCATACACACACACACACACACACACACATTCTATTTGTATCTATATTTACATATGGCTGCCAATTTCATAACTTTGAATGGCTTACAACATGTCTTCTAAATCTTAATTGTTTTCTTTTGATTTCAGCTAATTGGTGGAATGAAGTATAAGTCATGAAAAGAAGGTCAATTAATATTATTTAGTGACAAAAGCTTCAGCTTCCACTATTTACCATGGAATCCCACTGAAATTTCTGCTGAAAGATTCCACTCATTAGCACAGATTTCATCATTGCATATTACAATGTACTTTGTTATTTTAAAAAAAATAAGAGAAAGAGCAAACAAAGGCTTCTTTAATGTTGAAAATCACTGATCCCAGTTTGACAACTATGAATCACAACTGAACTTGGAAATCACAGAAAAGCGGGTTAGTGAAGAGACAGACAGACAGAGTTTATTATGGTCACAGACCAGAGTTGAAAATAAAACACATTAAAAGTAAAATAAGATTGAAATCATAAAACAAGATAAGAATGTTACAATTGGTAACAGATTCATCAATCAGTCTGTGTCTAATTTTACAGGCAATTTGGCATCATTCAAGAAAACTAAACCATGTTAAACTGACCACTATGTTAAAAAGATAAAAATTTCCTGGGTGTTTTACCAAGTAAGGAGTTATAAGGTGGGTCCTAGGATCCTTATATACAGTACAATATAACAGGACATTTGCAACATAGTGAAAGATAATTTTACGAAAAGTGAAACTGCATTAAAGTTAAAGGTTATACAAAAAAAATCTTCTATAGATTGTACTTTCTACCTATAGAAAGAACATTTGAAGTGAATCATGGTATGTTGAAGTTGATTGAGATATTAGCCAATTATCTAGAACTATCATGAGACTTAGCTAAAAATTGGTTTCCAAGTTGTTGGTGGGCTCCAAACAGTGTTTTGTGGACAGGGCAAAGGGCTGCTTCGAGTATTATTTTTTAGATATGTTAATTCCTAAATATACAAATGTATGAAAAATTGTGATGACTTTGAATAACCTCAACAATTGTAAAAATGCACATCTTTCCCAGAAAATACATTCCCACTTTGCCTATATCATTAAGTACAAAACTGTGAACTTGGGACACAGTCCATCTTAAAAACTAATTCATGACAGTAGAATTGTAATCACACCTTTTAAATTAAATTTAAGTTTACTTTTCATTTTGACAAGGGTGTTACTATTAGTGCAAATATATGTATCACATCCATTTAATGCAGCTGAGAAATAAGTGGTGAAAAAAAATGCAAGTACTACTGAAATGTATATATCCTGTAATATATTTCTGATATTATAAATTTGTACTAAATCATTATTAAACTGATAGCAAATTAGTTTTTAATAGGACATATGTCTTTATATATAATGTTAATGTTATTCATCACAAAGTATTTATCATCTTTCCAAGGAGTCAATTTTTAAAATTATTGTTATTTAAATGCTAAAACAAAAATTTATAATTTAAATCTGGGCATGGAAGAGACTTTTTTAAAAAAAGAAAAGCTCTATCTATCTATCTATCTATCTATCTATCTATCTATCTATCTATCTATCTAATTTAAGAATAGCCCATCTTCCTCACATAAGGAAATAATATCTGGAAATCGTAATTGAAGTATTCAAAACAGACATGTGGAAAATTATCTATATTCTGTCTTCACTACTGTATTATGGATGAAAAACATAATTCTTTTAGCCTGTAAGAAAAACTGCTGAATGCGTATGTGCATTCAATAATATCACAGAACTTGTGATATTTTGTCCACTACTCCATAACGAAACATAGGCAGTGGTGGTCCTTCAGATGTTGCTTAACTACCCTTTGAAACATCTCTAATTATTCTTCATGCTGACTGTGGATACTGACTATAGGTAGTCCTTGACTTACAACCATTCATTTAGCAACTGTTCAAAGTTACGATGGTGCTGAAAAAAATTACTTGCACTTATGACAGTATTGGTCCTTGCACTTATGACAGTATCTCTGTGGTCATTTGATCAAAATTCAGGCACTTGGCAACTGACATATATTTATGATGGTTGCAGCATCCAGGGCCATGTGATTACCATCTGCAACCTTCCCAGGGGCTTCTAACATGCAAAGTTACTGGGGAATCTGGATTTGCTTAATAACCATGTAATTCATTTAACAATTCCAGTGATTCACTTAATGACTATAGCAAAAAGGGTAAGATGGAATGTAACATGTTTAATGACCCCTTGCTTAGCAATGGAACTTCCAGCCCAACTGTGTTGTAAATTAAAGACTAGCTGTACAACTCTCTACCTCTGCTGTAGGAACTGATGTTCATTTTAACACAGTCAGGTACAGTTGCTTTGTATAAACAAATCTTCAGGAAAATATTTTAATTCCAAGTAACTCTGGAATAGATAACATTGTACTGCCACAGATAAAACGAGCAGAAGGCTCCCTATCCGGTAGCTGACTATTATTGCAGTTGAGTAATGTCCTGCTAGTTAAGAAACTTCGTAAAATGAAAAATTTCCACCTTAAAATCTTTTGAAAAACAACAAAAAGTTATGGTTATGAAATTTTCCTTTGTGAAAATAATTTGATACTTGGGTTCTATAATCTCTGTAATAAGGTACCCAGCTATGTAAAATATTGATCAAAACAGCACAGAAGCAATGAGCTAAAAACAGAAACATTTATCCCATTTTTCCAATTATGCCACAGGAATATTACCAACTACTAACAAACTACTTCCATATTGATGGAAATCACTGATACATTTTATTATAGCTTTTAGAAGGCAATCATCCTTTCTAATACTACTTTTTAAAAATTATTGTCCCACCCCATTAAATCATATTATAGCCCCTAAAGGAACAATTAGGCTGTACATGTTCAAGTTTTATTATAAAACTAAAAACCAGATTTCCTGAAGCTAGAAGCCAGGACAATTGATTGACTTTGAGATTTTTGAGGATTATAGTACAAAAATTTCAATGCCATATAATGGCTATAGTCCAGGACTATTTCTAAAACTTTACTGGGTTTATATATGTCTGCTAATTCACAATAAAACTACAGACTCCATTTGCAATTACTTCCTTACTTATAATAGCAGGAGAAGGGATCCAAGGACAGTTCTATTATTATAATTTAGGATGAATTTGTCTATTGAGTACCTAAAAACTTGTTTTCCTTGAATTATTCTTAATAATAGCATTTTTATATTGACTATGTGCAATCTGATCAGTGTTGAATTTTAGCATTCATATTTCTCAATAGCAATTTCTCCCCAACCTGGTTCTTTAGATTTTCCAAGAGGGTACCCATCGCTGAATAATACTGTTAATTTTGTATTATTTTGAACTATTGAATGATTTTTTCAGAATTAGCAAGCATGTTTACTAATATTTAATGTCCAAGGTATAAAAAAAAGGCAGAGTGGTTTTAAAGTGAGTTCAGTTCCTGGCAATTTTTGTATGGAGATTAGATATATTGCTATATCATGGAAGCAATGTTGTATTGTTTTCTTCTGGGTTGTTTGTCTGACTGAGAAGTTTATAGCCCTGGAGTTCTTAGATTGTCTCTCTTCCAAATGCAGATCCTATGAACAACAATTGTCATTAGTTAGCTTATTTATTAGATAAAATGATTTCAAGGATGTTGGTGAGGGGATGAGACTTCCAAGTACAGTGAGGGAATGGGACTTCCAATATCATATTAAGATTAATTTTAATTTTAATCTTAAATAACTGATTTGTATGTGTGTGTGTCTTTGAGATAGTGTTAACTCCTGACAATTGCCTGGACAATTCCCTTGCAGTTTTCTTAGTAAGATTTTAGAAGTGCATTGCTCCTTCCTAATGCTGAGAAATTGTGACTGCCCAAAGTCACACAACTAGTTTCATGGATAGTGAGGACAAGAACTCATGGCCTCCTGATTTCTAGTCGAGTGCCTTAATGCCTGTGCCAAACTGGCTCTCTTAAAGTTCTTTTAAAGAATCTTAGTTGTCTTAAAGAATTTATGCTCTTTGTGAAACTATAGCTTGTCCATGGCATAGGAACTTAAAAAAAATGTATATGAGAGATCTTAATAAGGATACATGAGTGTAAGCTTTAACTTAAGCCCATTGTGGAATGAGCCTTACTTTTCATTAGTAATCAACGCAACTCTTTGAATTCTATATTGATAAAGAAATGTTATCCAGAAATGGTTACAGGTGCCACTTCAGCTTCCATAATTTATATGAGATAAGAACATACAAGAGGACTTATATTAGAATAAGAAAGTCTCTCGCTTTTCTCTGGAGTTAAAAGGTTCTCTCTCTTTTTGTATTTCAAAAACATTTATGGCTTTTTGCGCGAAGTGCTGGTTGGAACTAAATTGATGAGTTGAAACTTTAATGATCTGTTTGGGTGCTGAAAATTTTTAGAAGCAAATTTAAAACTGGAAATTGTATCATTTAGAGTTGTGATGCATCTCAGCATACTACCATGATTCATGTCCTGCCTGTGGCCATCAGTAAAATAAGTCATTGGGTCTCAGTTCAGTTCTCTGAAGCTATCAGTTTACAGCATGGGAACTGTAACATTAAAAGACATCCTCTGCGGAGGAAATGGGGAGGACTAAGCAAGCATGAAGACCTGAATTATCTTTGCAAGATATGGCTTAGCCAATTCAAGAAGAAGGTCACCTCTAAAGGCAAAGTTATAATATCATTTTGCTTGCTAATCAGTCCATCAAATACTAAATAGAATGTTCAATTTTTTTGTTTCATCTAGCATAAGTAGGAACTATTTTACTGAAACAAAGTTTAAAAGACATTCTCAAAGTTTCCTATTCACAAATAAAGTTATTTTCTTCTCTAAATAACTTTCACAGTTTGCTGTGAAGATTCATTTGCTTGAGTTAGGTTCTCTATGCATAAGTGCACAATCGTACCGTCCCCGTCCTTTTGTCCCTATTATTCGTACCTATTTCCTGTATTCTTGCTCGTGTTTATACTTATACCTATTATCTTGTAAGTGATTGACAAATCAATCAATCAATCAAACAAACAAACAAACAAATAAACATTTATGACCTATTGACTTTGAGACCTGAACTGCCTGAGTAACCTGAAATCCAAGGGCCATATACAATCCCCAAACCACAGTAGTCAGAGGGTGGGATCAAAGGGTCATAAAAATCAAGATGCTGCTAATGTAATAGTAGACCCATCCATTTTTATATGTATCATGCATGTAAAACATCTAAAAAGGGAGATGGGGCTTCAATCATACAGTTACAGTTGCCATATTGATTTTTTTTACCCTCTCATGGATATGTTTGCCTCAGTCCTCTTTTTGCCTTTAAAAGACCCCCTTCAGTCTTAATAATTGAAAATCAGCAACGTAAGTACTTAAGATTTTATGAAGAGAAATATATGACAAACAGGAGAACCCTCTAAACAGATTTTAAGTATACAAATGACAAGGAACCCATCTAACTCTCATTACAAAACACAGAGGAAATAAAACCCTCAGCAATTATAAATCTGCCTACTGATTTTGGTATTTAAGAGTGAGTAACCTCACTAAGTTAGACCACAGGCTTAACTCATCCAGCATCCTCATTCCTACAGTGGCTCCCTCCATGCTTCTGGAAAGTCTGTTAGTAGGCTTAATGGTTCTATTATATAGCAGATCATTCATGACTCCATTTTGTATTTCTTCACAACCAGTTTGATTCACTTTTTTCATTTCATCTAAAATGATTAAACAGCAAAATCTAGCAACACAGTGCACTTACTGCAAAGGTGACATCATTTTCAAACTCCTGGACAAGAGAATGGCCAAAGCAGAAGTGCTATAAATCTAGAAATAGTAGTATGTACATCTGTGTGTATATAAATCTTTAATATCTGCTTATGGTTGCTATACACTGTTTGAATTTCTTTTAGAGCAGAAATAAGCCTTCTTGGAAGTATTTTTGGCAAGTCAAAATTGCTAGTGAATGTAATTGTTACTTTGAAATCTTCCATATTTCAGTTAAAATAGGTATATTTCATTCCTATATCAGGGTTTTTCCTAGATATTTAGCCCTTCTTCTTCCTTTCTGCCTTTCAAGAAGGTGACTCCTTCTGCCCTGTGAAATGACTAGATAAAGCCTAGATTTAAATTATAAGTCGTAGATGCTACTATCTTCAGTACGATCTTCTTTGTTAAGTTTGTTTCTAAGCAAATACTTTGTACCATTTTAATCTATTTTTATAATTGTTCTCCAGTTCCTTTTTTCTTAAAACAAAATTAAAATATTGGTATAATTCCTGAAACATGAACAAGTTGTTAAAAACATGTTTTGAATATTGATAAAATAAGGACATAAAAAAGCTTGTCAGCTGCATTAATACTTTATTCTCCTCCTTCCCCTTTTAGGAGGCAAAAGCATATGAATGAAATGCAAGTCTGTTGGACAACTAGCCTCAATAGAATCATTTATTTCATCCTTCCTTACTTTTTCCATCCTTGTTCTTTTATAATGTCCTTGTAAGCCATTCCTCAGGCCAAATCTTTGTGTGACCTCTTTTTCTCCTTAACTTATCTCACAATTGTGAGCATGAAACACAAGGGAGATAGTCTATGTATACTTGTTGAGGACTTTGGGGAAAGGGTAGAATTTTAAAAAATGTAAGAAATCAACTTGGCAGTTTTGTCAAATAGTACATGGAGGCTCAGATCTGAAATGCAGGTGGATTTTTGGTCAATAGTTTTGCTACAAGAAAGATCATGAGACAACCCTGAAATGTTCATTAACAATGAACTTATTAAAAAATTAAGCATGTGATTCAATCCATCCATGTTTTTAAAAGTCATGAACTAAAGACATGAATTCCCTCCCAAAAGAAATATTTATAAGAATTGTTACTTTATCATTATGAAAACTGTATATTTAAAGTATCTATGATTGCTTTTAGTTAATATTACCCAGTTTGGTTTTTTGGTATACAGGAGCCCATACGAGAAGCACCACATGGTGGCACTCTGGTTGTGTTCCAATTAATGGCTGCTTCCTTTCAAAGACACACATTACTGATGGTAGAAGCAAAGCAAAGTCATTGTCTCTGTAGACCATCTGGAGAGCTCTTTGGGAAATGCTTATATTTGTTTTCTTGGTCTCCCGTTGTGCACCTTCTCCTTCAGCCTTCCAGGAAGCAAAAGTCATTTATTTTGGTTGCCAGCACTGGCAGATGCTAGTGCTGAAAGAGAGCCACAGCAGCACTTTCAGCACTAGTGCTTTTCCAATGTTGAACAACAGGCAATGGCCTTAATGAAACTCAGAGCCTCTCTGCCTGCATTTCTTTTATCTCCCAACAAAGCTAGTCCTCTACCATGGACAGAGGAAGGCCTTCTGCTGCCCTTCTGATATTTGCAGTAATTGTGATTACTTCCAGTGGTCTCCCACTGCTAGATTAGAAACAATAATTAGCTAAAGGACTTTTAAAAGCTGATGATCACTAGAGAGGTAGAGACAGAATGATTTTGACCTAAAGCTGAGTGACATTTAACTTCCTCCTTTAAGGATGGCTAGACAGCATGGGAATACAGTGGGCTTGCTATATCTCCAGATCTAGTTGAGAAAAAGTGAAAGACAAAAGCTTATTCCCCATCATTGGAAGAAGAAAAATATACATTTTCCTTTATTTTTTTGATGTTCAAACTGGGGTACTGGTGATGATGAAGAGGTAAATAGGAAGCCATGGCCATATCTATAACATCTGGTGTCAGTTTCCCTAAAAATTGACATTAAATTGTGACTGTGCTGATCAGTTGGCTGGAGTCTTTACCAGGATCTTCAATCCGTCTTTATCCCAGTCCACTATTCCATCTTGTTTGAAGGCTTCCACCATTGTTCCACTGCCAAAAAAGTTCCCTATCAATAACCTCAACAATTACAGACCAGTGGCACTCACTCCTATCATCATGAAGTGCTTTGAGAAATTGGTCTGTCGGCACATAATTTCTGGTCTTCCACATACATTTGATAAACACCAGTTTGCATACAGAAAAAATAGATCTACAGAGGACGCTATAGCCATCACTCTTCACACTGCTCTGATTCATCTCGAACAGTGGGAGAACTATGTGAGGATGCTTTTTGTGGATTTTAGTTCTGCGTATAACACAATTCTTCCACATAGACTAGTGTCTAAACTTCTGGACCTTGGGCTTTCTAATTCAGTCTGCCTTATGGATTTCCTGTCTGGCCACTCACAGAGGGTCAGATTAGGTAACCATACCGCTTCAGCCCTTATTCTTAACACTGGTACACCACAGGGTTGTGTGTTCAGTCCCTTTCTCTATACTCTTTATGTGCACGACTGCATTCCCATTCACGCTAGTAATACTATTGCTAAATTTGCAGATGATACAATGTGGCTTTTCACTGCCTGCCTCCTGGCGATGACAGGGTCTGAACTCAGAGCCCTGAGCCTCTCATGGTAAATAAATAAACACACGGACACAGTGTTTACTCGGGATGAAAGGCATTTTAATAATGGTGGGTACTCCTTTTATAGGCTACTTGCACACGTCATAGCAGAAACAAAGAAGCTTTCATTATAAGGTAATCTACATAATTATGCTAATGCAAAAAACTATACCATAGCTGGTGTCTTATCGCCCCTACTCTTAGCCCTGCCCGGTTACTTTTATCTCCCATATAACTTTCGTTTCTTCAGCCAGTATTTTTCCACACAGTCAGCACTTTATCACATGGCAACATTAGATTGTCCATCCATCACTTTTACAAGGTTGACCATTGCAACATTTAGCGTAACAGTACATTGCAACATCTCCTCTGTTTTTGTTTTATTTGGAAAGTGATATATTAACACTACCCTAATGATGATTCTTGCTCGCCCCCTCCTCCTCCGAGTCTGAGGCTTGCAAGTGCATTAGGATGCATGTTTTGTCCTTACCAACACTTTTGATGATTTCATCTTTGTCTGAGTCCGAGGAGAATGATAACAAAGCTTGCTTTTCTTGTGTATGGGATATGAGAGTATTTACCTGTTTCTGAGTTCGTGACAGGTTGGAATCCAACTGGCTTAATCTGCGTTTTAAGAAGGCCAAAACTTTGCCCAAAATACAAGGGCCAATGGTACAGAGCACAAGTAGGAGAATAAGAGGACCAGCAATGGCAGATACTAAGGTGGTTAACCATGGGGAGAAGTTGAACAGACCCTGATACCATGTGTGTTGAGCCTCTCGTTCTCTTTGCCTTTCTTTTAGTCTCGTATCTAACTCTTTCATAGAATCTAAAACCACTCCTGAACTATCTGCATAAAAACAACATTCTTCTTTCAGTGCTGCACATAACCCACCCTGCTTGAGGAACAACAAATCTAAACCTCTTCTATTCTGTAAGACAACTTCAGATAAGGAGGTGAGGGAGTTCTGTAAAGCAACTATAGATTGTTCAATACGGCGTAAGTCTGCATCTATGGTGGCGCTTAACTGTGTTATGCTGTTATCATTTACAACCAAAGCTGATATGCCTGTTGCTGCACCTGTAGCACCTAAACCCAGCAGCACAGATAAGGTAAGAGCTGTGACAACTTCTCGTTTAGTTCGTAGGTGGTATTGTTGAGGTTCTGAAATGGAAACAAAATCTTCAGAGTCATATATATCAATTTTTGGTAGTAGCTGGACCTGAATACAGAATGATTTTTTTGTCAATAATACATCTCCGTGGACACATGCAGTTAAACCTGTAGAGCAAGCCCAAACAGAGTTATTTCCAGGAATAAAAAATTGGCCTTGGAGGCGTTTTGTGATATTGCCACCAGATGTGGTGAATACCTGGTTGTAACCTTCGGCTGAAAGGCTGGTTCTTTCCTTGGGTAGATAAAGTTCACATTCGTATCTGTGGGTGGCATTAAGGCAGTATTGTGAATAAGTAGTAGGTATGTGGCCAAGACAGCAACCTTGACCAGTGATGGCCATGATAGTGAGAGAGCTATTCTTCCATCGGCAATTGTTGTCAGAAGTGGAGTTGGAAATAGGTTGGGAAGAGCCGATGGCTTCATAAAAAGGGGGTTTTGAGGACCAGTGCTGAAAAATGGAGGAATCTTGGGAGCAGTTCAATAATGCATGAGAGGAAGCAATGAGGGATACCAGTGGGTTCTGGGCATTTGTTAAGGGTTTCAAAAATTCGGATTGGATTTGGTTAGCATTGGGTCCCACAGGTAGGGATGGGGAAAGATGAACATGGCGTTGTATATAGAAGATGTTCCCATAATGATATGCAGGCCACCTGGTGTAAATGCGGCCTCCCCATTTTGCTCCAGTGTCCCAAATGTTACTTTGTTTCCCTTTGGCCGTAAAGGAGACAGTCACTGGATTACATCTGGACCATTTGTTGTTACCTGCCGTACATTGTATAGCCTGGGTGGTTCTGGTAAGTGTGATGAGATCATTCTTCAAGGGAGGTGTCCAGGAAATGTGACCAGTTGAGACACAGGACCAGGATTTGCAATAGTAATCAGAAATTCCTCCGCAGGTGTAGATATGGTCTGCATCAGTAATATGTCCTGGGCAGACATACAAGTGATATCTCTTAACAATACTATGGCTCGGGGAAGGGGCATCAGCGGGATGAGAGTAGGCAGTCTTACCTAGAATCATTTCAGCAAAGTCAAAATGTAATTTGGGGAAATAGGAAGAAATCATGGTGTAATTAGTTGTAGAGTTGAGTATTTGTCCATAAGCATCCTTGATCGTCCATGTGATGTTGTAGGGCCTATGGGTGTTAAAGCTGGTGGATGTTCCATCAGTCCAGCGAAGCGAACAGCCAAGCAGGTGTCATCTTTTTCGGATGATGGCTCCGCTGGTTGTGGACGGTGATATGGGCAGACACACCTTGCAGGAACCCAGAGAGTTCTGTCAGGAAGCTGGACTGCTGCGTAGCTTCGACCCCAGGTGATCAATTCGACAGGTCCTTTCCACGCAGGATCAGGTAACTGTCTATAATAGACAAGTGGTCTCGAAGTGGGAACAGGTGGTTTAGTAAAGTGTCGAGACGCAGCAGACAGGGGAGGGGTGCCAGTGAGATTGAGGAAGTTAAGCGTATACAGACAAACATTTAACACATTTTGCAATACTGGGAGGCTAGGGGGGCCCTTAAGGCTTTTTGACCGCATGTATCATTGTAATGCCAATTTTAAGGTTTGATGAGCCCTTTCAACTATAGCTTGCCCCTGGCTATTGTAGGCGATCCCAAACTTGTGGATAATGGACCAGTGATGGCAGAACTCAGAGAATTGAGAGCTGATATAGGCTGGTGCATTATCTGTTTTTAGATTTTTTGGTGGTCCCAGTACTATGAAGGTCCGAATACAATGATTGATAACGTGCTTTGATGTTTCTCCCCTTTGAGGGGTGGCCATGATGAACCCTGAATAGGTGTCAATAGACACGTGAAGGTATTTCCAAGGGGCAAAAGGTGAGAATTGAGTGACATCCATTTGCCATGTCTCACAAGCCTCTATGCCCCTGGGATTAATCCCTTGAGGAAGGGTTTTTGCTTGCAAACTGCAAGTGGGGCATTGTTGTATGATTGCAGTTGCTTCTTCCAGAGAAATGCCAAATCGTTTAACCAGAGCCTTTTTGTTTTGATGAAAATAACTATGACTTTCCCCTGCTAATAGAGGGGAAGGTTGAGGCATCTTAATACTGATGGGAAGTACTTTACAAGCAGTATAAGCTACCTGGTTCCCTTCTGAAAGGAAACCTGGGAGATGTTGATGACTACGTCATTCGATGATGTATAGCTTTTTTGTCTTGGGATCAATTTGGAAAAGAATGGCTGTGAGAAGGGCTGGTGTGGGCAAGACAGCCAAGGAGAGCAGACAGTTAGGGATGATGCGATCCACCCATACGTGCTTTAAAGCGTTATTGACTTGGGCTAGTGCCTCCAAGTGCCGGCTTGTAAGATGAACCACATCTGAAGGATGTTTCAAGCCCGTGAGGGCATGGAATAGAGGGGAAAGGGTTGCAGTAGTGATAGAAAGATAAGGCCGTGCCCAATTGAGCGTGCCGAGATATTGTTGAAGTTGTAAAAGGGTCGGAGAGGAAGGGAGAGTCAGAGAAGGTAAGGCAGGAGTGGCAGCAGAAGACAGGAGTTTGTGACCAAGATATTGAAAAGGATAGTGAGATTGTATTTTTTCAGGAGCTATGTGTAGACCAGCAGCAGTCAAAAGTCTAGTGAGAATGGGAAGGGTTGTCGCTACTGTACCTTTAGGGCCATCAGCTGCGACTAAGATATCATCCATGTAATGATACACAAGAAAGGAGGGATATAGATTGCGATATGGCTGGAGAGCCGTGTCAACATAATGTTGACACATAGTTGGAGAATTTAACATTCCTTGAGGAAGGACTTTCCACTGATACCTTTTGGTGGGTCTGGAATTATTCAGTTCCGGGACAGTGAAAGCAAATAGAAGCCTATCTTGGGGTTGAAGAGGGATGGAAAAGAAGCAATCCTTAAGGTCAATAACTAGAAGGTCAAAATGCTGTGGGATAAGGTTTGGGTTGGGAAGTCCACATTGCAAAGCACCCATTGGCTGAATGATTGCGTTCAAAGTTCTGAGATCCTGAAGGAGGCGCCATTTCCCAGATTTCTTTTTTATGACAAAAACAGGGGTATTGTATGGGCTAGTAGATGGTTCAATGTGGCCAGCGCTCAATTGTTCAGAGACCAGAGTGTTTAGAGCGCGCAGGTTTTTTTGAGTGAGTGGCCATTGATCTACCCATACAGGAATAGAGGACTTAAGAGTAAGTGGAAGAGAGGCAGGCATAGTGATATTCACGGAATGTGAAAGGTAGCTCCAAGCTGTCCTAAAAGATCCCGACCCCACAGATTGAAAGCAAGGGGAAGGATATAAGGTTTGATGAAAGCAGAAGCAGAAGCATCAGGGGTAATGGCCGTGAGCCAATTAGAGCTGACCTGAGCACTTTGAGCTCCACCAACGCCGTGGACAGAAGGTGATTGTTCAAGGGGCCATTGTGGGGGCCATTCAGTCCTTGAAATAACCGAGGCGTCTGCTCCAGTGTCCACCAGCCCTGTAAAAGGACGACCATTAAGAGACACTGTTAACAGAGGTTTAGAAGCTTCTATAGGGCAGTCAATAGCCATCAGGGAGGGAGGAGAGGGGGGGGTGGAGGAGGGAAGAATAATAAGAGTGGCTACTATAGTGTTAGCAGGCAATGAGAAAGGTCTATCACCTACAGCTGCAAGAGAGAGGCAATTAAGAGCGGATGAGTCATAAAGAAAGGGGGCAGCGACCACCCCTTCCATGATCAAAGAGGAGTTTGGGATGAGTAAGATGGGCGTGTGAGGTGAGAGCGGACGGGGAAGCGTAACTGTCAGAGGGAGAGAAAAGACAGATCCAGGATCCTCATAGATAATAGCAGTTGAAAGCAGAACAGGGAAAGCTGTTTGTGTGGAGGGGGGTGCAGCCTTGGGGGTGGGGCTAGCTGCAGGCCCCGAAATTAGTTTTCCGACGGTTCAGGTTGAGACAAAGGGGAAAGATTGGAACGACATTGACTGGCCCAGTGATAGCCGTTGCGGCACCTAGGGCAGATTGTTTTTGGTCTCGCAGTGGGAGCGGGGGGGCTTCGTCCCTTTGGTGCCCTGCCGCCCCCTGGTGAGCGACACTGGGAACGAAAATGACCAGGTTTTCCACAGTTGTAGCAATTACCAGAGCGAGGGGCAGTCATTGCAAAAGAAGAGGTTAAAGCTGAAGCAAGAGCAGATGCACGGTGAGCTTCAGTCCCTACGTTTTGACAGGCTGTGATATAGTCAGCGATAGTCTGATGGGGAATGGATTGAAGAGGTTTCAGAACTTGCTGACAGTCTGCGTTAGCATTAGAAACAGCCAGTTTGGCAAGAAGTTCAGCTTGAGCTTGGGGGTTGTCTATTTGCCGGTTGAGAGCCTCTGACAACCGGTCAATGAAAGAAGTGTATGGCTCAGAAGGTCCTTGAAGAATTTTGTTAAAAGACAAAGAAGGTTGAGAAGGATCAGGGACCCTGCGAAAGGCATTTAAAGCAGCATTTCTCATGATGGGATAACCCTGTGCTCCCATCTGAATCTCATCCTGTGGAGTATGGATGGCTCCCTGACAAAGAAGATGGTCTAGGGTAACAGCCTGAGGAAGGCCAGCTGCTGCAGCACATTGAACAGCTAAGCGATAGTCATTGTGCCAAGCGGCAAGTTGGGAAGATGTTAAAAGCAGAGAAGCCATCATTTGCCATTCAGAGAAAAGAATATTATGATTATTAGAAATGTTTTCTAACAAGGCTCTAACATAGGGTGACTTAAGGCCATATTTGGCAGAGGCGGATTTGAGTTCTTTCATGAGATCCCACTCCATAGGAACATATTGAGGAGCAGGATTTGCATTTCCACCACCTGCCGGGGCTTGGAGGACCATAGGAAAACAAGAGAGGTCCTCCGGATCTATTTTTCCTTGAATCAGTGCCTCCTGAAAGGTATTACGAACAGGCAAGGAGGCAGGAAGATCATTGAGGTGGATAGGGTTAACATCAGAAACAGGAGGGGGGTTGTAGGGAGGAGGGAAAGAGGGGGAGGAAGGGAGTGGGGGGAGGAAGGGAGAGTGGGATACACAGCAGGAGGTGGGAAAGTTTTTTCCGAAGAAAGCAGGGGATTTTTAGAAGACGGAGGAGGCTGATCCGAAGTTTGATCAAGAATTGGATCAGGAATTAAGTCAGAGGGAGGATAAAGAATATTAATAGCATTCATAAGAGCTCTCCAGGCGTAAAGGATTTCGGGGGGGGCTCGCGGAGGCTCGTGGATGTATTTTCCTATTTTTTCCCAAATAGATTGTTTCAGAGTGCCACCTTCTGGATAAGCGGGGCAATTTTTTTGAAGAAACACAAGAAATTTAGTGATGGCCTTTTTAGATATAGGATATATTGTTGTGCCGTTAACTTTCTGCGACTGGTTCGCCTTCCTGACTAAAAAGTGAAGCTCATCCACATGCTTGGACAGAGTCTTGGAAATTGGGGTGCCCATACTTACGATGCGCTTGCCGATCACCGGTGCGTAAGATAAGAGTCAGGGCAGCACACTTCTTGCTGAAAGTCGTGCTGTGAAGAATCACGTTGTGAAGGATGCAGCCAGATGCAGCTTTGCTATGGGAGGATGTCTTCTTTGCAGAAGATTCCTGGGGAGGAACCCGTAACACGAACGGCGTCCCTGGTTAAGGGAGGATGTCTTCTTTGCAGAAGATTCCTGGGGAGGGACCCGTAACACTAAACGGCATCCCTGGGCTGCAGCTGGCTCGTCCGGCTGGATCACGTCGGGGTCACCAGTTGTGGCTTTTCACTGCCTGCCTCCTGGCGACGACAGGGTCTGAACTCAGAGCCCTGGGCTTCTCATGGTAAATAAATAAACACACGGACACAGTGTTTACTCGGGATGAAAGGCATTTTAATAATGGTGGGTACTCCTTTTATAGGCTACTTGCACACGCCATAGCAGAAACAAAGAAGCTTTCATTATAAGGTAATCTACATAATTATGCTAATGCAAAAACTATACCATAGCTGGTGTCTTATCGCCCCTACTCTTAGCCCTGCCCGGTTACTTTTATCTCCCATATAACTTTCATTTCTTCAGCCAGTATTTTTCCACACAGTCAGCACTTTATCACATGGCAACATTAGATTGTCCATCCATCACTTTTACAAGGTTGACCATTGCAACATTTAGCGTAACAGTACATTGCAACAATACAACAATGGTGGGACTTATCTCTGGGGGGATGAGTCTGCCTACGGAGATGAGGTGGACCGGTTGCTTTCATGGTGTGGAGACAATAACTTGGTCCTCAACACCAATAAGACCAAGGATCTTATAGTAGATTATAGAAGGAACAGATCAGACATCCAGCCCTTGCTTATCAATGAAGACCAAGTGGAGCAAGTGGCCAGTTTTAGGTTTCTGGGTGTTACCCTAAAAGAGGACTTGCCCACATTGCAGCCCTGGTCAAAAGGCCCCAGCAGAAATTATACTACCTAAGACTTCTCAGAAAACAACTGAATGAGAAACTGCTGGTGACCTTCTACCGCTGCACCACAGAGAGCATTTTAACATACTGCACCTCTGTATAGTTTGCCAATTGCACAGTGGCAGATAAGAAAGGACTCCAGAGGGTTAATGTCATTGCCCAGAAGATCATTGGTTGTCCTCTCCCCTCTTTGGAAGAGCTTTATAGCTCCCGCTGCCTTAAGAAAATTCAAAACATTCTCAAAGATCCATCTCATCCTGGGAACCCTTTTTTTGAACTATTACCATCTGGCAGTTGGTACAGAATAATAAAAACAAGGACAAATAGGCTGAAAAACAGCTTCTATCCAGGGGTGGGATTCAATTTTTTTTAACAACCAGTATTGTGGGCGTGACTTAGTTGGTGGGCATGGCTTGGTGATCATATGACTGGCTGGGCTTGGACAACTCAACATCACTCACATTGAGGCACACATCTCCTCACCTGGCCTCTCATGACTGTGGGGATGCTGCAACAGTTGTAAGTGTGAAAAATGGTCATAAGTCACTTTTTTCAGTGCCGTTGTAACTTTGAATGATCACTCGACACAAGCAAAGTACCAGCAAAGGAGGAAAATAAACCTCCAGAGAAGTTTCAGAGACAGGAAGTCTAGTCCTGCCAAGAATGTAATAAGGGTTAACAGGGAGGCAGTTTCTGTAAACAACACCAGAATGTTTCCTTCCTGCCTTCCTTACAGGATTAGGCCAGTAATTTCTTCTAACAACCAGTTCTCTGAACTGCTTAGAATGTTAACAACTGGTTCTAGCAAATAGGTGCGAACCTGTAGAATCCTACCCCTGCTTCTATCCCAGGGCAGTAGCTTTTCTTGAATTCCGCTGTATAGTGCAGTGTTGGTGTGGTGTCGGGGTTTTTTGGTTCAATGTGTGAAGGGTGAAGGATGTGCATTTGTGTTTACTTTCATTGTCATGGTTTGATTTCGTTGTACAAGGTGCAGTGACAATATAAAGTAAACTAAAGTAAACTAAATTTAGGTAGCTCACTTTAAAATATACAACTCACTGCAAACTGCACAGAATATATTTATAGTAAATATTTTCATCTGTTAAAAATGTCAAGATGAATATTTAAATCCCAGATAAGCAATCTTTATTTTGAGGGATAGAGTGGAAAAGAAATTATTATTAAAATTTTGAAGGAAGATGTGTGAACCCCATCAAGATTGAGGCCCATTTGGGGAATGTCCTCCCTCCAACCCTCATAATAGATCTCTTTGGATTTATTTCCACAAAGCAGCAATCTATCATCATCAACCATGTTATTCTTGAAGCTCATTGGTAAGTAATATGGGAAAAATAAATAGCTGGGCCAGAATGAGAATCCTAAAATCTGTTATTAATACATTTTTTTAGAATGGATGAATTCTGAAGGAGTAGAATTGTAAGCATCTCTACTCAGTGGAGAACAGATTTTAGACAAGAAATTGAATGACAGTTGTGGCAGTATTTTCTCTTTGTCTTTGCTGTCTTTGTTTGTCACCTGGATTTCTGCAGTCCAAATCTGATGGTCCTAGCAAAACTGAGATTAAAAAAAATCAACAGCAATGGCTTTCCCCCCATTTTAAACTATTACTTATTATGCAGTCTAACAAACATCAAGTCTTGACTATTACATTAACCTGAAGATCATACAAGTTACATCTGCTGCATAACTTTTGCCTCTATAACTTTAAAGTGAGCTTTCACTAATAGAGAAAATAGTTAGGGAAGCCTAAGTTTACAATAGTTCTTCATGGATATTTTACTTAGAGAATAATCTCCATATTCATTTTGGAACTCCAAAGTGAAATTTGATGGAAATAATTTGGAAAAAATGCTACTTCTTCCAGCAATATTACTGATAAGCAGCCTTCACATGGATTTTAACTGTTATTTTCCACTGATTCTTAGTGAAGGAATCAGTGTGTCTTTATCAGAAGTTGGCACAGATAAATGTGATATGCAAAGATTTCTCTACCTTTATACTTTAATTAATGGGGAAAAAATATTCACCTATAATTCTTTGTATTTAGCTGCTATTGGAACTGCTGAAGTGCAGCTAGACTCATAGTGCTCCAAATGTGGAATTTCAATATTAAGGAGACCCAGTGGTATTAATAGTGAAGGACAATGGGAATTGTACTCAATATTGAGAGGCTCACCAGTTCCATATTAAAACATGTACAGTTCCATACTACAAAATGTAGATGAGTTTACACTGGTTTCTAGTAGAAACTACTTAAAACATTTCAGTAGTTGATTTAGCTTGGGACATTTGTTTTTATTTGAACAATAAAAAGTACTGAGGTCAAGTATCTATAGTAGGTCTCCAGTTGCGGAAATATTCTATTGTTCACTGAACAAAAATATCTGCACTATTTAAACAGAAAGAATTGATTTGCTTAAACTCAGAGTTTAGTGTTGCCTTGTATATGAGAACTTCTATCACTACATTAATTGAATACATTATGCAATTAATCACACTCAGAAATCTAGGATGGTCGGATTTAAAAAAGAACAGGATCTTTGAAACTTCTATTAGTTTTGTGGAAGAGAGATTTTTAGAAGGTGTAATTTTCATTTACATTTATGTAATTTTCACATTGCCTTCTGACTTTTCCTCTTTTAACACACTACTAAAGATACAGGAATCCACGTTTACATTTTGCCACTCAAATACCTCTCCTGATTAATATGGAACATATTGCCAGCTTTATCTCCAAATATATTTTTCTATTTTGACCTAGATATGTGTTCTTTTTTTCAAGTGAGAAGTCTTAAATCTATACAGTTTTATTTCACTATAAACCTGAGATTTACCAAATATAATGTATAAAACATTTATATATAAATTAAATAATTCTTGGTCCAGGTTTTTTGGGGGTATGTTGAACAATTATGTGTAGAAATGTAAGACAATTAATTGGATCTTGATTCAAAACTTCAATAGTTAACGTGATCTATCTTCTAGTACTGCTCATCTCTCTGCTTTCCTCCCAAAAGCAACAAAAGTCCATAACATTTGTAATATGTAACATTTGTTATATATGATACATTGCAGTAATAATTGCCCTTTATGAATGTATCACAAAGACAATAGTTATTGAGCAATATATATGCTGTTCTTATTTTAAAGTTATACGTGTTTAAATGCTCATTCTTTATAAAAGGGAATTGTTAATGATCCTCTTAACAGCACTAGATTGAAAATGTTGCCAAAATTTTTTACATGAACAAGGCAAATTTTTCAATTTAGGGATTTTCCAAAAAGGGTTCAAATAAGAAATTCTGATTGGTGTTTTCATCCCCCCATCCTGCCCCAAATCACAGACAGATCAGAGATAGTGATATTAAGTGTATTTTTCCCCAGACATACTTGTTGGCTTATTTTTGGATTGATTTCCTCAGTTTGTTATAAGGCTAGCACATTTTGACTACAAATGGGGCTTGGCTATGTCTTGCTGTCATATTTTAATAGCCCAGATATGATAGTCTTTTTGGAGGAACAATTATAAAAATGAAACACTGCATCAAAGTAGTATTAAAAAGAAAAAAATCTACAAAACCTTCGAGGAACACTGATATTTGAGAAGATAAATCTTCAGCTTTGGAGTAGAGAATTATTTACTTCCCATCCCTAAGACAGAAAAATATATGCCAAAGCAAGCAGATGCAAAGAAAAAAGAAAAAAAGAAATATGGGACAAATGTACTTTAATCCATACAAGGTCTGATGTTTACAAGCCAACTGGAAATATTAGTTATAGAGATAGTAACCATTTTGGAACATCTTTAGCTAAGTATTAAAACAAAGGACTGTTCTTGTTTAAAACAACCAGCTTGAATACAAACTGTCAGTTCTTAGTGATTAATTTGATATTTTGGCCCCAAAAGTATCCTAACATATCCATAAAGGGTAGGAGACTACAATCAAATTATTGAAAACAAATATACAGTGAATTTGATTAAGAGTGAAAAAATATTGCTAGAGATCAAGACGATTCACTTCTAAGGACATTGGGAGAAATTTTACAAGTTATGATAATGCAGAAGAGAAACTAAAGATATACCCACAGAAAACACACAAACACACGAAAACAAGATAAATGGATTTGGGAATGGACCATATGGTGGTACCACTACACTATCTCACCTTCTAATTCCTAATTTGAAATACAAAAGTCTCACAGTGTTCTGCCAATGGAGAATTCAAGACCAACATTGTGTTCTTATTTTCAAAGGCCAGGAGAAGGGTCAGCTCTAAAAAAAGCTCTGTGAATTTGGGTTATAATAACTATGCCCTATTTATTAACATATTTGTAAATCTGGACCGTAAATAGCTGGCAACTACAGGACAAAAAGAAATTAAACTACATATTCATGTTATGGTATCTGAAAGTTCTAAATATGTTATGTGCTGTTTGTGTAACAATAAGAAGACTTTGAGACATTTGTGTTATTGCTATTGTATATAGTACATGACATGAAAGTTTAGTGCGATTAAGCAAGAAGAACTAAAGACCATCTGGATGTAAAGATTAACAAAGACTGCAATAAGTGTGCATTTTAAATAACAGAAAGGAAATGAAGTAAAAAAGAGCAGCAGAATGAATCTGAATCTCTCTCTACTCCAAACAAACTTGCCTGAAGAAATTCTAGTGGAAAATTGAGACTCAAACAACCGAGTAGCTCAAGGTACTAGACAGTATTTGCACCTGTGATAAAGCCTCTTCACTACCTATGTCATATCAGAGACTTGCCCTCCTTATTTTTTCACATACTGTAGACACAAACAAAAACTATATTTGGCAATATTTGAAACGGCAAAGCCAGAAAGTAAATTGAATCTTTAAATCACCTTCAGATCTCTCCTAAGAGATTTAAAGATACCCAATTCCATTTGACATCTTGAAATGCTTCAGAGATGCAGTTCAAAGGTTTACTTAAAGGGGGTAGTTTGACTGAATTGGCTTTGAATTAAATTGTCTCTTCAAAGCTTTGCACAGTCCTAACACTTTACATATTACTCACTGTCGATTTCAATTTCAATTCCCTGAAAATGAAAAAGAAACTGACTCATGCATCACTTATTGCAATAGTCACTCCTAATATACTTACCATATCTATTTTTATGGTAGAAAGTTGCAATTAGTATTGTCAGTTGAAAACTAACAACTAAGTAAATTAGCACTAGATTTTAGCAACATTGTAACTAATATTGCATACCTGTAATAAAGAATGCGAGTACAGCATAGATCACCTTTATATTATGGGGTGTCCTTGGGATAGTTTGGACTATTATCTCCAAAATTTTCAGGCAGTATGTTCATTCTTTGCTGTAAATTCTGGAAGTTTTGTTTAACATGTCTGAAATGCATCACATTGGGAAATACTGATATAAAAATGGGATACTTTCTCCAGATCAAGCACACTAAAATGAAGTTTCATCCCTTGATCAAGTTTGTAAAGCTTAAATCTCTGTCCATCCATAAATATGATGAGTCTGAGAATTAGTGCGACCTGAAGAATACCTCAAGAATTTCTTGGGAGCCAGGGGCCAGTGTCGCTATTTGGAGTTATTGGAGAAAGGGGATTCATCCTCATCAACAATAACAACAATGTAAGGAAAAAAAATGTAATTAGCTTTCAAGTGCTCCAATCTAATTTGCCAAACACATAATAATGTCAACTGAAAGTATGTGTCTATATGTGATCAATTTAATTTGACAAAAATAATCTAAACGAAGTCACAAACAGTTCAGATAAGATGCTAGAATTTGAATTGAGATTAAGCTAATAAGAAAACTTCCACATTTTGAAATTGTTATCTGGGTCATTTCCAGATTAAAAAATGTTAAGTAAAAGAAATTTGTTACATGGTGGATGCTATACAGACACTTGTTACCTGTCTATGATAGTCAATACTGGGAATACCATGGTAGGAAAAAAAAAAAGGCTTTAAATAGCTATTTTCTGCATTGTTAATGGCTATGGTGTTAGATTAGGAATGTGAAGACTTGTGTTCAGTCCTATCTTAGGCACAGTAGCCACTCTCTCTCAGCTCTAAGAAGGCCAATGGCAAGCCATTTCTAAAAAAGTTGTCTACAAAACTACATGAACTTACCTATGTGATCACCGAGAGTTAGGATTGACTAAAAGGATACTTTAAAATATTTTTTGAAATGGCTGGTTAGCCAGTTGGAACCCAGATGTAAATATTGCCCATCTTGAAATGACTCCTGAAAGTTTCTGAAGAATGAAAAAACACCATATGAAAAGTTCCAGTATATTGAATATACATGTCTCCATATCCCCATGCATACAAGATGGTCCCAATTGCCTTAGAGACGCTAATAGGAAAGGGGCAAGATGAACGAGGTGGGTGAGAGTAAATTGCCCTAAAATTTGGATATCATTCCAGCGGAGAACCCATGTTGCCTGGAATAATTACAGGGATAGTATCTGAGCATTCCTTTCCTATATGTATATACAGATCCTAAATTACCCTGAAGCAAAACCACTTTGAGCTTTATAGGTGCAAAACCTACATGAATTAGACTTAGAAGCCTATTGCAAACACAGTGCAATGGAGAATAGGTGCTTATCCAGTGCCTTTTATTCATTAGGATCCCAACTGTCACATTCCAATTATATCAACCATTACTTCTGAATATTGACTTTCTTTGATCTTCATGGACAATAATGTGTATAATTAAATAGGAATTTCAATAATGGCCTTTATAAAAAGGTGGCATGAGGAAAGATATATTCATGCTCTTTTAAAAAAAGGTTAGTGAGTTGCCTGTATTTATTGAATTACTGTTTATTTTCAAGAGTTTTAAATAATTCAAATGATAACCACAATCTTGATTTTCAGCTGATTTAGTCTGGAAATCAATATCATTGAGTTAAATTCAAAATATATCAGTTTAAGAATCAAGGAATTAGTGTCACATATCACCCTCTAAATATGTGATCTCTTGTAATAAAATCCTTTCTGCCTTCTACTACTAATTACTGAAACACATCCTGGAGAAAAAAGGTCAATAGCCAATGTCAAACACTTGTTAAATATTCCCAAACACCTTTTTAAGTTATGGAAGAATTTTGGGAAGACTTAATTGTTAGCAATAATGCACCAGTGCTTGGGTTTTGTGAAACTACACATTGCTCATTTGGCAAATACAGTATTCCAGTATCAAGTAAGAAATAATTGGAATTATGGTTAATCCTTATGACTACGATTGGGAACTAAGAATTCAACTGTCAACCCTGAAGCTGGTCTGGCATTTTAAAGTCTAATTTAGGGCTTCAGACAGGCCGACTTCAGGGTTAACATCAACATTAGGCAGTGCTATTTTTAAGAGAGGCATCATGTGACCAAATCCAATTTTACAACCAACCTTCATGTGACCAAACCCAATTTTACAACTAAGGAAGAAAGCCTCATATGAGCCCCTTAAAAAGAAAAGTAACCAACCCAATACTGTGCCAATTTCTCCCAACCCTCAGAGCTGATCCAGAATGATACCATTGTCAATGGAATCAGAAGTCTACTGCAACATGTTCTATATGGGGCTGCCCCTGAAAAGCATTCAAAAACTTCAAGTGGTACAGAATGCAGCTGTGTGGGTAGTAAATGGTGCCAGATATACAATACAATATCATTCCTGTGTGAGCTGCATTGGTTATCAGTATATTTCTGGGTGCAATTCAAGGTGTTGGTTGGCACTGGAAAGATTGACTTGATGACAAAATCATAACATATGTATGGTTTAAGGCAACAGAAAACAGACAGACTAGTTTTCATTTGGAGCCTTTGATGCTTTTTGTTGATTCAGGACTGCTGGGTAGAAAAACAAATGAAGAGTGATGTGCATTTTTAATTTTTAGAAGTGGTTGAGGAAATTATGGAAATTGCATTCTAACAAATTTAGGAAATGCTAGATCGAAAAGAAGATTTATAGAACAATAGAATATAAGCAGAATAAAAGACAATGTGAGGAATAGAAAATGCTTGTTTTTCTTTTAAAACTGTAGTTATATTTACATTGTCCTATCTTTATATTTCAGTAATGTTGTTTGGAAACTATTGTAATGACTTCATTTTCTATTCTTGAATAGTGTCATGCAAGATTTTCAAGTGCCCTCTGGTGGAAAATACTTCATCAGTATTTCACTTGCTATTACTTTTAAATATTAACATTTACATTTACTGTCAGTATGTTCATTTAAATTGCTTTTATGTTACTTCATAAAGCATAGTGCCAATTATCACACCAATAAACTAAGCTAAAAATGTAAATGCAACTGAACGGAATTGTTAAATTTCTGTTGTAAATCCTGAGAGAAGAAACTCCTTATTTTTTGTAATTCTTACACATAAAACTGACATATTAATAACCGAAGGTTCACTATGTTTGAGGAGTTACTTCTTTGTATTAATTGTGTATTTAGCCACATCTTGCCAGTCAAGTGCTTCTTTGTGGAAATGGTAAAGTTGTCTAGTTTGGCCACAGAAAAAGATGATAAACACTTTTTAAAAGACTGGAAGCCTTTTGCTAAAAGAAAAAAAGACTGAACTGATGATTTATGGATTTGGGGATTAAAAAGCGTCAAAGATAGAAGGGAAAGTATAAGATGGCAATTACTCAATAGAAAATAGGTCTGAAGTCATAATTCTATTTTTTCTTTTTCTTTTTCTTAATCTTTTATACTTTTATTGAAAAGTAGTGAGTTGCCTGTCTGTGCTCAGTTCTTGGTACTCATGTCAAGGCACAAAGCATTCTATTCCATTGTCTATTTTAGGACAAACTAAAAAAATACAATAACAAAAATAATAATAGCATAACAGCTTTTAGGTCTTTGGTTAGGACTTGAACTGAACTTTTACCAGTCCCAGACTGTGAAACAAATTGAAGATTAAATCTTAGATGATAATAATAATAGCAATAATGTTGCAAGTACATCAGATGGTTGAAGAAGAAAAAAGGACATTAGAAGAATACTTCAAACACAGGCACTTGCCACATAACACCAGACTTAACAACTGTGAATAAGAAAGACTCTAATGGCTTCCAGATGCAACATCAAGTTTTCTTTTGAATCTTCTGCCCAGTATGAGATGGAAAGATATAACTGGTTATCATCTGCATATTGATGATGCTTCAACTCATACTGGCAGATGGCCTATGTCAGTGACTTCATGTAAATATTAAACAGCAAGGGGGAGAGGGACTAATCCCAGTCTCCAATTCTTTTGTAATTTCATGTCCTCCCATTTCATTCAATATTCCATAGCTGGGGGGGATATTAAGCAAAGTAGCTTAATATTGAAGTAATCTTGCATAAAAACCTTGCTGTTTCTGTCTCAAGCTCTGAGACAGGGAGTAGATGAATTATTTTAATAGGAATAACAGTTAACTAAAACATTAGAACTATTGGAATACTATTTCTGTACTTTATCGATCAGTTTGTTAATCAACAATTCAAGTATATTTTAGTAAATCCAGATTATATTCATATATGAACTATCATTATTTCCCATCCAGCTATGAAATAATCAGTATGAATGTGTTATCTTTTCTTAAGATAGTATGTTCAATACTGGAAAGTAAAACTATAGAAAACTTTGAAATGGTGCTTTTCTTCAAGAAAGAGTGCAAAATCCTTTTCATCCCCCACCCCCTGCAAAATTGTACAATTGAGGCAAACTGGGTAAGATGCTCCATTTTATGCCAGTGTAAGGAGAGACACCTAGTAGTTCTAATAGCCTCTCTACTTGTGTACAAGCAGTCTCCTGATTAGGAAAAGTTGAGAACAAATTATGTTAACTGCCTGCTTGAATTTGAATATGAGTCAGAACTTATACATACAAATGGACTTCCCAAAATGGCAAATGGTATTGTCCTTGAGCCAGTGAAGTGCTGAAGCTACACAACGCTTTCAGAAACCACTGACAACTGCCAAAAACAGACTATATTCAGAGGTTCCTGAAAGCATTGCATGGTTTCAGTGCTTCACCAACTTGAGAAAAGAGAATCCCATTCGCCATTTTTAGTCATAGGCAGACTTTTTGTAAACACAGGTTGTCCAGAAGTCAGACATTGCTAACCCAGGGACTGCTTGTGTTGTCTCATATACCTAGTAGTGGAATCCCCCCAGAATGGTGCAAATGACCTTAAAACACCATTCATATTTCCTGTTATTATTAACAAAACAAATAGATGTGGATGAAGCATCTCACTAATATGATGAAGATATATATTAAAATAAACAATTGAAAATTCCTTTTTGATACTTTATCTTGAAAAAAGACATCTTTTTTGGTATTTCTCTTAAAATGGCTGTCTTTTTTTTTTTTTTGAAGAAAATCTCCACATTCTGTAACAGTGTCCTGAAAAGTGTTAAATCAAGGATAAAAGATGATGGTCAGAATTAGTTTCATTAGCACTTATGAAGGTTGGGAAAAATACTATCGGCTTTCCCTGAAAATAAGACCAATCTTATATTAGTTTTTGCTCTAAAAGACACATTAGGGTTATTTTCTTGTTAGTTCTTATTTTTTTGAGAAATACAGCACTAAATGTGTCTGTCTGATGATCTTAACTGGGGCTTATTTGGGGGGCAGGGCTTATATTACGAGCATCCTGAAAAATCATGCTAGTTTTTATTTTCCGTTTGGGTCTTGTTTTCAGGGAAACATGGAAGTAGTGAACTGTAATCTGTATTTCAATATTCAAAAGTGTCCCTCTATCTCTGAAGATTTAGAAACTTTGACATATCATTACTTAGGTTGTCTTTGAATTTAGTCCCTCTGATCATAGTCTAAGAACAGGCACTGATAAGCATTGAAACATATCTGGGGCTGGATGAAAAAGGGAACAGAATTGTATGTAAGTGTATTTCTTCAGTTGCTCCTGATAAATATCCCAAAGAAAGATACAGGACAATAGATTATAAATGCAGCAGCATGAATAGTAACTGCATTTCTCATGTCCATATGTCATCACTGCTACACAAGCTACATTGGTTGCCATTCAGCTTCTGGATGCAATTCTGGTCATCACCTATCAGATTCTTCAAGGCACAGGGCCCAGTTTTGTGTAGAAACCCCTATCTCCTTATCAGTTCTCCCAACCCAGTATGTTTGGACCAAATCCCTTCAATTGAATATTGTGATCTTATGAGACCAAGGAAGCATGCTTTCATTGTTGCTGCCGATATCTTCTGGAACAGCATTTCCCCAGAGGTATGAAAACCCATTCTGCTTTGGTTCTGGGAACCCTTAAGACCTGGATCTGTTCCCAAACCTGGTGTTAGTGTGTTTGTAGAGCCTCGGTCATGATTCTTTTTTGGTTATGATTGTATTTTACTCTAGACCATTGTGCTTTGCGGCCATAGTTTCAATTGTTTTGATGATATGTTTTATGCCCAGAATTTTTTGGAGTTGGTAGCCAATAACTATAATATTATTTCTCTAACTTCTTTTTGCCTGAAATGAGCACTGGCACCTATAATAATAATAAAGATGATGGTAGCACTTAAGTATGTCAGCCTACTAAAGTACCTTCTGCAGGGAGCAGGTATTTGAAATTTGAAACATAGATGTAGTTACATTTAAAGTCATGATTTTTTTAAAAAAAGAACCTGATAGATTTGATTCTGATTATAACTTGCCCTTTAAAAAGGAACCAGTGATACTTCTGGCAAGCAAGAACCCATCATTTTTAGTAGACTTTTATCAACCAGATAGGAAAAAGTTCTATTGCATGACTAGCCATGTTCATCTTCAATATGATCTTCACTCCACAGGAAGCAATGTTTATAGCAGCCCTGTAAAGGGCCAATGCAGTGCATCTAAATCTACAACAGTAGTGGCAGACACCTCTTCCTTCTAGACATGTTTGTCTTAAAGATAAAGAAGATAATATAAAATTTAATTGAATGTAGCCATGACATAATTTTTTACTTTTTCCAAATAGGATATATCTTCCAAATTTCATATCAATGAAATTAGGCTTTCTAAAAACTGAAAAGCTTCCATGATTTCCCTAGTTAAAGAGAATTTGGAAGATAGTGGCATTAAAGCATTAAATCAAAATAAAACCAATTGATAAAAAAAGTTTATTCTCAAGCTACATTTATATTTTAAAAGTTAAGCTTCTGTTCAAAGTCTAATTAAAATAATGATTGTAACTATTATACATTTGTGCATTATCCTATTTTTTATTCCTAAAAAATACATACACAAATCCATACACAGATTTTAAAAAAGTTAATTCAAAAAAGTAAAAAGTAAAATAGAAAAACATAAAATGTTTCCTTAAATCAATCAGGAAGATATCTTCTTTTAATATTATTGAATAGATTTTTGAAAACAATAATTTGAACAAATTATTAACCCAGAAAAACAAATGGCAAATGGCAATGGCAAATTCAGCAACACATAGAACATAATAAAGTGCATATATCTGCCACTTTTTTAAACAATATGGGGATGCCTTATGACATCTTACAAAATATTACTAATTGTTAAAAGAAAAGGTGGCAAAACAAAACCAATGAGATTCTTATTCATTTTCCTGGTTAAATGTCACTTCACATTTGTTTCTTAAGAAATAAGCTTTGTCAGAAGTGGTTAAGCGGCGATTTTAAACAGGAATGTCAAAGTAATGTTTTTTTGTTTTTTTTCCTCATTGCTGGATTTTCTATATACGATCTTGTATTTTGAAACTAGACTGGTTTTTTCGTTCATATCTATTTTTTTCTTCTCCTTTTTGATTTTGTAATATTTTAGGCTAGAGGCTCCTTTTAGTTAATTCATTTTTTTAAAATATATATTTTTTAATTAATTCTCATTATATCCTGCTCGGAAAAGGAGGGGGAAAGTGAGAGCAAAGAAACTTTGTAACACTGTCAACTAGAGGCTTGAAAATATTCTTTTCCCTGAGACCAGACAAAGCTGAGAAAGAAAGAACTGAGACTCTTTTTCAAGGACATTGCTATTTGATAAGATGGAGGGATAGAGCATGAGAGAGTATTATTGCAGGTGCTCTTCTGGGTTTCTATCAATAGCTGGAGTCTGGTGTTGAAATGTAGTGGGAAAAAAGGTGATAAGTTTTTGGAGAAGAGAGCTATAATAAAAGCCTTGCATAATTAAATAAAGTGCAGTGTTCCCTTTTTACTTTTCCTAAGTTGTGCTATCCCTCCTCACCGGCTTTATTGTATTTTTTTAATTTTTTTTTTTTTGTAATAACTATTTGGGTTTTTGGCTTTGTTGGAGCTTGTCTTTGTTTTTCTTTCCTTTTTTTTTTCCGAAGTCCAATCTCTACATTTGCTTTTTATTTTAAAGGCAAAGCCTTAAAAGCCTTTTTTTCCTTTCCTGGTATTTTTGTTTTTTCATTTACCTTTTTGGTTTATTCTTATGCACTTTTCTCTATTTGAGATCTTTCTATTGGATTAAGGTGTTGAAGAACCTGAATAATTTTTCTCTTTTCTTTTTTTTCTTTTTCTTTTTAAGCTTTTTTTCTTTATCCTACTATTGATTGGATTAAGGTATACAAGAACCTGAAGAAATTTTGTCCTCTCTTTTTTTCTCCCCCCACCCTTTTTAATTATTATTATTAGGCTTCTTTTTTTTACTATTTTTATTTTGAACTATAATTGGTTACTTCACAATTGGATTAAGATTTAGAAGAACCTGAAGATTTTGAATTGCTTAAAATGAGTAGGAAATTTACAGCTCCTGGTTCTTCAACTTCTACTTCTTCCTCTCCACCATCTGGAGGACAACGTTCAATACAGACAATGTTAAAGCAAGAAAAAGAACAAGAAAAAGTGACTCTGCAGATGATTATGCAAGGAATTCAAAATATTCAAGCAAGATCAGAGAATATTGAAAAGAGAATAGAGAACATCAAACAAAAAACAGAGAACATTGAACAAAGAACTGAGAATATTGAACAAAGAATAGGGAAAACCGATGAAAAAGTGGAGAACATCCAACAAATGATGTTGAAGTATGATGAGAGATTCCAAAAAAATTGAAGAAGAAGATAAACAAAGAGACAAGAAGATTGGAGATATTGATAATAGATTAACGGTGGTTGAACAAGACAAAAGTGGGATGTTGAGATGGGAGATGGATAGATTAGAATTCTATCTTAGATTCCAAAACATAGAGGAAGAAAAAGGACAAAACCTAGCTGAGATAATGATAGAAATACTGACTGAAGCTTTGGAAATAACTCAAGAGAAGATGATGGATGGAATAGATGAGGTTTATTGAGTTTTCACAAGATATGCGATGAGAAATACCTTACTAAGAGAAGTTCACATTAGATTTACAAAGGAAGCCATTAAAATGCAAATATTGCAAGTGTCAAAAGAAAAAGTATTAAAATACAAAGACAAGGAGATTGTGGTCTTGAAACAAATACCCAGAAGAGTGAGAGAGATGAGAAGAGAATACCGATTTTTGACTAAAATGCTACTTAAAAAAGAGGTGAATTATAGATGGCTGATTCCAGAAGGTTTAATGTTCACATGGCAAGAACAGAGACACAGAATTGACTCAATTGAGAAAGCGGAATTATTTTATACAGAATTTTTTGGAAGGAAAGAGGAAGAGGCAGAAAAAGAGATCTTATTAATTGAATTCCAAGAGGACTGCCAAATGGCGACTGAAAAAGAAGAAGGCGCAGTAGGTGGAAAGGTGGAAGCCAAAGAACAATGTGAATTAAGATCTACGAGAGCTGCTAAACCTAACTATAAAACCATGGAAGAGAAAAAAATGATTACAATTAATATAAATGGACTTAACTCAGCCATTAAAAGAAGGAAAACCTTTCATAAATTGGAGAAATTAAAATTTGATATAATCTGTCTACAAGAAGTACATATTAAAAAACAATCTAAACAATTGTTGGTACAGCCAAAATTAGGGAAAATATTTACTTCCTTGACCCAATGTAAGAGAAGAGGAGTGGTTTTATATATTAAAGAGACCACCCCAGCAAAATTGATCTATACTGATGATGATGGAAGAATACTAATGGTGGAAATAATGGACAATAATATGAAAACACTCCTGATTGCAATATATGCTCCGAATGCCAAACAAAAAGAATTCTACAAAAAACTACATATGAAAATAATTGAACTGGACTATGCTAATATAGTTATGATGGGAGATTTTAATGGAATTGTAGACAACAAATTGGACTATACAGCACAGAAAACAACAAAGCAAAACAGAAAGACTCTCCCTAAATCTTTTTTTAAAATGATAGATGAAATAAACTTAAAAGATACATGGAGAGAAAGAAATGCTAAAACTAAACAATATACCTTCTATTCAAATAGACACTTATCATGGTCCAGAATAGATACGATATGGATGTCAACAGAATACCTAACATTCAAGAAATAAATATTGAAACAAGTACTTGGGCAGATCACAATCCAATGATAATTAAATGGAAAGGACAAAGAAGAAGATCTAGATGAACGTTAAATAATACTATTTTAAAGGAAAAAGACTTCACACAGTGGATGGAGAAAGAATTGGCCTTTTTCTTTAGAGAAAACAAAAAAAGAAGATACATCAATTCAGAATGTATGGAATACAATGAAGGCACATGTTAGAGGCTTGATAACAGACCATACAAGGAAAAGGAATACTATGAAAAAGCTAGCCTCTAAGGCCCTAGAGGATGAGCATAAAAGACGTGAAAAAGAGCTACAGAAAATGCCACAGAAAAAGGACATCAAGTTAAAAATGGATATAATTAAACACAAAATGGGTCAAATAGAAAAAGAAGAATTAGCACAGAAAATTAGAGGTGCTAAACAGAACTATTTTGAAGACGCAAACAAACCAGGTAGATGGTTAGCAGACAAATTGAGAAAGGAGAAAGAATCAAGGAAAATATTGCAATTAATAGATGACCAAGGCCAAGTTTGCCATGGTAGCAAAGAGAAGAAGGAAATAATTCGAGACTTCTATGGGAAATTATATACGCAAGAGAATATTGATGAAGAAAGAGTAAAGCAGTACTTACAGAATGCTAATTTACCTCAGATACCTAAAGAGACTGAAAAAATGTTAGAAAGCAACATAACAATGATGGAGTTAACTGAAGCACTCAAGAAGCAAAATAATGGAAAGGCACCAGGTCCAGATGGACTTCCAGCAGAATTTTATAAAACATTACAAGAATCATTGAATCTTCCATTGCTAGAAGTTATGAATGAAGTTATGTTAAAGAAGAAAAAGCCTATATTACACTTATTCCTAAAGAGGAGGCTGACCCATTACAAATTTAGAACTATAGACCCATTTCTTTACTAAATGCAGATTACAAAATCTTTGCTTCAATATTGGCAGAAAGACTTGAAAAATATTTAAATAATTTTATCAATCCTGATCAAAATGGATTTCTGCCAAAGAGACAAATTAAAGACAATATGAGAGTAATCTTGGACACCTTGGAATACTACGAGGCACATCCTGAAAAACAAATGGCTCTGATATTTCTAGATGCACAGAAGGCATTTGATAATGTGAATTGGCGATTCATGTTATTACTATTGGAACAGATGGGTTTTGCTAGAAAATTTATCCAAGCAATAGAAGCTATATACTATAAGCAAACGGCAAAGGTAATGATAGAGGGAGAGCTGAGAGACTATTAATAAAGAAAAGGAACAAGACAAGGGTGCCCACTATCACCTTTGTTGTTTGTGCTAACTTTGGAAGTGTTAAACAGAAATATTAGAGATTAAAAGAATATAAAAGGAATGAAAATCAAAAAGGAAGAATTTAAGCTGCAAGCATTTGCAGATGATCTGGTTTTCATTTTAGAAGACCCTTTAGAAACAGCATCAAAATTGATAGAAAAGATAGAGACATATGGAAAAGTGGCTGGTTTGAAAATAAATAAAGATAAGACAAAGATTTTGACAAAGAATATGCTATTAAGACAAAAGGAAGAACTGGCAGACCTATTGAAAATTCAAGTCACGAATAAGATCAAGTACTTGGGGATATATTTGACAGCAAGATGTAGTATATTAAAAGAGAATAATTATATTAAACTTAAACAGCAGATAGCGCTAGATTTGGTGAAATGGGAAAACTTACAACTGTCACTAATAGGGAGAATTTCAACAATCAAGATGAATATATTACCCAGAATTTTATATTTGTTTCAAAAAAATCCAATTAGGCTTGGAAAAGGCTACTTTGAAGATTTAAATAAAATTGTGTTGAAATATATATGGCAAGGTAAGAAAGCGAGAATAAAGTTAAAACTTTTGCAAGATGCTAGAATTAGAGGATGATTTGGTTTGCCTAATTGAGAGTTGTACTACCAAGCTACAAATCTGATGTGGGTTAAGGAATGGATAACACTAAGAAATATTAGATTGTTGACATTAGAAGGACATGATTTGTTGTTGGAGTGGCATGCTTTTTTATGGTACAAAGGAACTAAAACACAGGGGTATTTTAGAAGACATTATATACGGGAGTCTCTGTGGTTAAACTGGGAGAAGATTAAAAGACAATGTTATTTGAAAATTCCAGTCTGGTTATCGACTATTGAAGCATTCTCGTATCCTATAATATACAAAAAGGAACAAACAGATATGGTGAAATACTGAATGAAAAGGGTGAACTTAAATCTATGCAAAAATTAGAGGAACAAGGTATAAAGATGAATTGGTTTTCATATGCGCAAATACATTCAAGGTATGATAAAGATTCTAAAACAGAAGGTTTCTATGATAAACTGACTGACTTAGATAAGATTTTGACAGGTACTGATGAAAAGGTGATTAAAAAATTGTATGGATATTTATTAGAAATTAAACTAGAAGAAGAACAAGTTAAAGAAACTATGATTGCTTGGGGGAAGAATTTTGGATATGGGATTGATTTAGAGAAATGTCAAAAATTATGGTCTCAAAATTATAAAATGACAATTTCAACAGCATATAAAGAAAATTTGTATAAGATGTTTTACAGGTGGCATTTTCCCCCGACGAGAATAGCAAGAATGTTCAAGAATAAATCTGAAAAATGTTGGAAATGTCATCAGACACCTGGCTCATATTACCATATGTGGTGGACTTGTGCAGATGCTAAAAAAGTACTGGACTAAAATCCACATGTGGTTGGAAAAAATGATGAAAAAACATATAGACTTGAAACCAGAGATATTTTTATTGGGAATTTTACCTGAAATATATAGTAAAGACTTGAAATATCTGATTGTAAATGTATTAACAGCGGCTAGGATTGTATTTGCTAAAAACTGGAAAAATGAGAAAATACCATCACAGGAGGAAATCATTAAGAAAATATTGGAATATGCTGAAATGAATAGATAGACATTTGAAATTAGAGAACAAGAGGATAAACAATTTTATAAAATTTAGGATCTTTTCTATCAATGGTTAGACAACAAAGTACAGTAATGAAATAGGTAGATTTTTAGAAAATAATAAATATATAAAGATGTACTTCTTTCTTATTATAACTACAAAATGATTTTAGGATAGATTTGGGGTGATAATATGAACTGTTATAAAATAAATTAAGTAAATTATGGTTATCTTGTAAAACATGAATAAATAAAAGTATAGTCAAATGATTGATTAATAATGATACTAAGGTATTTAATTTTTGATTGACAATATGAGATTATATGTAATGTAATTGTAATTGAAGACTACAAAATGGAAGCACAAAACAATTTGTTAACCAACCAGCACACTGTATGTACACCTATGGAAGATAGCTTGATGTTTTTATGTTTTGTTTGTTTATGTTTGTTTTTAAAAACCAATAAATGCTTTTTAAAAAAAGAAATAAGCTTTGTTACAGACAGTTTGAAACCGTGGATTTAACTCTGAAAAAATTCTGCAGGCAACTATCCAATTTCAAACTTTAGTATGTAATAGTAGCTAAAAAAAAGAATAAAAGAAAGTGGAAGCAATAAATGCAGCATGAACAAAATAATGAATACACTGTTTGAATTAAGCTTTGTAAATTGTAATTTACATTAAGTCAGTGTTGACTCCTAGCAACCATATAGATATTTTCCAGGAAACTTTGTATATTATGTCATCACTTTTCACATTTGAAATAGTTCATACTTCAGTATCAAGTAATTATCTAGTAGCAGCACATTAGCTTATTATTAGAATTCCAATGTGCTGTCCAGAGGTATTGCCAACATCTCCCTTTCTATCTGTTTATATTGTTTAATTAAAAATGGAAAACTGGCATAAAGCAGTGCTCAAACCAGCATAGTTGTTTCCATTCTTTGTTTCCAAGAATGTCTTTGAATCCCAAATGAGTCTTTTATGCTTTCTTAGAAGGTGAAAATTATGGATGCTTGGCAATATGGTCAATCAGAAACAAGACAAAAGTAAGTGGGTTTAATAAGAAACTTTCTGTGGAAATGAAGGAGACAAGAGGAGGCGGCAAGTAACATTCTATTAGACTTGTGCTTTATTATGTTCCCCATGAGTGCCATTTTGTGTGGACATATATTCTCAAAATGCCAAATGTGTCCACCAGCCTAAATAGGTTGGAGTCTCATGGTTTTTAAATTTTCCTTTCTCTTTTTTTTATTCCACCTTCTATTTTATGTTTCTGATTATGTGTCACCAAGTTGACTCTTAGTGAGTATATATTTTCCATGATAACCTGTCCCTAACTGATCTCCAGATTCTCCAACAATGTAGTCATCACACTAGAACTGATGGAACCTTTTCCAGAAAGTTAGGTATGATCATTTAAGCCTGGCAATTTGTGTCCTGAGTGAGAACTCTCAGTTCATTTGTCTGATGATTTTCTAATCAATGTGTTGAATTGCATTTTAATAGGATTAGGTTATAACATATATAATTTTAGTAATCTTATTCATTTGAATTTACCCAGGTTTTAATTCTTCTCTAGAATCCAAACATAGAATCATAGAGTTGGAAGAGACCATTTATGCCATAGGTCCATTTCCTGCTCAGTGCACGAATCCAGATTAAAGCATTTGAGGTGATCCAGACAATGCTGAATGAAGAGGAGCTACCTACTTCTACGGTTAATTAGGTGCACGGTCAAACAGCTCTTATTATAAATAAGGAAGGTTTTTTTCCCCCCTAAAATTCAGCCTGTCTTTCTGTAACTTAATTCACTGGTTTTTGTCTATATTTTGGAACATTGGAGAATGGTCTTAACCTCCTTCTGTATGATATCATCTTAGATAGTTTAGGAGTGCCATCATGACCTCTCTCAGTTTTCTTACTGGACTAGCAGGTAGCATCTCAAAAAAGACTTTTGCTGTTGTGCTACCCTGTTTATGGAATACAATGTAATCTTTAAATGGTCCATCTGTTAAATGGATCAGTCTGTTACTCTTCAGTGTCTATCAAATTTGAAAATGAGCCATTCTATGAATTATATCCTTTGGGTAATGAGGTCATTACAAAAGTAATGCATATGCATCAAATGATATAATATGCATATGCAAATAACATTTTGTGCCATTTGTATAGTGTCACTATGTAGTAATATACTATACAAGTGAAACTCGAAAAATTAGAATATCATACAAAAGTTCATTTATTTCAGTAATGCAACTTAAAAGGTGAAAGTAATATATGAGATAGACTCATTACATGCAAAGCAAGATAGTTCAAGCCATGATTTGTCATAATTGTGATGATTATGGCTTACAGCTCATGAAAACCCCAAATCCACAATCTCAGAAAATTAGAATACTGTGAAAAGGTTCAATATTCTAGGCTCAGTGTCCCACTCTAATCAGCTAATTAAGCCATAACACCGGCAAAGGGTTCCTGAGCCTTTAAATGGTCTCTCAGTCTGGTTCAGTAGGAAGCACAATCATGGGAGACTGCTGACCTGACAGTTGTGCAGAAAACCATCATTGACACCCTCCATAAGGAGGGAAAGCCTCAAAAGGTAATTGCAAATGAAGTTGGATGTTCCCAAAGTGCTGTATCAAAGCACATTAATAGAAAGTTATGTGGAAGGGAAAAGTGTGGAAGAAAAAGGTGCACAAGCAGCAGGGATGACCGCAGGCTGGAGAGGATTGTCAGGAAAAGGCCATTCAAAAGTGTTGGGGACTTTCACAAGAAGTGGATGGAGGCCACCACACACAGATGGATCCTGGACATGGACTTCAAATGTTGTATTCCTCTTGTCAAGCTGCTCCTAAACAACAAACAATGTCAGAAGCGTCTTACCTGGGCTAAAGACAAATAGAACTGGTCTGTTGCTCAGTGGTCCAAAGTCCTCTTTTCTGTTGAGAGCAACTTTTTCATCTTCTTTGGAAACCAAGGACCCAGAGTCTGGAGGAAGAATGGAGAGGCACACACTGTAAGATGCTTGAAGTCCAGTGTGAAGTTTCCACAGTCTGTGTTGATTTGGGGAGTCATGTCATCTGCTGGTACTGGTCCACTGTGCTTCATTAAGTCCAGGGTCAATGCAGCCATCTACCAACGCAGCCATTTTGGAGCACTTCATGCTTCCTTCCGCAGACGAGCTTTATGGGGATGCTGACTTCATTTTCCAGCAGGACTTGGCACCTGCTCACACTGCCAAAAGCACCAAAACCTGGTTCAATGGCCGTGGGATTACTGTGCTTGATTGGCCAACACACTCACATGACCTGAACACCATAGAGAATTTATGGGGCATTGCCAAGAGAAAGATGAGAGACATGAGACTGAACAATGCAGAAGAGCTGAAGGTTTCTATTGAAGCATCCTGGTCTTCCATAACACCTCAGCAGTGCCACAAGCTGATAGCTTCAATGCCACGCGGCATTGAGGCAGTAATTGCTGCAAAAGGGGCCCAAACCAAATACTGAGTACATATGCATGCTTATACTTTTCAGAGGTCCGATATTGTTCTATGTACAATCCTTGTTTTATTGATTGCATGTAATATTCTAATTTTCTGAGATTGTGGATTTGGGGTTTTCATGAGCTGTAAGCCATAATCATCACAATTATGACAAATCACAGCTTGAATTATCTTGCTTTGCACGTAACGAGTCTATCTCATATATTAGGTTCACCTTTTAAGTTGCATTACTGAAATAAATGAATATTTGCGTAATATTCTAATTTTTTGAGTTTCACCTGTATATATCAGCATGATTATAGTAAAATTACAATGTTAAAATACACTTAACTATTTGATCCAGACTATCTTAGATACAGTGGATTAGTGCATTCTTTCAGGAGGATCTCTGAGTGGAGATTTGGTCAACTATATCCAAACTCTAATAAATTGGGATCCATTAAGTTTCACTGTATGCTCTTTAGGAAAAACAAAAACTCTTGGGCCATGGATTTTGTTTGACATAAAATGAAACAAACTGCAGTCCATTAAAACAGCTAGCCTCCTGGTGAGTTTTCCATGGAAACTCAACCTATTAAGCACAAGGATGTCATTTGGGGATGTTATATATTATTTTGGATTACCTTTTTATGTTGAATGAATGCTTTTAATTATGACTTTATAGTAGATTATCTGTTGGGAATCATTCTCAAAATTATATATTTAATTTATATATAATTATTTACAAACATATAGGTAAGCATGATTATATATTTAATACACACATTTGTATAGGATATATTTTTGGAAGTAATCTCTTTAGCAAAGGGTCATCTATTTGGGTTTCCCATGTTACTGAAAAGATGCATCATCTCATTTTCTTCAAACATTGTCTTCTAAGGACTACATCTTACTTAAAAGTATCCCTGAGAGTAGGTCATATACACTGAGATATGTCACCAAGCCAGCGACAAGTGTTGTGTATACTCTGTGAAATATAAAAAGGAGGCACCCCACCTCCATGAACTTTGAACTTTCTCATCCCTGGGAAAAATTACTATGTAGCTCCAAGGCAATTCCTTCACTGCCTTTTTGGATGGATTCCTGGAAAACCAAAGGAAGGTGGTTTGGTGTACCCTTTTCTCTTTTTCTATAACTGTTTTAATATTCATTAACATTTTTTGGCATTTGGCATCTGCTTGCAGCCTATTGTCTTTGAATATTAAAAGCTTATTAGCTATGGCTGGTCACCAATGAAGTCAAATCAGCTAATAAAGAAAGGATGAACTTGATCAGTTGTGCCAACTAGTCACTATAGAACGTTATTATCTGGAACTAAACCAAAAATAAAATAGTTGCAAGTAGATTTTAACTTCATCATTCCTAAAAGGGTTGAATCTCAGTTAGAAATACACTGATGTATACTAAATGACTATATGATAGTGCTATGTGAACAATATCTTTAAATACACTGTACAATAAAGCCCCAGGATAATGATCAATTTGAACCAATGACGTCTTTAAGTTATTGTTGCCTACATATTTGTCATTCTGTATCTGATGATAAATATGTCATTCTTTATTTGATAACTCTGAAGTATCCTATTATTTTTTCACATAAGCATACATAGAATTGTTTCCCCTTTTCCCCTTTCATGAACATTATTTTTGTGACTTCTTAGCCTTGGGGTCCTGTAAACACTAATAAATCCATTATGATGTAAGCCTATGAGGATCAAAAGTTTATGCTATGATACTTTTACTTCCACTGCCCAAGTCTAGGACAGCTCCCCTTTTAGAAACCATTCTAGTGTTGTTGTTGTTTTTAACTTCCAGAACATTGAATTGGGCTACCCAAATCGAAACTTCTCCATAGTACAAGAACTGTGTCTCTAAGCAGCTGATTGACTGAATTTTCTTTGGAATGTCCCATTACTTACCAGGGGACATTTAAGAATTTTTCATGAAATGCAAGGGGAGTTCCTTTTCCCACACCAGTGAGAATATTTTCTTCAGCCATTGGCAGCAATAGTGGGGTTCATTAAGTAACTTACTTGAATGAAAAGAAACTCAAGATCCATTTGATGAGGAAGCCCCCTGCTCTGTTTTTGCAAAGGCTGGCCTTAATAGCTCTGGGGAGGATGTGCTGAGTGAGAAGCAGTAACCCGCCATGCCAGTGACCTGAAGAAAGAATCTTTTGGTCCTCGCTACCTAAATGCTGTTTTCCTCATGCCCACCCCCCACCCCCCCACAAATTATGTGGGATGTGTGGGAAGGGAGCAGCACCACATGGTGGTGGTTGTGGCTGCCTGGAACCCTGAAAGTTAAGGACCCTCTTGGGACTCTTAGCTCCCTGGGCTGGGAGAAGGCGGAACTACTTCCCTCCCTCCCTCTCTAGCGCTGCCTCCTGCAGCTGGCCCTCTCGCTCAAGTGTTGCTCCAATAAGCAATAATTAGGTCCTAAGCTAATAATGTGTCAGCTGATCTTATGGGAGGGGAAGATGGGGAGGAGAGAGAGTGAGAGAGGGAGGGCAGGCTAGACCAGAACAAGTCTCCATGGAAACGCTCCCCTCACACGCCCCTCCCCCTTCCCCCACCTGGCTGTGGCGGAGAGGATGTGGAGATGCCTCGTCGTCCTCCTCCTCCTCCCTCCCCAGCGCCACCTTGCCGTCCGCAGCTTAGACTAGCCTCGCCTTCGCGGCGCTCTCTAACCTGCAGCCGCCCGCCTGCAGCATGCGCATTGCCCAGCATCCCTAAATGGGACAATTCTGTCCGTCACGTTGCCGCTCAGCCGTCTCCACAGAAACTTTTGTCCGGCTGACCAATCAGAGGAGAGCGAGCGACGAGCGGGGAGGGGGCCAAAGAGCGAGACGGGGGTTTAGCAAGGAGCTTTTTGCTGGAGCTCAGCTTGCGTTGCCGGCTGTCAGTCCCGGTTCTTGCGCCGCGAGACCTACCAGTAGAGCCACTGAACGAAGAGAGCGGCTGGCGGGGAGGAAGGCGGGGGAGGAGGCGAGCGGGAGGAGAGAGCGGGAGAGCGGAGAGGGGGGGAGAAAAGGAGGAGGCTGGAGAGGCGGGCGGGTACTGACCGTTTTTGCAAGTGCCTTCCTGGGACAAGGCAGAGGCGCGGCGCGCGCAAGGTGCCAGGCCAGCCATTTCTCTCAGGGTGCCGCTGCCTTTCGGATGGAGGAAGAGACACCGAGGGAGAAGGTGACGGGACAGGAAAAGCCATTATGAGACTTCCTCTTACCCCCACGAGCTTGAGGAGAGTCTGAAAGAGAGAGCTGGGCTGAGTAGCGGCCAGAGAGAAGAAGCAGGACTGGACCGGTCCAAAAGCCATGAGAGAGAAGGCGCACGGAGAGAGACAGAGTGGGAGTGTGTCTAGGCTCGCGCGGCGGAGAGGAGGAGGTGGAGGTGGTGGTGGTGGAGGAGGAAGATGGGAACTCCCTTTCCCGGGCCGCGAATAGGTGTTGAATGGAGCAGCCACTGTCTTCCTTCGCCTGCTTGGAGGGTCGTTGTGCGGCACTAGCCATTTGGCTCCAGAGGAGGAGGAGGAGGAGGAGGAGGAGGGAAGAGTCGGTGGCCTGCCCCAAAGACGCCTGGAATCTCAAGCGAGAGCTGAAGCGGCGGCAAAAGAAGGGACAATAATAGGGCCGCTTGGCTGAGGGGAGGCAGCAGGGATGACGGTTCTGCTTAAGCACCCGGACGCCAAACTTCCTCGAACGCCCTGAAGCTGAGGGAGATCTCAGGATAACCTAGACTGGGCGAGTCCTCCATAAAGCGAGTGCCGTCGTTGCAAACGCAGCCCCATCGCCAGCAACCACTCACTGGCCAATAGCCTCCTCTGATTGAATTCGGCCTCTTTCAGTCTCATACCAAATTTGATATTTTCAGATTGGGGGTAGTGGTGATGTGAGGAAACACTTTGGTGAGATTAAAACAAAAACAAAAACCCAGCGCGAGCCAGATTTAAAAAGTGCCCTGCGGTATCGACGTTTCTCTCCCCAACGTGCCCTGTATCTCCTCAGCTGGAAAGAACTTTCTATCCCACCAAAGGCTTCACATTCAAAATGCGGAGATTTAGGGTGAAATAAAAGGGGGCAGTAAGGCCAGGCTGCCCTTCAGCATTTTCCTCCATCCTGCACAACCAGCCTGCTTCTGGAGAAACGGAGTCCTCCAGGATAGACGCAGGAAGACAGCCGAGGGTTGGCTGACTGGGGTGGAGGGTGGGCTTTACTCTCTCCCCCCACCCCCAACCTGCACCATCCGGGCTGAAGCTGATGCCCAGGAGAGAAGAATCCGACTCCATGATATTATTATTAGTAGTAGTATTTTAGCTTCGAACCTTTTGGCTTCGATCTACCCAGGGGCCATGTCTTCAGTGCCATAGAGGCACAATCCTCTGGGGAAGAGACGCTGCTGGAGACGCTGGGATAGTCCTGCCTGGCACAACATTGAAGGGACATTCACGTACCGGAGACGGGGAAGACAAGGCAACCCTGCCGGATTTGCTCGCCTGGATTGTATAAGGAGGGGGACAGCAAGTTGGGGGGATGATCGGGCCCCGGGGCGGGCCACTCTGGAACTGATCGCCAAGCCTACAGAAAGCAACCCCCTCTACGGGGACGGAGCGATTGCCGGGGACCTCCTCCTCCTCCTCTCTCGCTGGGTCTTGGCGTTGGAGCTCTCTTTCTCCATGAGCCCGGGGTGAACAGGTGCCCCGGAGGCGTCGCGGGGATCCGTCTCCGGGTCGGCTTGGGCTGTGCGTGTCTCTCAGGGCGGATTATGGAGAGCGGTGACCGGGACATGTATCGCCAGTTTCAGGACTGGTGCCTCAGGACTTACGGGGACTCGGGCAAAACCAAGACGGTGACCCGTAAAAAATACGAGCGGATTGTCCAGCTCCTGAACGGCTCCGAGACAAGCTCCACGGATAATGCCAAATTTAAATTCTGGGTCAAATCCAAAGGCTTCCAGCTCGGCAGTCCGGACGAGGTCAGTGGTGGTGGTGGTGCTGCTGGTGGCGGAGGGATGCAAGTGCTGTACGTGCCGGTCAAGACCACGGTTAGTAGAGCAATTGTCTGCCTTGTTATTTAGCCACATCGGGGAGGAAGAGTAGGGAGCCGCCGCCGCCACATAGCTGCCACCTCCACCCCCGAGTTGGCTCAGGCTGCTCTCTCTTTCTCTCTCTCTCTCTCTCCTCCCTCCTCCTTTCTGAAATCGCTTCCTCACCACCCCTCCCGCCCATGTTGCGTTTGCCTGGCACCTTCTCCGCTGCTCAGGGCTTTGTGAGCCTTCCTTGCTTTTACGTTGCGAGTGCACAAAACACACCCCTCTACGAAGTCTCTCCGGTTCCTTTCTTCCTTTCTCCTTAACGGGTGGGGGGTGGGGGTGGGGAGCGGGAGGAGGAGCGGAACGAGGAAAAGGGAAATCTAATTTCACCCCCTAAACTAAAACGGACGTGTGTGTGTGTGTGTGTGTGTGTTTTGGCGAGTCCTGTAGCTGCGCACTACCCATAAAGACTATTTCTGTTCGACAGTAGATTTTGATTAGCACCATCCCAAACGGTCGGGTGATTTGGGGTTTCCCTAGAATATCAGTTCTCCCCTTTCATTGTTAGCTCTTATCCCCTGAGCGGTAGGAACGTGCCTGGCTGGTTGCCTGTAGAAGCGGAGGGCAGGCTAATCAACAAAAGAGCCATAGGCTCTCACAGGACCGGATGGGAATTGGTCTCTCGTGCGCTCGCTCGCTCGCTCGCTCTCAGTTGAGCCAGCCCAGAAATGTTGGGAGCCTTGCAGAGGTGGAGGGCGTACACTAAGAGCACCGGGGCTAAGATGCTGGGCTGTGGCGGTGGCAAAAAACATCATTTCTTATTTCAGAAAACGGAAATTGTTGGTTGCAAGTAGGTTGATATTCTCCTTTCGGTATTTCTTGCTTTCTGAGCCTCTATGCTGGCCTTCTTTTACTCAACAACGTGCACACTTCTATACTTTTGATATTAGGATCTGGGTTTTATTTAGAGAAATTTTAAGTTGGGCAAGGATTCGGGGTTCTTTTTTCCTGACTGACCAGGAAAAAAGATTTTTAAATGAAGCATTAAATTGTAGTGGAAATATGCAGAGGAAAATGCCAGAAACCTATCCCTCTGCAATAGTATGTATGTATGTATGTATGTATGTATGTATGTATGTATGTATGTGTGTGTGTATATATATATATGTGTGTGTATATACATACATACATACACATACACACTATATATATATATATATATATATATATATATATATATATAGTGTGTGTGTGTGTATGTGTATGTATGTATGTATGTATGTATGTATGTATGTATGTGATTTACAAAACACTAGAAGTATATTAAATGATTTAAAATGAATAGACTACAGATTATTTAAGGCATTGTTTATTTTTAGTTTATCTGAGGCTTAAAGCTATTTACTGCCATATGAAAGTTTTGTGGATCTGGGGCAATTCACCAAAATTATTTTCTACAAACTCATTAGATTATACCCAGTATTATAATAGTTACATTCACCATAAACCTTTGAAAAGCCTTTAGTATCATAAAATTCAAGTATGAAACATAGGAGAATACATAGTTTCCTATGGTCTTTTTAGATAATGGTTTGTAGATGTTATCTTATTTCTCAAAATGACTCAAAATGGAGCATAAAATTGATTTTGACAAAAGAAACAATGAGAAGAAAGAAGAATCAAATTTCCTTTTTACAATATAGTGATTTTAACAAAATTAGTATTTTTGGCTTTATGTGTATTAACTATTCTATTTCAGTTGTGCTGCTTTACAAGTTTGAATAACTTAATTCTTTTGGATTCTGTTTCCAAACAGTTAATTTTTTTTCCTGATATACTTGATATATATATATATTTCTTGATATAATCTAAACATTTTACTTATTTGCTTGAATTAACAAAGCAACAACTCTAAAGTTACATTTTTAAATATTATTCTAAATGTTGTATCCTGATCCTTTGCATGTCTATTTAAAGCTCAGTGGAGTTTCCCCGCTATGTAAGGGTAAATACAGTATAGTATCCACAGCCTTAGAAAGTGATCAGCACATTAAAATTCACCATAATTCTCACAATGATTTAATGTTACTGTACATTCAGTGACCAGCATGCAATGAGGAACTTGCTTGACATGTTCTCTGAATTATCTCCAGATTGCGTTAATTTTTAGTATGGCACATCATTCTTTGACCAGATAAAATCTTCAATTTTGAAAACTGGATCCAGGCTCAAAGCAGAGGCATTTAAGTCAATAAAATACTCAAGCTAGAGAAGCTTTATTTTATACAGTCCAATCATGCTTTTTACTAACTCAGGCCAGTATTTGTGACTCTATCTGCAGAGGATGCAGAAGTGGTATCTGAATTAGACTACTGTAATTAGCTGCAACTAGCATCTACTTGCATCTGAATTAGACTACTGTAATTAGCTGCAACTAGAATCTACTTAAACATTGGCCCAGAAATTTCAGCAGGTGAAAATTGCAGCTAAGATTTTATGCACTAGTCAGAATATGTAACTTCTGTACAATAGCTACTAGAACATTTCTGGGTCCAATTCAAAATGCTGGTTCTCACTTTTGAGCCTTAAGTGGTTGGAACTTGGATCCTCCCAGATGTGCTTTTACTAGTCAGAGCTTGCTTGTATTGAAAAGTAAGGAACAGAGGTCCTTCCTCTGTTCTGAAGGCTGTTGATTAACTTAGGGGAGAAGATTGTTTCCATATTGTTTCCATGCTCATTGATCCACCTTCCAGTTTTCAAGAAATCTTGTACATTTATTTTTCCAAGCACATCCCAAGCACACAAAAGAGCTTTATTCTTTGATCTGATGTCTAATTGCATTGCTCTTAGTTTGCTTTGTTTCAGTGTGTTTAGTTTTATTATTTTATTAGAAGGATTTTGACCTGAAAGGATGACTTATAAGTTAAAAATGAACAAATTTTAATAGATTTAAAATAATTAATAGTAAGTATTGCTAAGACTAAATGTATCTTCTAATCTAAAGTATCTTTCACGGAACCAGTTTCTGTAATGTGGATGATTATTTACAGAGATACTACTGAAGACCCCCAGCCCCCACCTCTAACAACATCTCTAAGCACAAAATGTGGTCAAGGACAACATTACCCTTTGGTCTACTTCAGTCTTCCAGACCAACATGGAAGAAAAAGAGTTAAAATAGTTTCTTTTAGGTTTAAATAAAATTCATTAACATCCCATGGAGACACAGGATACATCTTGACCCCACTTGAAGAAAAAGCAGATTATATTGTTGTTTATTGATGGTTGACTTCAGAGAGAATTTCAAGTTTTTCTCTCTCTCCTGCCTCCCTTCAACTTTATATACTAGCACCATGGACAAATGAGTTTGGGTCTCCTTGTCTGACCTCTCATTTATGTTCTGCTTAGCAATTTATCACCTCATTCATTCCAGCAACTTACAGTAGTCATAAGAAGTATTTAATCATTTATATGTGCAGTACTTTGTAACTGTTTATTGTTGCATTATTATTACTGTAACTTTTACTAATATTTATGGTGCAGACAGTGTAACTTCAAGCCCAGTTTAATTTTTTTAAAAAACTTTTTTTTACAACTTGAAATGCCATACATAAAATTTTAAATATAAAATTAATCACCAATGATAATCATTTTGGGGACATTTCCAGCAATTTTAACATGCATATACATTGTTTACCATTTCAACCTTTTGAAAAAGTTAAATTTGTCCAGAAGTATTTTCTCCTTGAAGCTTTAACATGTGTGACTATGCTTTGCTATCAACCAGAGTCCTTTGCTTCTAAAGGTTCTATAATCCACTCCTGCTGGTAATTAGACATCATTACTGCTGCATTAAAGGCAAGGAGAGAAGAGGACAGGCTGGGGCTAATTAACTACTTGATTCTAATGAAAGAAAAAGACACTGATAGCAGGTGGGAGTTTGCACCAGGACAGGCTAGACACACAGCGATGACTTCATTGAAGCAAGAATAAGTTGTTGTTTTACATTAGCAGGATTTTAATTTTCCTGTTGATTTCATGGGCTGTGAATAAAACTAAGCTTAGTCAAAGTTATCCTCTTATTTGATCGTTATATGCCTAGTGAAAATCTGAAGGTCACCACATTTAGTTTTATTAGTATGCACAGGGAGGGAGTATTTAGCATGTTGATGTCAGGATTAATTCATTTTAGTATCTTAGTCTTCTAAGAGTAATAGGAGTTAATCTGTCTTCAAGTCTTCACATCACTCTGTGGTATAGGAAATGCACTCTTGGTCACCAGGCAACAACATCCTTCAGTACAGCCATTTTAGGTCTACAGTGGGCCAACACACAGTGGAGTATTTATATGTACAGCTTAGTGAACAATATGCCTCTGCACTTCTCCCTCTGTTACTGTTTTTGTTAGCAACTCCCTTTTGTTAAGCTCAAGCTGCACTTTACTGAAAGGATACAAGGAAAGGATACCTAAAGAGGTTTTACATAAAACTGTTAGGTGAGAAAAAAAGTCAAATGAAAGACAATAATTACTATGAAGATACTACTTAGTTGAGCCAGTGATTCTGGAGTCAGTGCCTGAAACTGTAGTTTCTTTAAGATTATGAAATATAGATTTTTTGATTGAAAGTAAAATTGCAAAGATTAAATAATTAGTGTACTAGTTGAAATAATGTTTACCAATTTGAAAACAAATATTTATTTAAATAATAAGGCTACAATTAATGTTATATTTTACTTCATACACAAAGTGATGGATAGAAAAAACATGTACACTGCCACCTTTGTGTGATGCATATGCTTGGATTCATACCACTGATTCAGTAATGAACTTTACTACAGATTAATATTTTAGTTCACGGAATAGAGATTTGGAAATGTAGCTTTGTATTATACTTTAAAAAAAGAAAAAAGTGTTCAGCATATGATAAATGGCATGCTCTTGATTTGTTGCATCATAGTACAAATGCTTAAGGAAGAGTATAAGTACTTGTGCCACTAAAGTTAGGCATGTTTTTATACCAGAGTTTCAGTGATTCTGATGCTACTACAGACACATAGACAAATTATTAACACTGGATTGAAAGTCATACTCATTGTTATTTAATAATTTATGATAGTGTTAAAGTATGTATCATTAAACCCTTCTCTTGATCTTACACTGATAAATTTAAAGAGCTTAAATGAAATGTATTTTGGAAAAACTGAAGTCTACAAGATAATTAACAAGCCGCTTTGTCATATGATGCATAGTTCATGCTATAAAAAGCAGAGCAATATAATTAGGCAAATTTTATTGGAGATTTGTAACTCTGTATCTTAGAGTTCACATGTTTATCTTACAGTAGCTCAAACAGGGAACACGATTATTGTATCCACTAGATTGTTAACCAATTGTAATTTCAGTTAGGCGATGTAGATACCATATTTTTATTTTACATTTTCCTTGAATAGTAATTCAGTAATAAAATTCATGTTTTGCATTCAGAAGTTCCAGTTCAGTCTCTAATCTTTTGAAATAGCTCTGGGAAATAGTTCTGTGTTTCATCTGAAACCTAGTTGTTGCTATTTAGTATACCTGATGCTAAAATAAGTGAATGTTCTGATTTAATGAAAAGGTAGTTTCCTAATATGTATAATTATTGTGTTCTGATTATTTTTAATCTTTAGTGTAGATTAAAAAATAATTCTGGAAGGGGTAGATATTCATGAAAACTGGTAGTTCAGACAGTTGTGTATTTAATGAAAACTCTTTTGTGCTGAATGCTTTAATATAAAACGATATATTCTCCAGGATATAGTCTAGGTCGGTCACTGGAGGTTTTGTCTTCCAGGCTTTCAGACTTGTGCTGGAGCCCATCTTCAGGGAAGTTCTCTCTAGCAGAGTGTGTGCTGCTCTGTGTGTGGTATTTATATGGTGCCTGTTTTATGTGTCTTTTTAGATGCTGATTGGGTTGTGTTGATAGCTGGCTTTTAAGTCATTGGCTGTCATTTGCTGTGCGGCCCAACCCTCACCTTTTAACTACTTGATATGCTGGTGGTAAATCCTGTTGGCTGAGAAGGGGCCTGTTTCCCAGGCTTCATTCACTTCCCTGGCTGTTTTTGTGCCTGCTCATCCAACAATCTTAGTAGCTGAAAAATTGAATGTGTGTCCTTGTTCATTGCTGTGTGAGGCTACAAATTAGTTTGGGTCTCCTTGTCTGACCTCTCATTTATGTTCTTGCAATCTGATGGTTAGCTTCCTCCCCATCTGTCCTACATAGTTATGGGAACAATACATACAGGGGATTTGGTAGATTACATTGGAAGTATCTTCCACCTCCAAGCAATTTTTACAACCCATAATTTGTCCTCGTATGGCAGTCTCGGTGTTGTGTGCGATGCCCACTTGCAGATCTCAGAAGCTGCATTGTACAGCTTCTGAAACATTTTTGATATATGGCAGGGTGTGCCATGTCCCTGAAAATGGGCTCCAGCATGAGTTTGAAAGCTCAGAAGACAAAACCTCTGGCGTACTGATAATCGATCCAGATTGTATCCTGCAACATTGTCTTGGGACACATATATTTACCTTCATTCGTATGTATTTTCCTACCGATTTCAGAGAAAAATCATAATATAGCTACTTGGTTATATTTTGTACCTAGTCTTCCCCTAATTTTTTTAAAAAGAAATATTTAGAACTCTTGAAGACTTTGATATGGCTATTACACTGATATTTTTTAATGTGGCTCAAGTAGATTTCCAGGATGTCCCAAAGTTGCTTTTCCAAAAGGCAACTGGACTTTCTTGTTTTTTTCCTTTGAAAACATTTCACTTCTCATCCAAGAAGCTTCTCTGGTTGCCTTTTGAAAAAAGTACTTTGGGAAAACCATAACCAGGATGATTGAGAACCTCTACAGATATTTAGAATTCCAGGAATAAAAACAGGACATCTTTATTTAATTAAATTAATGTTAAGAAAATTATCCTTGGGCATATTTTTAGAAGTTTAAAAGTCTTTCAGATTTCCAAAGAATTCTTGGTAAGGATAACATTTCATCTTAAAAAATTCCTTTGCAAAAATTTATTGGAATCGGACATGAATAAAATGCTATTATACCACTAGGAAGGCAAAATAAAGTCCAAAAAGATTGTATTGACTATGGAGCCAAACCATACAGCTCAGATTCATAACTGTCCATTAAAAATAACAGTGGTACATTTGGGAATGAAATCATTGGAATAAACAGCTGATCTACATAATTTAGTCCATTTATACAAGTGCCATCATAACATCATCTCACTCATTTTCACAAATTCTTTTTGTCTTAAGAACTTGTTTGTCTCAAGAATACTATTTTTAATTAATCTTTCATTGTAAGTTTTCAAATTCTGAAGTTTTGAAGGGCACCTAATATTATTATTTCTCTCATCACCATTTATGTTTTTAATCCCTTTAATATCTGACCATCCAAACTTAAATCCTCAAACTCTTAGCTTCTTTTTTATAGAAATGTGAAGTCCATTCCTTCTGCAGATAATCCGAGTTGAATTTTCTGTGGCCTCTTCAGCTATAAATCCCATTTGATATTAGATGGCACAGGACAACCAAAATCTGAAAAAAATATAAATAGCATACTTTTATTTTGTTTTCTTAATAATTTCCAAGATACCAAGAAGGAGTTTTGGGGGGGCTATTGTGCATATTGAGAGCCTCATCTTCTCATAAAATTATTTGCATGGGAAGCTTGCTCATTTATAAAGACGCACAAACAAAGCTTGCTTTGAAGTATACCAAGTCTGTAGAAATCATTTTGTGTTCTTAATAATTTGCTTGGAATTTTATCATCTTACATAATTGTTATTTGCAAATATTATATCTCACTATTCATTCTTTAGCCAGAAGCTGATACAAGTTAAATCACATCAATTTCAGTTTATATTGTCTAAATGCACACTATGCCATACTGGATTCGCTCAAGTAATAAAGCACAATTTATGGACCATAATGATTTCCTTAATGCTACATATTATAATTTGACATGTTGTATGAAAACCAGCAGCCCTGGTTGCGCAGTGGGTAGAATGCCATATTGCAGGGTAACTCTGCCCATGATCTAGAATTTGATCCTGATGGGCTCAAGGTTAACTCAACCTTCCATCCTTCCAAAATCAGTAAAATGAGGACCCAGATTGTTGGGGGCAATATGCTAACATTATAAATCACTCAGAGAGTGCTGCAAAGCACAATGAAGCAATAAATAAGTCTAAGTGCTATTGCTAAAACAATATGCTTAGCCCCCTATTCTTTTTAAATATTTTGTTCTATAAAAGGACCAGCCCTTTTCTTTTTGATTGCTACATTAATTTATGAAATGTTTATGGGAAACTTTGTCAAAAACATTTTGGAAATCCCATTATTCAAGTTTCTATCTGTATCTGCATTTCTAGTGTGCACTGGAATTTTTTCATCTACAAGCTTAATGGCAAATTTCTTTTTTAAAAAAATCTTTGCCTTATTTATTAGTCTCAATATACTCAATACATCAGAGCTTATTTCACTACATGTAAACATTGCCTGTAGTTTATTGGTTTTTTTTGCTTTTTTATTTGTAAATAGTTTTGGTTCTTCAAAATGTCTCATCCTTTAATCCAATCGACACCTGATTTTCTTTAAAACAGTTGTGAGTTATGTGACATTTATTGGGTTTGCCTGTAAACTGGAGTGCATCCACTAAGATTCCAAAAGGATCAATGTAGAAGCTTTATATACCATTGTACTAATGAAAGACCTATCAAAGTTGAGATATCAATTTCCCATATACTGACTGTTTTCCTGCACTATACCCACTTCCTTCCATTACGTAATCATTGTCATGAATGATGCATGGATAGTCACATTTGTTTGGTTAATCAAAAAACATATTATCTTTCTTTTGGAAAAAAAAATCTTGGGCAGGCTTGGTCAATATTGTAACCTTAAGGTTTTTTTTTTAAGAGAAGATCAGGCCAACTCAGAATCTAGTTATAATTACAGTTGTAATTACACAATAACTTTATTTCCTTTTGTTTTTAGTATGGTAAATTATTCTTTTTTTATTTTGCATTATTATTATGTTTGTTTATTTGAAAATGGATTAATACGAATTATTTGAGTTTTTTTTAAAAAGGGCTTGCTTTTCCAAAGCTGGCCTTATTTCTATTTCTCTATCTAAAAGGGCTTAAAAATAATCTTCCCTATTATTTTCCATATTATAATATTCTTCAGTGATAGAAGCATGGTTCTTATGACATGGGATCGGATAGTTTGCCAAACCTGTTTCTGGATGTTCTATTCATGCTAGTAATTTATAGCACCAACTACACATCACTACGGTCTATATTAGACATCACTATGTCCATATTAGTGATATATAATGACAACTAATGCTAGATGACATTATAAATAGCTAGTCAGGAGAGCCTTCTAGGTTATCTGCAGAATGCTTTGTTTTCATTGTTGGTGTGATAAAACATGAAGTACTGTCATTTATAATTAGCAATCTCTATAATATTCTAAAATATTCTTATAAATTATAAATATATATAATTTTAAATACCCATAGTAAACAATAAAATTAATAATAACAATTAAAATGTGCAGTATAATATGAATGATGCAAACTAAGGGAGAGATTTGGATTTGATCAGAGTCTGATTTTATAGCAAACAGGAGTAATTTGGGGGAAAATATTTCCCTAGGACAGAATAAATGTGTAACTTGCTTCAACCTGATTCTGGGTCTTCACAAAACTCCAGGCCCAATCTATTATTCTGCAATTCTTGCATGCACTATCAGAACTATTCTAATAGGGCAAGAGAAGCAATATTATATTGCTTATAGAAAATATAACAGGAAGGAAAGGGGAATTTTGAATTCAATGACTGAAAAGTCAATTTCTATGAAAGTTGGTATGTTTACAGCTGTGTAGTTTTCCTGTAAATTTTCTTATGTTTGTGTGAAAAACAAAAAAGAACCAATATTTGACTGTTTCTTATGATAAGACAATGTGCAATCTGAACTTGTTTTACGAATTGTATTCCAGAAACTAATACAGATTGAACTTTCCCTGGAAGGACTTACAGCAGATTTATGTAGTTCTAGATCTTGCCCTCAAAACTCATCACATGGTTACAGCACATGCTATAATATAAAACATGTTTTTAATAAAACTGACTTCATTTTATACCCTGTCAATTATAGTATTTTACTAAGAGGAAATTCCTAGCTTATTAAAAATTACTGGAAAATGATGTATGATCTCATGTCCTCGTAATTACATTTTATGAGTAAAACTCTGAGAGGTTAGCTTTCTCTTCCATCTTTACATAGACATGATTGCACTTGAAAACAATAAATTCCTGTAAAATCATCCCATTCATCTGTGCAAAAGCCAGCATGCTTGTCCTCATAATTGCTATTTGCTCAGACAGCTGATTTTACTTCCATATGCAAATTTATTTATCATACATAGTTACCCATCTCACAAGAGATTTCCTTATAGGACAATTGCAGAAGATATAGGCAGACTGACCACATATATTTTATAATAGAACTACTACTGTGGCTGTCGGAATATGCTGTGACCTGAGAAATGGAGTTCAGATCCATCTTTCTTTCATCTTTCATTAAGGTAGTCTCTGTCCCTACACAGCCTAGGCCTGTGATGGTGAACCTATGGCATACGTGTCAGAAGTGGCATGCAGAGCCGCCTCTCCGGGTACACCAGCCATTGCTCTTCTGGTTTTTGGCACATGCATGTGTGCCAGGCAACTAGTCTTTGTGCATGTATGCAGGAAACCAGAAGGCCAGGTGGCTGGCGCATATGCACTCACCAGAAATTGGAAGCTCAGCTTCCTTGCACGCACAGGCACACAGGGGAACTGCTCTTCTATATCCGGTGCTCCCACACGCGTGCTCCCATTTCAGCACCAAGTGCCGAAAAGGTTTGCCAACACTGACCTAGGCTATCCATTGGAGTTATGTGTCTCCTTGAGCTATAATCTTACATCTTGTCTAAGTTTGAGGGCAATCAGACTATGTGGCATAGCAAAAAATTCAAAAGTAGGTAAGGGCAAGGCAGGCAGCTTTTTGTACTCTGACCATGATGAACAGACATGAATTGCTATGTCATGACTAGTCAAGAATGATCATACACTGATGTAAATATCATTCCTGACTGCTCTATTTTTTCTCTTTTAGGAATAATTCATTTTCCTCATGTGACTTTTTCTCTAGGTACCTTCTGTTCAGAATATTTATAAAATCATAGTGTTGGGAGGAGCAATTTAGGCAATTGAGTTCCATTCTTCAATTAGTGTAGAAATCCATACTAAAGCATCTTAGGCAGATGGCTACAAGATTCTCTGCTTACAACCATAATGGAGCTGCCCATTATGGTCACAAGTTGTGATAGTTCTTAAGTGAGGTGACCATGCAATCAGCTTAATAATCCCCATCCCTGTTCTCCCCAATGTGATCATTAAGAAACTGCATGGGTATTTAAGCAGAGCATGGAGTGTCTCAGGTGTGGGGATGGTCTCGCTCCCGAGATACCTTGTGCTCTGCTTCATGACACTTGGGTCCCCACTCACATTGGGCCAACTTCCCTTCTCTACCAGGTCCATGTAGGCCTTGGGCCTGCTTTTCACCTTACTGGACCCTATACTCTTCTCAAGCCTGTCACTGATCACTCACTTTTTATAGAGCTCTGGAGATGGCCTACACCCATACCCTTCTTCCCACGTCTGATTGCTTACCTATCTTTGGAAGATGTCTAGAGTTCCAAAGCTCACATTAGGGAAGGAAGGTAGACTGCTCTGCCCCCTTAGCTGCATAGTTCCATCCCAGAAGCGAGTGCCATTTTAGTAGAAGCCACAATTCATTGCAGTTGCTCCAAAAATGGTGATTGCTTCCAGGATGGTGCCATACGGCCTCCAGGAACACCAAAGGGAAGAGAGAAGGAGGGCAGGCCACTTTACCCCTTGGCATCCCCAGGTTGCATCCCTGGGAAACAAGGACCATTTTTGGAGTGGCCTCAGTTCATTTCAGCCACTTGCTTCTAGGATGGAGCCACACAGCCTAGGGATGCTTTCTGAACACAAACTTTGGAGCTCTTCCAAAGGTAAGTGTGCAACCAGTGATGAGGGCAAGAAGGAGGGTGTGGGACCAAGTGGAATGAGAAACAGACCCAAGACCTGTGGAGGCCCAGCAGGAAAGGATGGGTAGATATAGGCATGGGGGCACTGCAGCATCCCTGTGGTCAGTTGTAAGGGAGAATCCACCAAATTTTATGGACATCACAGGAGCACTGCAGTGGCTCTAACCAGGTCGTCAGTTGCTTTTAAAAGGTCTGTTGTAATTTTGAATGGTGGCTAAGCAATTGCTCATAAGTTAAGGACTACCTACACTTGTCTGAACACATCCAATGAAGGAGAATCCACTAGTACGAAACTATTTTTTACTATTATGATTTTTTAAAAAAAGGATCAATTAGAATTTGCCTTTTCAAAGAGAAGAGCTCTTAATCCTCCACTGATGTCTTTTCAGATATTTGAAGAGTACTACCATATTTCTTTGACCCATTATCTTTTTCTAAGACTAAACATGCCCCATCCCTTCGGTCTTTTAATCCTTTGATCATCCTTGTGGCCTTCCTCTGAATCTATTCCAATTTCTTCAAACCCTTTTTAAAGTATGTCTAGGATCAAAAGTGAATATACTGAAATGATTACACCTATGATTTGGAAATTAGATTTCTATTGATGCAGTCTAAAAATAATTTCCGTGAGGAAGTGGGTCTGTGTGTATTGACAGCTGTATCACAATACTATCATATCAGTTGCAATTAAATATTACACAATACCCTATTGTAAAGTATTTTGTTTTCACAAATACTATTACTAAAGCCAAAGTCCCCCATCTTACTGTTTTATTAAAGGCAAGAAACATATACCTGCCATATTCCTACAATATATTAAGAAAAATTCTATCAAAAATTGAGATCAATGTACTCTAGCAAGATGTTTTGTTGACAAATTTATGCTGACTTCGGGGAATAGATTGTTTTCAAAATGCTTCAGGTTCCACCCACATATAGTGTGGATATATACAGCAGTTCACCAAGACTCAGGGCATATGGAGTCAGCATGCTGGCCAATACCTTTCATCTAACTGGCTTCATCAATCATATATTCTGAACAGTCATGTTTTTGATACCCTTTTGGATTATCTTCTCAACCACATTTTGATAATGTAGGTGGTATGAAATTTACATTGTATACACAATGCTGGTCATAGTCTCCAAAGCTGAAAAGCACAAAGGAAAATATCTTTTAAATGAAAGAGAGATGGTAATAATGTTGTATGTGCCATGGGTAGAAGAAAGGTTTTCATGTTGATGGAGGGTCATCAAATATTTGAAGTATTTTCTAATATAAATTCTTATCTAACTATGTATGGAAAGGCTTGAGGCTCCACTGTCTTCAGAGCATGGGTTTGAATCCCGTATCTGCCACTTTCATGTTATGGCTTTCTTAGCATTCCTTCAGGAACCAGATAGAAACCGTAGATACAGGCAGTTTTAAAGGGAGCATTTGTTACTACAAATTCCAGACAACAAGATGGCAGGAGGTAACATAAAAAGGCAAAAGCAGGAAAACAGGTATGACTTGTAGGTGAGAACTTAGTTGGATAAAGGCAAATTCCAAGTCAAGCAGTCCAAGGTCAAGCTGAAGACTTAGGACACCAAGTCAAGGGAAAGATGTGGTCTTAGTCAGTAGACAAACTGGAGTCATAACTAACTGATACCAATCAAGAGGCACAAAGTTTCCTAGGTAGCATCTTCTTCCCCTTTCCCCAAGATAATTCCCACATTCCATTTCAGGCTGTGATTGTATCTCTTCCCTTCATTCTCCAAGCTCATCCATACTTTCCAATACACACACACAAACATAGAGCCAGAACTTAAACAAACAAAGGATTTTATTTTGGACAAGATGATATTTATTCTTAGTTACTTTATCCTAATAAAGTAGTATGATCTAATTTATATAAATGAAAATACTATTAAAATATGTGTTTCTGTGTATTTTCAGAATAGTATAAGTACTATAAGAAATTAAGTCTTAACCTATTTTATTTTCCTCCTCCTCAAATCTTTTTCCTTCAGTTTTCACTTGACATGTACTGCGTTTTCTTCCTCTCCTTATCTCAATTACCGATATTTGAATATAAGTGAGTTTTCTCCTGGCTGTCTTATTGCCAAAGCCACTCATTTCCCATGAAAGCCTTTAATTCACAAAGTTTCACTGTCCAGCTTTTGAATTTTGTGTGGGCATATGTTCATTCACAATGTAGAGTAAAAGGAGAGAGGCTTAACCGACCAGTTCAAAGATTGATTGATGAAATATAAAATGAGATGGTTCATCAAGGCACTCCAGACATAATGACAACATTAACTTATGTCTGTTTGACCATTTATTAAAAATGAACTGCTGTGGGTGACTCCAGGTAATAAAATAAGATACCACTGTTTCATTCCCTTTTCCTTCCTTCTTCCCTATATTGAGCAGGCTTTGATTTGAAATTTACCAATTGAATACATGCATCTGTAAGTCAGTATAGATAAGAATTATCTTACAACCATTCATTTAGTGCCTATTCAAAATAACAGCAGAGAAAAAAGTGACATAACTTTTTTTTCCCTTGTACTTGTAACTTTTGCTGCACCCTCACAGTCATGTGATTGAAATTTGGGCACTTGGCAATCAATATATATTTATAACAGTTGCAGCATCCCAGAACTATATAATCACCATTTGTGACCTTTCCAGATGACTTCTGACTAGCAAAATAAAGCTGGATTCCCTTAACAAGGAAGCTGGATTCCCTTAACAGTTGCACAAGTCACTTAACAATTGTGATGTTTTGCTTAACAAATATGGCAAAAAAATTGTCCAGGATTCACATAACAACTGGTAATGGAAATTATTCTAATTGTGGTTGTAAGTCAAGAACTACCCATTGAACACTTCTTACTGCTCAAGTATCTGCCAGCATATATAAGACATATGTCAATGGTATCCAACAAGGAGCTTCCGGTTTGAGCTTCTTCATCGACAGACCGAAACCTTGTCTCTGTGAGGCTTCGATCCGTGCTCGCCGCTGGAGCTCCCCGAGCTGGCTGGCTTCGGGGCTAAAACACCCCATAGAGGTGGTGAAGAGGGGGGAGACTGCCTCAGGGTTGAGGAGAGCTGCATCTCTTCTCCCCAGCTGGCCATTACTCCCTTTCACGAAGGCGGTTGCAGCGGTAGTCAGAAATGGCCACCACAAAGAAGAACTCGACCGGAAAAGAATGTGCAGGAGGAAGATAAGAAGAGAAAATTTTGGTTGATTGGGTCAAACAGCAAAAGCAACAAATAAGGTACCCTGGAATTGAAACTATTAAAAAACAATAACATTGTTCCTTAAGAAGATTTTTAAGCTGCGAAGGAGAGAGAAAAGGGAAAAGATTTGGTTTTCTCCTTTTCCTATACTGACAGCTAAGAGACTTAAGCAAGAAATTGGAAAAAAAATCCACTTTGACATCAATAGGCATTTAATGCTGAGAATAAAAAGTCAAAGGGATAATAAAGATTTCTGAATAATTAAAAGCTTTTGAAACAGGAAAGGAGAGAAAAATAATAAAAGGGCAGGATCTGGAAGGGAGGAGACTGCCTGGAATTAAAAAAGAACTTATAGCAAAATCTCAACAAGACTTCCAAAAGATACATTCTAACTGATGTATTGCAACAAAAACCCGAGGAAGAGAAAGTCGAAAAAGAAATAAGAAGATATAACTCGGGACTATCTGGATTACTTGATGATTTCTGGATTCTTGGTTATTGCTTTGAATGACTAAAATCAATTGGGTGGTTGTTTAAAACTGTTTAAAATGGCTCCACTTTTAGAAGAACTGAAAATGGAAGATTGGGAAAAACAACCCCCCCCCCCCAAAAAAAAAGAGTGAAAAATAAGCATAAAATCAGAAAGCAACAGAAGAGGGAAATGCAGAAGAGAGAATTGGAAATAGAGAGACAAGGGGGTAAAAAGGGGAGGGAGAAGATGAGAGGGAAGAAAGAAAGGAAAAGAAGTCATAAAGGACAGAAACAAAATACAGAGAAACAGGGTCTATTTAGAGATAATGGGTGAAAATTTAATGGAAAAAGGGATTCTGCAAAGGTTCATAAGATAGTATGGTTATATTAGAAACATAAATAATTTTAGAAAATATGAAACAATGTATGATTAAAATGTCTGATAAAATAGCTATCGTAATTCAGTGGAATGCTTGTCAATAAATAAATGTAATAAAAGGTATATTTAATGATTTATAAAACATACGTGAAAAGAAATAAGGGAAAAATTAATTATGGAGATTATATGTGTTTTTAAGGAAGTATGATATTTAATTGAAAAGAAGTGTTAAAGATGTTAAGATTTTAATGATTATTAACGATAGAACTGAACTGGAACGGAATGAGGGTTTATAATTACATATATTTACAATCTTTTTTTAAAAAAAGAATATAGTGTGTATTATAAGAATGTACCAAGCAGAATTCGATTGGAAGTTATGTTTTATGTATTATATTGAAGGTCATAATCTTAAGGTATGTATTGAAGTTTAAATAAGAGTTGTAATTAAAAGATATAAAGGTGTCATACTCCAACTAGTAACTACAGGAGAAAACTTGTTTAATGAGAAAAGATAATATGAAATTGAAACAGAACAAACAAAAGTATAAATATAATGATTTGAATTGAGATGAGATAATCAAATTAAAATCAAGAAACTCAAAAGAGGGAAAAAACTGTATAGAAAATGTATAATAGTATAAGATATGGAATAGAATACAAAAAGGAGCATGAAATTGAGTTTTGTGTCTGTATAAAGAAGTTCAACCCGGGACCATGCTATTTTCAAAAAAGATGTTTTGCTTGTATTTTGTATGTGTGAAAACTCAAATAAAACTTTATTTAAAAAAAAAAAGAACTACCCATTGAACACTTCTTACTGCTCAAGTATCTGCCAGCATATCTAAGGCATATGTCAATGGACTCCAACATTACACCTAAAATGCCATAGTTGTAAAGAGACATGGCATTTTTTCAGCAAATGCCTTACTTCCACTCTGGCTTGTCAAAAAACATGTGACAGTCAAGGGTTATGAGGTTGGATCGGGTGGGATCCGACCGGTGTAACTACCGGTTCAGTGATTTATGATTTGCATGTGCATGTGAATCGTCATCAGCTTGCTGCCTGGACAGCTGAGCAGCACTGCGCCCAGGTGCGCAGCGGTTCAAAAGGCACTTTTCCCCTGCCTTTTCAACTACAGCTGTGCCATGCAAAGCAGCTGAGGTTGAAAAACCAGGAAATAAAGGTCAAGTAAGAGCCTGGGCAGGTGGGTGGGCAAAACAGCAGCAGACATAGAACCGGTTCTATGTCTACTGCTCTTCAGAGCTACCGGTTCTACAGAGCCAGACGGAACCGGTAGAATCCCACCCCTGGGTTGGATCCACCAGAAATTAAATGAGCTCAGCCTTGTGGAGTTATACATTGCCATTTAATCAATCCTTTTATGCTTTAACCCATGTTTAGCACAGGAATGCAGCTATAATTGGTAACTTTATTAAATAATTCAATGTATGCAAATATGTTCCCTCTACTTCTACTTATCTTCAGGTTGACACTACTTTTTGATTACTTTAATAGGTCCGATCATAGCACAGTTATGCTTTACAACTTACCACTAGCAACTATCAGAAACATCCACAGTTTTATTTGATCTCCTCCTTATATTATTCTCATTTTATTATAAGATTACATTAACAAAATCTTGCAAGTCTGAAAATACGTTTCTCCTTCCATATCTTTTACAGCTCAAGGAAAATAGAGAGTCTCTTCTGAACCAATTACCCTGCCCACATTCCTGCTGTGGGCTAAGTTGGTTTTTATCTGACAATTGTCTTGGCTGCATCTCTTCACCTTTTTCCCCAAGGTCATTCATACATACCACCATGGCCTAGGGGTTACAGCCTCAACAATGCACAAGCTAGTCCTTGGAGAAATCTGATTTGTATAAAGGGGGGGCATGAATGATAGTTTTTGACTATCATTATGGGATATTTGAATATTTAATAATGTCATACAGACTGGCAATGAGCGAGTCTTTCAACAATCTATGAACCATATTTCCATAATCTCTTGAAAAACTAAATTATTGTTGAGATGATACATATACAGTATTTATTCTGAGGACAATGTATTCCATGACAACCAAGTGCATATAGTTCTTCAGTGTCTTCATGACAACCGTCTCTGCATTAAACTCGAGAAATGCACCATTGTCAGCCTATACTAGATTATTTGGAATGCTATATTTCTTCTGAAGAACTACAGATGGATTCAACTAAAGTACAATCTGTTATCTTGGTATTCTCAACCTCACTCCCCCAATATTATTGAAGAAACCATGTTCCTTGGGCTTTAACTATTTTTATCCTAAATTTATTTCTAAATTTACAACAATGGCCACAACATTGACTTAGTACCAAGAAGGTAAAAGGTTTCGGAACTGACTTTCTAAAATCCAACAATCCTTTCTGCAAGTCATTTTTCAGCCACACTTCTGTCATCAACATCTTGTCTGCCCACTTATGGGAAAAGCTGATACCTTGATTTGGTCTTGGGACCTGTGTGTTTACAATTTGCTCCTGAGTTCTCAGTAAACTTCCCTCCATGTTCAGTTTGTTTTTCTACAGCTGCTACCATTGAATGAAACTATGAGATTTTTAACAAGAAGCTGCTGGCTATCAAGAAGCAGTTCCAATGCCTGGATTGAACTCACTACCCTTAGGAAAGATCATAAGACTTTAAGGCATATTCTCACAGGGTTATCCAATGTTAGATCAACTGGGCACATTTTCTTCTTTTTGAATCTCTTACATTTCAACCAAGAATTTCATGTCTTAAGACTCTCCCCCAAATTCTCTTCTACATCCTGAATGGATACCTCCTCCATTCCTATCTTTCTCACCTGTGAGAGATACAGAGTTGGATTAATTGAATCTACATTCATCAGGAGCAGGATCCTTTATGAATAGGCTATAAGGAAACTCCTTGCAATTCTCTTTTTCCTGTAGCACAGAAATCTGTACCAAAACAATTATGTTGCTCCTAGAGTAGGGGGTTTTGCAACCCTGTCACCCTAATCACCTACTTGGGTATTCTGAGGTCTTCAAAGCTACCCATCTTCTCTGTGACTTTTAGTGATTTCATGTCCAAGTAGAAGTCTGGAATGACTCATCATGCCAGTTTGACTGGTCTATTAGATACTGTAGTATCTTCTCATTAAGTCGTGGCTTTGGGATACAGTTTTTTTATATATAATGACCTATTGCTTGTCAAGGGACTCAATGCTATATTGGTGGTAGCTATCACAAAAAGAGTAAAATATTAATTTATTTTATTTATGTTTTATGAGGGGTACTTTCTGAGCTTGGTTGTTTTGTTGCAGATGTTTCATTGCCCAAACTAAGTAATATAATCTAAGTTATATAATCTATAATCTAATCTCCTTAAAACTAAGTAAGGAGTGGAGTTTGCTCTTAGTTTGTATTACTTATAGTTAATTGTTGATATTATTTTATTTAGTTATATTATTATTTATTCTTCATTATTACAATTAACTATTGGTTGTTTCAATTTATCTATATTTACCATGGTGTCAGGCACAAGCAATAAAAACCACTTGTGAATGGTCTGAAGCAGAAGCTTTATTGTTAGTCACATATGTTACAAGAATCTTGCCAGACTGACTGCATTCCCTTGGGAACAATTAGATAAAGCTTTAGGGATTCTGAGGGAGATCAGGCCTGTGCCGATTTCTGCAGTTGGAAGGACACTAAGTTTGACCAGTTCTTAGATTCTACCACATCTGTTTTAACAATTACAGATGTTTTGTTGATTGTTTTGTAAACTGCTGTGACTAAAGATTGATACATAAATACACTTCACTTCCCACTTCACTTCCTGGATGTTAAGTTCCACCTGTCCTTAACACATTGGATGCAGCACCTTGGGGGACAAATTATATTTATTTGTATCCCACCTTCAATATGTTTTATAAACAACTCAAGGCAGTGAAAATATCCAACACATTTTCCTCCTCCTATTTTCCTCATAATAACAACCTTGTGAAGTGAGTTGGGCTGAGAAAGTGACTGGCCCAAGCAGTGGTGATGGGGATAATGATAGCAGAATGCCCATAGGAGGCTTTAGCGTGGTCTAGTTGTTCCTTAAGAAGACATGAAACACCATGAATCTTGAAGCACCTGGACTTTCTAGGATGAGTAAGGGCCAGGAATATTTGGAAAAAAGTGAAAAGCAACTACAGGCAATGCTGGTGAGATGCAGGAATGTACAACTGAGGAGAGACATGTGAAGACAGACTACCCCATTGCTTGCAAGCAGCACCAGGCTGGAAAAAACTGTGCCACTAGAATCAGAGTTTTGAAAGTGTGGATGTCTCACCAGCTCCAGCTTTCAGATATGAAAATTGAAATGGAGAAGGAAGCAGCAACTATTGTGGTGGAAGAGACAAATATAACCATGCAGAGAGTATGGAACACCTTCCCTGTGTTTCATTCTGAGTCAGAAGGAAGGAGTGGTGATGATTCTTCCATACACATAGAGGGAAAAGGAAGTCATCCCTATAAGGCAGACCAGACTAAGAAATTGTGCCAAAAAGTCAGGAGTCAGGACTACTTTTATTGTAAAAGTTCTAGTAATAGAATCTTTCAAGTCTGAATGTGTCCTCTCCCGGTCACCTAATCTTCAATTGCAATAGAGAGGATTTTTAAAGAAGTTTTCTAATTAATTTTTTTGGCCTGGGCTCGAGACTCACTTTTCTAACTATTGCTTTGGTAATGGCCCTTCCTCCTGTTCTTCAAGGCCATCCCCTATACTTCTCTATGGAGGTGGTATGGTCATTACACTGAAAGTATGCAAAAACAATGGAATACAAGCGGTCTATATAACATTGATAAAGGGTGCAGTCACTAATTGCTCTAGTCTAGTTCAACAAGAATATGAGATTTTCATTTGTTTGCAAACTTTATAGTCAGCCAGTTCATATATTTTGGTGGTTCATCGAGGTGATGCACAATTCAGCTCCACTTCTGCAGTAATAGGACAGTATTAGTGTGCATTGTATAAACTGCTGCTCATTGGTCTTCTGGCCACTCCCTGAAATAGTTGTTGTTTTTCCTCAATTTTTGGGGTGGGATTCACTTTTTTCCTTTTGTTTAATTCATGCACATTTCTGACTCTTTTCTCTACCCATATTTTTCTTTCCAAGCAATCAAACATGAACATTTGACTTAAAATACAGAGTAAGTTAATGGTCAATGAGAAAATCAAATAGATAGACAGACACAGACTGGAATTTTGTAGTTCTGGAAATATAATTAGAACAGAAAAAGAAATTATTGATTGCCATGCTTGAATTTCTCACTTCCTTATATTCATAAAAGTAAAATTATTATAAAGATTATGGCTGTATTTCCAAGTGGAACTAATCATACAGAAATAGCCCTTTAGTTTAGTTTATAGAAACTAAACAAGACTGTGTAAAATGAGGGATTTCACTCATTGACATAAAATGGTAAGCTGATATGGTTGAAGTAGAAGTGAAATAAATTAGGCAGACTAACTTTTTTAAATCTAATGTCTTCCAAATTAGTATCTCAGAAATGTAGCACACCAAGAAGCGAAGAAGCTGGGCAGTCTGCTGTGGCTCATTAAGAAATGGCATTTCTTAAACTAATATAATGCCATTTCTTAAACTAATATATAATCCAATATTTCCAGAAAATGACAGATGCTTAATCAGTGATTGGTGGGTAGGGACAATGAAAGAAAAATGAACTATGCAAATTTTCTCCATTAAAATATTTCACTTGGTTATTTTCTTTCAATATTTCACTTTTCAGTATCTGTACTATTTTTGCTATCTATTTATATAAAGGAACCATATGTTTATAATAACAGTTCATATCAAAAAAATATTCCTGATAGTGATAGGAATAGGCTCATATTATGTTTAAGAAATAAAATATCACAATCAGATGTGGTCAAGATCATTCATACTTCGTTTTTAATTGAAAGAGTCAGTCTGGTGTAATGACTAATGCACCAGGCTAGAAAATGGGAGACTGTGACTTCAAGTCCCGGCTTAGCCATGAAAGCCAGCTGGGTCAGTCACTTTTTTAGCCCAATCCACCTCACGTGGTTGTTGTAGGGAAAATAGGAGAAGGGACTATTGTGTATGTTCTCTGCCTTGTGTTATTTATAAAAACAATAAATGCTAGATATAAATAAACTGTTAGTTTCTTGGAGTAATGATACAATAATATTATTTGGCACATGCATTATCCTCTGAAAGTTCAGAGATAGGTTTGTGATAGAATATAAATATTGTTGCAAAGTAGCAGCTACTAAACAAAAGAATTCAAGCTAAATCTGATTCTCACTGTTCTAGGATATGAAATATGTGATTCCCTTTTATTTAAACTAATCCACTTAATACAGATTATTTAACCTGATAGAATCGATGTAACTAATATAATTTCTTTGGGTACTATGATTTTTCTGAATGCTTGCTGGAATTACATTATTTGGCTCCAGAAGAAATGAGCCTGCTGCTTGTAGTATTCTGAACAATAAATATTATATGGGTCACTACAGTGACACTGAAATTAATCAGACAAGAAATACTGAGCAGTTGCTTTCTTAGAGCAGGTATTCTGTGAGTCCCTGAAGAAAATAATTCATTTAAAAGAAACTTTTTGTTTGCATAGTGATTGCACTGGCACTTAAGTTCCAAGAACAAAATAGTATCTTAATTTTGCTAAAATCCTTTATATGATTAAACTGCAGTATACTTCATGGATATAGTGCTTGATATTTGTTATTTAAGGACTTGTCAGATTTCAAACCAGGCTCAGCAATAAATGTTCACTCTCCAGAAGCTTAATCCCATATTCAGAGATTTATTTCCAGGAGCAGCTGAGTTGCATTATTGCAGACACAGTAGAGGTCATATATATGCAGGATATCTGTTTCCTAAAATTAAGCCCTATATCTAGATTTTTTAACCTGGCTTTTTCAGGTCAACAAAAATTTGACTCTTGTCTTCCCATTTGTTACATAATGGACATATCTAGCTGGAAAACCTCTGATTCCTGATTGGCAGCTCAAACCTTAGAGAGCTGTTCATTATATTTGTTAGTGGACAGTATAGTGCCGTGATAGCAAACCTATGGTATGTGTACCACAAGGGGCAAGCAGAGCCCTCTCTGTGGGCATGCAAGCCATTGTTGCCCCAGCACAGCTCCACCATGCATGCACGTGCACCTCCTGCTGGCCAGCTGATTTTTGGGTCTCTACTGTGCATGTGTGGGGGAAGGACGCATGCAGGAGATGTGTACACATGTGCAGGGGAGCAGGGAGAGCACGGGAGGTCTTGTGCGCATGCATGGAGGCTGGGGGGAGCACCGGGGCGGTGGTGTGGCCCTCCTGCACTCGTTTTGGGCCTAGTAGGCCTCCCTGAAGCCTCCTGGGAGCAAAAACAGGCTATTAAGCCCAAAACAGGGTGCAGGGGAGTGTCTCACATGCATGTGCAAAGAGTGGAGGGAGCATGGGTAGTCACACGTGCATGAGTGGGGGAGCTGGGGGTTGCACAGGCATGCACAGGGGGGCAGGGTGAGCAGGAGGGGGTCGTGTGCACATTGCATTATGGGTGCAGGCATGCACGCTCTCTCACATGTGCACACTTTCGGTACGTGATGGCAAAAAGGTTAGGCATCATTGGTATAGTGCATACCACTGTACTACATATCAAGTGAACTGCCTGAGTCAAATCCATCTTCTTCAATGTTTTATCACTGTCTTCTCCAATTTAGAATATTCCACATCTGTGAGGCTATAAGTAATTTGACTGAACTCTGACAACTGAAGGCTATGCTGATGTGAATTATGGATCACAAGGTGTTGCTCAACCTTCCTAGACGAGGATGGTGAATCTGACATGTAGTTTTTCATTAATACTTCGAAAACTATTCCAATGCAAATATTTCTTTTCAACAAATGTACGTTAATCATGGCTAAGTGCATGCTTCTCTATAGTGTAATGCCTGCAAAGCTAAATCAGTTTTCTTTCATTCAGCAGTTCTTCACTGCAGAATAAAGGAAGACATTAAAGATGTGGGCACAATCTAGTCTGTTAAGATCTACTGAGTCATATTAATTTCAGTGGGAAAAAATTAGGAAGATATAGTTCACATGCTATTAGAAGTCTTGAAAGATCAGGTTAGGACATGCTATCTTGGAGAAAATCTACTTATGTGGTTGCTAAAAGTAAGCCTTGACTTAATAATCAAAACTCAAATTCCCCCAGTAAAAATCAATAGGATTTCATAATTGCACAAGGAATTTGAAATTTACTCTCCCTTCCCCCGCAAAAAATGAAGATACAAAGGTATAATACTAAGATTATCAATGATTAATTTTAGCTCCAGATTTTATACTACTATTTTAAAACTGCTTATATATATATACATGAGGTTTAATGTTTTACAGTTTTTTTTACTTGCAATTGGATTGAAAAAAAAAGCCTGCACTTATGACTATTATCAATGTAGTGAAAAAATGCTGAATGATAGCTAATGATAATCTGTCTAAATTAAAAATATTTACCATTTAAAGAAGTTTCATGGAAAGCATTATTTTTATATATTGTGATACTCATACATTTTATGGCTCCATACAGCTCCCACCACCATTACTGATTCCATCAGTCTGTATTTTTCTTAGTCACTGTTTATTATATCCTAATCATTAGGACCTAATGCATATCTATGAACTATATTGGGAAAAGTCTTCCATTCTCTTGTACAAAAGTTCAGGGAACTTGTACTTTTGCCATCCTCTCCCAGTTCATTTGATTCAAGTGATTAATTTTTAAAAAGTAATATGAATTATATTCATGTATAATTATAATTATCTCTAGCTGTGATAGTTTATCCTAAGCTTATTAATGTTACATAATTACATGTAGATAATTATTCTTTAATAGAAACCAAGTGCTAGGATACAAACCGTAGGATCTTTCTTTCGCAGTAACAGAATAGCAGAGTTGGCAGGGACCTTGGAGGTCTTCTAGTCCAACCCCTGCATAATCAGGTGATCCTATACCATTCTGGACAAATGGCTGTCCAATCTCTTCTTAAACACCTCCAGCGATAGCGCACCCACAACTTTTGAAGGCAATCTGTTCTATTGGTTAATTGTTCTAAGTGTCAGGAAATATCTCCTTAGTTCTAGGTTGCTTCTCTCCTTGATTAGTTTCCATCCATTGTTTCTTGTTCTGCTTTCTGGTGCTTTGGAAAATAGATTCAGTCCCCTCTTCTTTGTAGCAGCCCCTCAAATATTGGAACACCACTATCATGTCACCTCTGCATCTTCTTTTCACTAGATTAGACATACCCAATTCCTACAACCATTCTTCATATGTTTTAACTTCCAGCTCCCTAATCTTCTGTTGCTCTTTTCTTCACTCTTTCCAGACTCTTTACATTTTTATAATATGGTGATCAAAACTGGGTGCAGTATTCAGAGTGTGGTCTTACAAAGGCTTTATAAAGTGATACTAATGCTTCACATGATCTTGATTCACATGGTCTCGATACTACCCCTCTGTTAATGCAGTCTAGGACTGCATTGACTTATTTGGCTTCAGCAACACACTACTGCTTCATATTTCAATGATTATCCATTTGGACTCCGAGATCCTTTTAACAGTTACTACTATTGAGCCGGTACCATCTATTCAATGTACCTGTGCATTTGTTTTTTCTTGCCTGTATGTAGAACCTTATTTTTGTCACCATTGATTTTCATTTTGCTAGAGAGGCCCGAGTATTTAAGTCTATCAAGATGCTTCTGGATCTTGAGCCTATCTTCTGGGGTGTTGGCTGTGAGGCAAGGCACAGAGGCAGCACAGCTGATAGTTCACTTCACTGCTTTATTGTTCCAACTTTCCCCCAAACGCTCCCACGTTATGGAAATGGTAATGGTTTCAAGAAGCAAAGGAACACAGCAATTAATCCAGAAAGCAAGAAATAAAGCAAGAAGTCCAGGAAATGCCAAATGTCAGCAATGGCACACAAAACTCCATGAAATTCAGCATTTGTTCCTAACAAATGCCCCTCCCCACAATGTCTCCTTAACTCTCAATCCCAGGTGTGTCTTGTGAAGAGGGGTGGGGCACTTTCTTCCAGAATCATCCGGTTGGGCTGAGTCATCTGGTTGCGCCTCCTCTCTGTACTTGGGGATCAAGAGGGAGCGGTTCTTGCTCATTGCCTGAGTTCCTTTGTTCATCATTTCCACTGCCTACCCTCTGTTGATCGTCCTAGCCCCATTCCTCCCAGCTAGCAAGCCATCTCACTCCTGAGGGGCCCTGGCCTGCCTCCTCCCCACGTTCCTCTGAAGCCAACGAAGCCACCTCCTTGGTCTCCCCTGGCTCCAGCTCCACAGATTCAGGCTCCTACCAGGGACATTACAGTTGGCTATTCTTGCCAGCTTGGTGTTGCAAATGTGATGAGTTCCCCTTCTAGTCCCTATTTAAATCATTTATGAAGATACTGAAGAATACTGGGCCTAAGACAGAGCTTTGGGGCATCCCACTGCTTACTTCCCTCCAGTCACTAAACTGTTGTAAGTTGAGGGCTATCTGTAGTTCCATTAAGCACTACACACTGAGTGCAGTTAGTTGGCCAATTACAAATCTATCTGGTGGTGATGCTTGTATATCCCATATTTTTCTGACTAAGAAGTATGTTATGGTCTACTTTATCAAATGCCTAAAAAAATTTAAATTTTGGATTGAAAATTAAATTATTTTGTCACAATTTCACACACTAAATTATTTGCCATTTCAAGCTAAGCTTTCAATGAGAACTGTAGGATTCAAAATCTAAAGTAATATAAAGTAAAATCACAAGATCATAAAGTCCAGACTGCCTACAGCCATCTGTTACAATATTTCATTTTTCTGTGATGAATATTCACATGACTTAAGAAAACTAAAGGAAAATAATCATTGATTTAGTTACATGTTAGTGATTTAGGCTGGAACCAGAAAAAAGAGGATGTTGAAAGACTGATAGATATTGACATTGTTCAATGTGCTTACAATAATTTCTACTGCCATGGTATAAGCTCAGATAAAAGAGAATACTTGGCTTCTGATGTATTTCATTAATCCTGTAAATAAAGATTGATAGTGAAATTGGCCAGCAAAGGCAAAATAACACTTTTATAGCTGTAACACTTTTATATTTATTAAAATTGAAGCCAAATACTACTTAAATGTGCTAAATAAAGCTACCTCCCCCAATGTGGAACCCCCAAGATATGTTACCATAGAACTGCACTACTCCAAATTTCAGGCATACTACTCAGTTCCATGTAATCTTATTAAACTTGGAAGGCACTAAATTGGGAAAGGCTGAAATAAATAACTTATTTTAATGTAATCATCTATGCGGCTACCAAAATTACATCTGAAATGAAGCAAAATTATTTCCCCACAGACCACTTTAGGGATATAACTTTGTTTCAAAACAACTTCATTGTAGATTTAAAGAATGTTAAATAAATTATATCAGATTATATCAGATTATTTATGCTTCTACATTTGCTCAAGCTAAAATTCATAAAAATAAGGAAACATATTTTAACATTCTGGTTGCAACACTAATCTATAGTTTGGCATTACATGAAAAGCCTGGCCTTCTATTTCTTTTTCTGAAACAAATGCAACATCTATTTCTACTTTCAACTAATTGTAGTATGTAATTAGGTCCAAATCTGGTTACTTTTAATTAGAGTTTATCAAAATATGCTAGGAACAGGAATGATTATTTATACACCTAGACAAAACATAGTTCCAGGTTTCTCTTGATGTTGATGAAATGGCAAATTGTAATTGGCTGAAAATAGTTTCTTGTCATTCTTTTCTTTTAGCCATAAAAAGGAAAAAGTGAATTGCATGAACAAAATACTTGAGTCCATCAAATTACATTAACGTGTATTGTTGCTTTTGAGCACAAAACTGAAATCAGTGATAAAGCTCTCCCACTGCATCTTCCACATTTGATCTGTGAACTAACACCAGAAAGATGAATAATCTAGATTATGCTGGCAGAGCTACTAGCAATTTCTTAAACATGAAAATACTCACCTAAACTGAATAGATCTTCTTATGCAGATTAATTTGAAGGCCATCTGCCTGGTTTCAAAATTAATCTAATTTAAAAATTGGCCCTAATCTAGTCTCCACTTTGGACAGCTGAAGCACAGCTGTTCTGAAGAAATCAGTTGCTTTCTCTCACGGCCTTTCCTTTTTCATCTTCAGTTTGAGGTCTATATTGGAACAGTTTCAAGAAAGTACTTGCTGATGTGAAAGTATGAGGGAAGTACCCTCTCCTTTTTCCTTTCTTGTACGCTTCTTACACCTGGTTCTCTCCCAGGTCTCCAAGGTACAATCTCTAAGAAATTAGAGTGAGATCTAACCAAAGGAAGAGAGGCCAAATTAATAAGCTTTGAAAGAGTTGAATCAGACAGATAGAAATGAGTATGAACAGATGTGATTTTTATAACATGGATTTTACACTTCTGATTTAACTTAGTATAGGTAGTCATTGCGTAATGACTATTGGAAGTTACAGTGGGCTCTATAAAAGCTACTTACAATTCCTTCTCAAAAATACTACTGCTATACCACCTCCAACAGCCACATGTTCACATATTGGGCGTTTGTCAACCGGCTCAAATTTACAGCCAGTTTCAGCATTCTGCAGACATGTGTACATCATTTGTGACATTTTTTACTGGTTTTGATGGTTTCAGGCATTTTTTCCCCAGTTTCTGGCCAAAGAATGCCAATGGGGGTATATGGAGTTGTTTAATGACCGTGTAACAACTATAGTACTATTCACTTAGCAACTATGGTAATTCACTTTACAACTGTCATAAAAATGTAAAATCAAGTCATGTGGCAACCCATTTAATGACAGGGTTAAATTGTTAAGTGAGGACTACCTATTAATATTATGTTTCATATAATAAACAATCTTTTTTAAATGGAAAAGTTTAAAGAAAATTATTAAAAGCCACTATAAATTCTGTTTTGCTTTACTCTAGAGAAGCGAACAGAAAAGAATAATTAAT